>NC_134818.1:19975192-19980192 GCF_046742065.1 Oratosquilla oratoria | reverse complement strand
TGCGCTTTGGCTAAGACATTAAGAGAAACTGAGTGTATTAAGTCAAGGACACAACTTCATTCACATTGTTTCATTCGTGTTTTACGAAAGCAAATTCACAGATAAATGAAACTTTCGTTGAACCTATTGCCAATTTATTTCGATTTTTGTTATATTTCGTCACATTTCATCCTATTTCGCCAGAAGAACTCATGGGTTAGATATGGCTAGATTATCAGTTTCATCTTAATCTAGGTTAACTAATTGGGTTAAATATGGCTAGATTATCAATTTCATCTAAATCTAGGTTAACCAATTGGGTTAAATATGGCTAGGTTATCAATTTCGTCTTAATTTAGGTTAACTAATTGGGTTAAATATGGCTAGGTTATCAATTTCATCTTAATCTAGGTTAATTCACTGGGTTAAATATGGCTAGGTTATCAGTTTCATCTAAATCTATGTTAACTATAACCTGGGTTAAATATAACCTGACTCTGACTACTAGTTAGATATTTCAATCAACGAGTTACATCTACAGAGCAATTCATGAGGAAAGCTGTCAATTCTTAACGAAGTGGGGACGAAATAGAATAAAAATAAAACAAAATAGAAATGGAAACACCCTCTACATTTTGCAAAAACAAATAATGTTTATAATGAACTATTAACTTTTAAATTTACCACGTAATTGAAAGCTGAGTGTAATAAAGTTGTCTTTGACAATGCATTTCTATACGCATTCATCACAGATGTGAAGCCTTTGATCATTCAGGTTATCCCAGAATTGAAAGCGCGATATAATTGTAAAGCAAATCAATTACACAGATGGTACTCAATAATTGGAAGATCAAGATTTTCCTATATTTCATTTAATTATTTTATAGTTTGTTTCTATCTTATTCTATTTTCTATTTTATCGTATTATATTTTTATTCTATTCTATCAATTTTTGCAATTATTCTACTTTGATCGTAGGCCCTATTCACACTAGCGGTTTGAACCGCGCGGAAACTGCGGTTGTACCACATAGGCAAGGAAAGAATGGATGTTTGTGTGTGAACGCTTCCACTGACTTACATTGCAATTGAGCAGCCGCGGTTCAAACCGCTAGTGTGAACAGCGGCTCAACCCAGTAATGGGGAAGGTGCATTCCAAAAGGTGAATAAGCTCGTTTGGCGAAATACAGGACAAATGTCGACTCTGAACTTCCCAGCAGAGATCCTGCCGGCATGTGGTCTTCTTTATAGACAAAGGACGTTCCAGCACATGAATTAAATCACTTGGCGGCATGCAGAATAATGTAAGACCAATTATATATATATATATACATATATATATATATATATATATATGTGTGTGTGTGTGTGTGTGTGTGTGTGTGTGTGTGTGTGTGTGTGTGTGTGTGTATAATATACGTATATATACAGTATCTATATATATATATATATATATATATATATATATATGTATATACATATATATATATATATGTATATATTAGGAGGGTGGAAGGAGAACACACGGGTCTAGTTTTATTCCTGACCGGTTTCGCTTTGAGCTCCTTCAGAGGAATGATTTCTCTGAAGAAGTTCAAAGAAAACCGGTCAGGAATAAACTCGAAACTAGACCCGTGACTTCTTCCGCCTTCCTCAACCTGTTACAAGGTCTCAACATATGGGGATATGTATATATATATATATATATATATATATATATATATATATATACATATATATATATATATATATATATATACATATATATATATATATATATATACATGTGTGTGTGTGTGTGTGTGTGTGTGTGTGTGTGTGTGTGTGTGTGTGTGTGTGTGTGTGTGTGTGTGTGTGTGTGTGTGTGTGTGTGTGTGAAACAGTCTTTGATTATGAAGTACAAAAGTTGTTCAACTGGATAAAAAAAAGTTGAAGAAGTTAATGTAGATGGTCTTAAACCTCTCAATGTGGGAGCCTCACTAATTGAATAAAATCGTCAGGCATTCATCAGAACAAAATCCTTCAAGTCCTCATCGTTCCAGGAGGCGTTTAGAATCCATAGACTTTTAGCTGTCTGGTTATGAACTGAAGTTGTTTGTCTCGAAAGGTTTAGACACACTACGGTAGCATTGTGTCAACTTCTTAAATAAAGTCGAGTGCTTGAATAGTTTTTATTACCATTATTATTGGTTGCCATTCGATGTATATACATACATACATACATATATATATATATACATATATATATATATATATATATATATGTGTGTGTGTGTGTGTGTATATGTGTGTGTGTGTGTGTGTGTGTGTGTGTGTGTGTGCACTAAAACCCACTATTATTTGGATTTAAGAAAAGAAGGAAGTAACGAATTTCCGTATATTTCGATCACTTACTGTGATCCTCTTCAAGCGTGGCACCTCATAAACTAGTTTCCGGCCTTCTTAAGGGAATGCACAGAGCTCGGAGAGGAGTCGGTCCGATGATACGTACCTATGGAATAATGGAGTGCAATTGTAATATAGAACTAGGAGGTGATTGACTTAGTGTAGAACCATACAAGAAATTGTGAACCAATAAACCAAATGGATTACAGTGAATATTCTTTATGAACCGCCTTATGAAAGGGATACATCAAAGAGGATCACAGTAAGTGATCGAAATATACGGAAATTCGTTACTTCCTTCTTTTCTTAAATCCAAATAATAGTGGGGTTTTAGTGCAATTACTAATGTGTAACGACATTACTGGACAGTGATATATATATATATATATATATATATATATATATATATACACACATATAACATCCCACTTCCATGCAGTAGAAGACGAGAAATCCCTGGTTGGTCAAAGTCCTATCAGTTTCGTCAAGCCGTTTTTTTTTTTTTTTTTTTTTGCCGAAGTTGGATCGTCTCCCCTCCTGGCCAGGGCTGTCGGAAACTAACCCAGCAAACCCGAAGCGTGCCTCAGGACTCGAACTCACGAACCGCCTGGTAATGAGTTGGACATAGTATCCAGTGTGCTGCATGTGTCTTTTACTATTTCATTCATTGTCGGAATTGAGATGAAATGATGTTTGGGTTGTTGTTGTTGTTGTTGTTGTTGTTGTTGTTGTTGTTGTTGTTGTTGTTGTTGTTGTTGTTGTTGTTGTTGTTGTTGTTGTTGTTATGAAATTTTGTTTACCAACGCTTTTATCCTTGGTCAAGGACGGACTCTACCCTGGTCTATAAATGCATCAGCACCTAACTGCAATTAAATTATTTGGCCCTAGCCAAAAAAATTCTTGAAGTTAGTTTACCACAATGGGGAGGCGAACACAAACCTTTTTTTTTTTTTAACATTTTGACAAGATTTCCTTGAAAAGACTCCCCTCCCCACCCCGTTCCGGAAGTAATGAGGCAGCTTCCTAATTAACAACTTTGGTTCCGTGGAAGCTCAAATGCCGTTGATTGCTGTTGTCTGTAAACTTTATGCCAGCCAAAGCCTCCATGAGCTCTCTCCAAGATGAGAGACTTCAGGCAACGACATAAAAGGCTCCGGAAAACGGGGGAGGGGGGGGGTATGCACCCTCCGGGGGGGGGGTGAAGGGGGCAGAACTGCCGTAACTGCTCGTTACTTCACCACTAATTATAGAATCCCGTAATTGGTTTATTATACAGGTTCAATACGGAGTCATACATTAAAAAATAAATATATATATATATATATATATATATATATATATATATATATATATATATATATATATATATATATGCAAACATACTTTGGGTGACCTAAGGACGTATGGTACCTTCGGGATTCGGTAAGAAGAGGTCAGTATCAGTGCCTGGGCTCCATTTCATAAAATATGAAAAACTATGTATATATGTAACAGAAACGCTTTTCAAAATTTCTTTAGGCCACTCAGCGAAAGCCCTTGCTCGTGCGGGAATCTGCAATAACATATATACATTTATATACATTTAGTTCCGAGTTTACTCCTCTCTCTCTCTCTCTCTCTCTCTCTCTCTCTCTCTCTCTCTCTCTCTCTCTCTCTCTCTCTCTCTCTCTCTCTCTCTCTCTCTCTCTCTCTCTCTCTCTCTCTCCCACAGCTATATGGACAGCAGCCGCATCAAAAATTTTTGGCTGTTCTTCGTGAAAAAAATCCGTTCGTTTTTGACCGCCTTTCTATCTGCCATGTGTTCACATTTCTTTTCTTCATTTTCTTTGATTGATTTAATTTATTGTTTAAATACTTATTTATCTATTTATTTACTTATTTATTTATTCATTTTTATTTACGTTTTTATTTACTAAATTTTTCATTTATGTATTTATTTATTTTACCTATTTATTTATATTTTTGATTTATTTACTTATATAATTATTCATTTATCTATCTATTTCATTATTCATTCATTCATTAAATTAACTGTTTACTTGCTTATTCATCTACTAATTTGTATAGTCATTTTGGCTTCGTATTTCTTCTTGGGAAAATGGCTTTAAGCCAACTCCGGATGGGAAGTCAGCAAAGACTCACAGGTCTGTTCACTCTTCTCCACAAAGACTGTTTATCTCAAACAATTCCATTAGCAGACACCCACTGATGAGAGAGTAGGAAGACAGAAACGGAGAACAGGTGGAATGAAAGAAAGACGAAGACGAAGAAGAGGAAGACGAAGAAGAGGAAGGCGAAGAAAAAGTAAAGACGACATAAAGCAGTATTAGGAAGAACGAAGATTGGAGAGAGAAGAGAGGAGAGAGAAGAGAGAAAGAGATGAAAGAAGTGGACTGAGATAAGGGTGGAAGAGGAATAACGAGAAAATTGAAATTAATGTCTGAAATCGGAGTAGGATAACAAGACGAGGCCGGAAACTCGAGGAAGAAGCCATTAAAGAAAATGGAGGAACTAAGAAAGAAAACGGGAAAGAGGTTGAGACATACAATAAGAAAACGTAATGGGGGTGAGAAATGCAGTAAGAAAACGAAAAATTAAATAGGCACGAGTTTGAACAAAGAGGGCCGAGGAAGCTGG
>NC_134818.1:19955192-19970192 GCF_046742065.1 Oratosquilla oratoria | reverse complement strand
GTTGTCGATCACGAGTTCAGCATATGATCCAGAAACTGTGGTGAATCACACACATACAAACACACACACACACACACACACACACACACACACACACACACACACACACACACACACACACACACACACACACACACACATAAAAGAATACATAAGTCATTAAATATATGTAGAGAAAATTAAACAAGAAATAGAGGTGAAGTAAGAAGAAAATGTTGAGGAAATTAATGGGTTTGGAAAACATATATGACAAAAGAGAGAGAGAGAGAGAGAGAGAGAGAGAGAGAGAGAGAGAGAGAGAGAGAGAGAGAGAGAGAGAGAGAGAGAGAGAGAGAGAGAGAGAGAGAGAGAGGGAGAGAGAGAGAGAGAGAGAGAGGGAGGGAGGGAGGGAGGGAGGGAGGGAGAGAGATAGATAGAGAGAGAGAGAGAGAGAGAGAGAGGGAGGGAGGGAGGGAGGGAGGGAGGGAGGGAGGGAGGGAGAGAGATAGAGATATAGATAGATAGATAGAGAGAGAGAGAGAGAGAAAGAGAGAAAGAGAGAGAGAATGTGTAAAGGTGTGTGGAAAGAAGACACAATGGTTCAAGGAGAATGGAAGCTCAAAAAAGAAGTTTGTGTCACTACGTCTCTTCACTTTGTACATGGATGAAAACTAAATGGGAAACAAGCACACTAGGGCGGTGTATGAGGTTAATGTAGATGAAGGTGGAGGGTAAATGAGCTAATATCAATGAATAGTTTAACATTGATGAGAGACATTACAAAGGAAATACAGGAACTGGTGTCAACTCTTTAAAGAAGTGTATAGAAAAGAGGACGAATGTGAATAAGACTAAAGTGATTATAATGAAAGAAAAAAGAGGAGAGCACGGGAAAGTAAATCCAAAGCGACTAAATTAGAAAAGATAAAAGCATCTAGATATGTAAAGTGGACTTAGCTAATGGTCGAGGGACAAAGCGAGAAATGGCACGGACTCAAAAATAAAAGACGAATGGATGGAATGCTGAAGAACGCGTTTTGGAAGAAAAAGAAACATATCTCTATGAGAGATAAGCGAGTCCGTATGAATTTAAACGACTTGGGTTATTTCCTTCTGTTTTTCGAATTTCCAAATGTCAAATCACTTTTACGTCATATACTGAGCAGCTAAATGACTAACTAAATGTAGTTAAACCTATACGAATATTAGATAAATTGTTGGATTGTCCTTGGTGAAATCTATAGTACTAAGCCAAGTCGTCTTCCAGTTTTTCAAATTCACATTTGACGAAAATATGTACTGCGTGACGAGGGCTTTACAATACAGCGAACCCGTTGTTTCTATAGGGAAACATACTGTGGAACAATGAATCCCAAACTTTGGTTTCAGAATCTAGACTCAGCTTGACATGTACTGCCAATGCAATTATTACACTAGTCCCAGCTCTCATATGAATACAGGAGTTTAGACCATCATTCTTACAGATGCATAAGTTGTGTGTGTGTGTGTGTGTGTGTGTGTGTGTGTGTGTGTGTGTGTGTGTGTGTGTGTGTGTGTGTGTGTGTGTGTGTGTGTGTGTGTGTGTGTGTGTGTGTGTGTGTGTGTGTGTGTGTGTGTGTGTGTGTGTGCGTGTTGCGGACGCGTGCGTATGCGCATGCGTTAACATAAATATACATGATATGCCATTTTCCCTTCTTTAAGCACTGAGCGTAGACTGCCAAAGGACAATCTGATCTACTGGTAGACCCTCACCGTTGGCTCCTACACAGTCACAAGTGGGAATGGCTCTAACCTGATTTCGCAGAAGCCTGTTTGTGCCTGTTTAAGATTCACAGGAGCATAAGATCGCCTTTGATCTTATTTCCAGAATTTATCTAATATATAAGTACCAAGGAGTGGAGACCCGATCCATAGTTGATTCCATTTGTAGGGAAACAGAATTGTATGACCCTTGGGTCACCTCTCTGGAAGGGTGAGATTTGCCTCAAATGCACATGGTTATTATGTTTCCTGAACTTTTTATATATATCAGTTCTGTTTTTCTTCCTTTTGGTTCCCAAGTTTTTCTCTAGAAGTTCACATCAATTTCATGGAATTTGGGATAAAGAGAAAGAGGGAGATGAGGAAGGAATTGTGTAAAGAATTAGGAAGTAGGAGGGAGACGTAAAACATGAAGAGAAAAAAAAGTAAGTCAACATAAAGAACAAGAACAAGAAGGGGAGGGAGGGAGGGAGGGAGGGAGGGAGAGAGAGAGAGAGAGAGAGAGAGAGAGAGAGAGAGAGAGAGAGAGAGAGAGAGAGAGAGAGAGAGAGAGAGAGAGAGAGAGAGAGAGAGAGAGAGAGAGAGAGAGAGAGAGAGAGAGAGAGAGAGAGAGAGAGAGAGAGAGAGAGAGAGAGAGAGAGAGCTTAGCTTCTGGAATCGTACCTCCACTTCGAGAGCGACCAACTGCAAAACCCCAAATCTAATCTCCAACGAACTCATATCACAGCATCTGCTACAGTTACTTCTTGCGGGAGTCTCTCATTATCCCTCGAAGTCTCCTGAAGTCTCTCGTGGCCTCTCGAGGTCTCTCGAAGTCTCTGACGTAATGAATAAAATCTTTCTAATCTCGAAGCACGACAAAGCATACCTGGTGGAGATCGAACCGGCATGTTGGGCTCTATCCCACGAAGGAAGTTATGCTCACAATGCGGGTTAAGGCCTTCTGGGCGGATTCTTGTTGCGAATGGCGATCTCAGGGTTTCATTCTAAGCATAACATTGGTTTTGGGGGGTTGGGGGGATGGTGGGTGGAGGTTGGGGGATGATGGGTGAAGATTGGGGAGAAGAGGGATAGGAAAGTTTTGGAAAGGGAAATTTGAGAGCAACATTGGTTTAGGAGGGATTGGAGGGGAAGGGGTGTTTGAGGGGTGATTTGGAAGAGGAGGGAGTTGAAGGGGTTTGGTACAGAATTTTCTTTGTAACAACCAGCGCTTCTATTCTTCAGGACATAACAAAATATGTAAATAAAATGACGTTTAGACGAATTTTTCTTTTCTTTTTTTCTGATTTTTCTGTCTAGAGATGATCATTTGATTTGACAAAATAGCTGGACGCAAACTAGGAAAAATTTATTTAGAAAATACTTTAGCACATTCCGAAGAGATTCAACCCAAGAATCTACCTTGAAATAAAAAGTATACAAATGAAAATAAAAGATATAATTAAATGAATATTAAACAAAATGTACATACAAAGGATAGGTCAATAAATTAAACAAACAAATGAAGAAATAAAAAAGTATAAATAAATGATAAGATATAAGAATAACTGAATAAAACAATAAATGATTAAATAATTTACCAAAAAGCTAAACATGTACAGTAGTCTACCAATCCTAAGGCCACAAAGTGTATTCCCATGTTGAAAAATATTCGAGCACCCCCATCTACCCACACTCACCCCCTCTCCCCCCACACCCACACCCTCACCCACACCCACCTCCTCACCCACACCCATCCCCTCCCCCCTTCCCACCCTGGTAATTTCCTCGTAAATACAAGCGGAAGCTTGTGCAATCGAGTTTCGGCTTTAAAGGTTTATCGGTTGGAACGAATTAACCTCATTAGGTAATGTGGTGCCATTACTTCCTTTATCTACCCAGATAAATCTCAGAGCGGGTGGCCTACTAACACCCGAGGAAGGGCTCAACCCTCACTCCTCTACCCCCCTCCCCCTCCTCCCTCTTCTCCCCCATTCCCTCCTCTCCCCTACATTCTCTCTCAACGCGCGGAGCATTTTATTGATTTTGTTGAGATTCTGGGTGACCTGATAACACCCGAATAGGGGCAAAACCTTTCTTGTGATATCTTTTCTTCAAGGTTGATGACCTTTTGGTAATATCTCGTCCTCTGCTGGGAGGGTTCTCGATTTAGGTGGGGGATGGATTTAGCGAGATCTCACTTACGAGGTCCAGAGGACCCTTCAACCTTGGACGAAATCCCACTGAATCGTTGGAATCCAACAATTCCGTTGATTAGCGTAACCGTAGCTTTGATATGCCTCTTGATGTATCACAACTATGGGGCATCTTTCGTTATTGATTTATGTCACCTTCATAATTTGAGACCTAAGACTCCAAGACATAGAGCCACTGAGAGCCTGAGACCTCATGACCCAAATCTTCTCAAAAGCTGAGACCCTTGGTAAACGCAGACGAAGACTTGGACCACTAAGACCTTGAAGACCCCAAAACGGATTGAAAGCGGAGACTCTTGGGACCTCGACACGGAGACGCTGTGAGACAGTGAGAATCACTTCGACATCAGCAGGTTATCACTGATGTCATTATGTAAACATCCGCCAATCAGAGCCGTGAGTAAGCTTTGGGGGTTGTCAACTAATCCTTGTGGGGCCTCGTGTGGTTGATCATGTTTTAGTAACCTTGAGGAACATAGATTGTGTGATACGGTCCGCACACACGAGCGCGAGCACACACACACACACACACACACACACACACACACACACACACACACACACACACACACACACACACACACACACACACACACACACATACACATACACGCGATGCTAATGATGAAATTAGCGAAATATGCTTAATCATATTATACCGAACATATCTTGGACACGTGACTAGATACACAAGCTGTTGTTTGTCTTTCACATATTTCTTCTGCCTCTGTCTCCTTTCCCATTTTTCCTTCAACTAATTCCTATTCTCCTCTCATCCTTCCTCCTCTTGCCTTTATGTCTTCCTTCTCATCACTCTTCTTTTTCTCCTCTTTTTCTCTTTCTCTCTCTTTGCCTCTTACGGTCTTGCTACCACTTAGGTTTGTTTCAATTTTCGAAAAAAAAATATATATTTTTTGTTTTGTCTCTTTTAGCTTTTGACCATTCCCTTTTTACACAAAGAAAAAATGTGTTCTATACATACATCCATACATTTATATATACATATATTTTCCAGCCTTAGTGCCTCTCCTCCGCAAACGGGGCTCACCCATTCCATTAACAATGATAGGTTCCAAAGCTCTTTCGTACATAGCGAGAGAGAGAGAGAGAGAGAGAGAGAGAGAGAGAGAGAGAGAGAGAGAGAGAGAGAGAGAGAGAGAGAGAGAGAGAGAGAGAGAGAGAGAGATAGGGACAGAGAGGGAGAGAGAGAGAGAGAGAGAGAGAGAGAGAGAGAGAGAGAGAGAGAGAGAGAGAGAGAGAGAGAGAGAGAGAGAGAGAGAGAGAGAGAGAGAGAGAGAGAGAGAGAGAGAGAGAGAGAGAGAGAGAGAGAGAGAGAGAGAGAGAGAGAGAGAGGAAGGAAGATATAGAGGGAGGGAAAGATAGAGCGAGAGACAAATAGGCACATACACAGTCACACACACAAACACACACGCAATTACGGCTACACCTTAGTAACTCGTCAAAACAGAATCAGATCTTTGAATTAGAAAAAAGAAATAATAATAATAATAATATTTCTTTCTGCACAATACCCCGGATGTAGTCAAGCCTCTCACCCCCCCCCCCCTAACTTCGAGTCCCGCATGGTCGGTATGCTTAATTCGCTTCTCCGCATGAAACGACAGGAGCATCCCATTAAACGGCAAAGTTCGAATTCTTAATCTGGTTTAATGATCTGTTGAAGATGAATAGGCCCAGAAGTTTTGTTAAAAAAAAAAAAAGAAGTTTGAAAGTTTGTGATCGTATTAATTCGCTTCTTGGGTTTTGTTTTGGGAAGTCGTGTCATTGTCTTTACAAAATCTTTAAGAAATTTGGAATCTGTCCTGATTTTATCATCATTACAGTTTTGAGTTTATGTTAATCTTTTTGCCTCCATCCATACTATAACCTTCAACCCTTAAACCTTAAGTAATAAAGTTTTCGACTTATCTCGATTAGTCGAGTTAGCTACTGTAGGTTAAGTAAGGTTTATCTCCTAGATCTTGCATCCAACCAAGCAATTCTCTTCAGCTTACCGGTAACCCCTTTGACAAGAGAAAATTCAACTAATACCCGTAAATATTAGTTTATAATTTGATGCATGATATTGGTAAGAGTAGGTGAACGAATGACCTACACTGACCTAATGTGAGCCAACGCAACCTTTACTTTCTCCATTATTATTATTTTTTTTTTATATCAAGTTTCTGATTTCTGAAACGTGTTTTCGTCTCATTCCTAGCCCAGGTCGTTTTGTATCAAAATTAGATAAATGAATGAATAAATAAAGATAAATAAAGATAAATAGATAAATACAGATGAATATAAACATACACATAAAGAAATGAAAAGAATAAATGAATAAGTATATGTAAAAATAAATAAACAAATAATTAAATAAAATAATAAAATAAAATACAAATCTGCATGCCCTCCACAGGCCTGCCACCTCTTTTGTTCTGTTAACACTATCCCAACAATGCAGACCGGTGTGTGTGTGTGTGTGTGTGTGTGTGTGTGTGTGTGTGTGTGTGTGTGTGTGTGTGTGTGTGTGTGTGTGTGTGTGTGTGTGTGTGTGTGTGCACGTGTGCGTGTGTATATGCACGTTTGAATCCGTGTCTATGTGTAAGCACGGCTTCCATCTACAGACTATACATTTCTCTTGATGTCAATATATCTGTCTTCACCCATCACTGCGGAAAGCTTTCCTGGCTCCAGCAGCAAGAAGCGAAAAGGTGTAGAAGGAATGCCTGCTGGGCCCTCTTCTCCAATATTCTCCCTCACTGGCCTATTGAGAAGAGCCAAAAATTCCAACGAAACCATCCCTCCACCACCACCATCACCACCACCACCACCACCATCACCACCTCCCCCCCCCCGACCCCTTCCTTCCCCTACATCGAACCCTCCCCCGTCCCCTAACCATTTTTACACAACGCGGTAGGATCATAAGAGCCTCCATAGTTTTCTTTCAGCCCCTTAGCTGAGGCGATATAATTTTATTTATCCATTTTTCTATTTATCTATTCATTTACTTGTGTATTCATCTATTTATTTACATATCTATTTCATTCATTTATTTATTTATTTACTTATCGATTTATCTACTTTTATTAATCTATTTATTTTCTTATCTATTTATTTATTTATTCACACATTCATTTATTTTATTCATTTATCTATTTACTTATCGATTTATCTATTTGTTCTTATTTATCTATCGATTTTACTTTCCTATTTTTTTTTTTTTTTTTTATACCCGGCAACTTTTCCTAGGTGATGACCCGGTTTAAAGCCAAATGTATACAAATTCCTCTTAATTCCACTAAAATTTCATTCGACAGAAAACGAAGCTGTCAAAGATTCGGTTCGCCTTCGCACTTGTCCAAAACTAAAGGCAGAGATCGTTTGTGGATTCGTGAAATGCTTTAGACTTGAGACATGTCATGGTCCTAGGTTTCGTCTCAGCGAGAAAATGTAAGTCTTGTACTCAAAATAACAGATATACGAATGAAAAAATAGCATCTGTGCGAATGGCGACTTCCTCCGGTATTATAATTAAGAGTATACACACACACATACATATTATATATATATATATATATATATATATATATATATATATATATATATATATATATATATATATATATATATATATTATATATATATATATATATATTATATTTAGATACATGTATATATATACTTATACATATATATATATATATATATATATATATGTATATATATATATATATATATATACATTACACTGAATGGTCCCCAGTGAACAGGTTTTCATCTCTTCAACCACATTAATTCACTTTAATTCCATGGCATCACAGCCGATGGAAGGCTATATACGGAAACTGATACATGATCCAGCTAAGGACTCGAACCCAGCTCAAACGTCAAAAGTGACCAGTGCCTTAGCCCATTGCGCTAACAGTGACTTAGCCCACTGCGCTATAAATGACTTACCCTATTGCGCTATCTTGATAGCACAATGGGCTAAGTCACTCTTTACGTCTGAGCTGGTTTCGAGCCCTTAGCTGGACCACGTATCAGTTTCCGTATATATACTTCCATCGAGCTCCTCGTCAGTCTCGACTGTGATAGCATTGAATTGAAGTGAATTAATGTGGCTGAAAAGATTAATATATACGAGTATATATATATATATATATATATATATATATATAGATATATATATATATATATATATATGTGTGTGTGTGTGTGTGTGTGTGTGTGTGTGTGTGTGTGTGTGTGTGTGTGTGTGTGTGTGTGTGTGTGTGTGTGTGTGTGTGTGTGTTTGTGTGTTTGTATACGTGTATGTGTATGTTTTTGTGTGTATGCACGCGCGCGCGCGCGTGTGTGTATGTATTTATTCATATTGATACGTTCAACTGTTCAACATATATGTGCACATATATCTCACGGTGTTTCATATTTTGGCCATTTTCTCAATATCCCAGTAGAGCTCCCTCTCATAAAGTTCATTTACTCTATCCCCTCGTGAATTAAATGGATATCTGCCGTACCAACTGTCGTCAAAAGACAAAAAAAAAAAAAAGCTTTATTCTTTCAGTATAATCAACAAAATAAACTTTTTTTTTAAAGCAAACATATAAATGAATAGATTAATAGAAAAATAAGTAAATACAGATAAATAAACAAATATACTGATAAAGATAAATAATTGAATAAGTGAATAAAACGAACAGAACGCAATATGTGGAGCTCCACTTCCGTTCTTTATATTTCAATAAATGTCCTTCATATGAAGGGTCGGATGAATATAGATAAGGATGATGCATCGTTTTATAGTAGATAAACCAAAGGGAAACAATGTGCCCTCATCGATGCCAAGTTGGCAGGGAAGAAAGCAGATGAGAACTTGTCTTTACATCAAAGTTTGTCGATCTATCGAGGCTCCTGTTTCCATCGTCTGGTGTTAACCAGAACAAAACATCTAAAGAGCATTCCCGGACTGAAGCTGTTACCATGAAGAAGGCGACGGAAACACTTTCATGCGAGTCCTTGATAAATAAAATCGTCAAATGCAAGCCTGACCAAAGCCTTTGGAGTGATTCTTCAGAACACAAGGGCTGTCCAGTGCCAAGATGGACTTTATATACGAGTATGTATATGTATATATATACATAATATATATATATATATATATATATATATATATATATATATATATATATATATGTAATGTGTGTGTGTGTGTGTGTGTGTGTGTGTGTGTGTGTGTGTGTGTGTGTGTGTGTGTGTGTGTGTGTGTGTGTGTGTGTGTGTGTGTGTGTGTGTGTGATGTACATACATGCATATACAGTATATTCTTGACTTGAATCGTCCTTTCAACTTAATTTAAATTGGTGCTGACACATTCAGTCCAATCGTACTGGTTAGGCTTGTTAGAGAGAATACAATTACAGCCATTCCACCACTCCCTACGGGGGTAGTCAGGTGGTTCTGTAGTGGATCCTAAAGGCTCGAAGACGTTCACTTTCACAATGGATCATGGCAAAGGACAGACAATTTCATTCAGTCTTGGGGCGCTCAACCCCCGAAAGGGCCACACCTCATGCATGTCAATGGCAGTAAGCGGTCTTGACATGCAAATGCCTTGCTCCCTCGCCCATCACTGTACAACAAAGAAAATACCCAAACTGAATTTCGTATCACTATGCATTTCGCATTAGATAAAAGGATGGACTGGAATAAGGGTCGTTAAGGACCAAAAGGTCCTCCGGTTTTATCTATCTATGCATTTATTAATTTATCTATTTTATTATTTATTTTGCACTCTTTGACTCGAGAGTTTTGTAATGAAATTTATCTAAATGGAATATAATGGATCTCTAGTATGATAGTTATACAAGAACATATCCTGAGGCCTGTCGCTCAATCTAATCAAGTATTGCAAGAAGAGATTAGGATGAGACGCGTTTACGTGAACGTACTGCTTGACACAAACATCCACGCACTCTGTAATTTTATCGCTAAAAAAAGGGAATATATTGACTGCTGATGGAACAGTTTGGGGGAATACATACATTCACACAAAGATAAATATATATATATATATATAGAAAATTATATAATAAAGTGGAATTCGATCAAATTAGAAAATTGAGCACCAAATCGTAAGAAACATGATTTTTTTTTTTCCCGTTCCCCAGAGTGTCAACTTCCGTCTCCTGTGGAACGCCACGGCTGGAAGAGACTTTTCCTACCTTATAGAGTGTATATTGTGTTGTTAGCGTCAACGATTGTGTACAATGTAGTCTTCCATAATGTGTTGTATAGTATGGGGTGAAGTGTCCTGGACAGTTAAATGCGATGTTGTCACCTAGCCTCTTTTGGTAACTTAGAAAAGCTGACGTCAGTCTGTTTCGGGAGACAATGGAATGGATTTGGTCTTCTTAAAAAAAAAAAAAAAAAAAAAAAAAAAACCAACATGATGATGATGATGATGATGATGATGATGATGATGATGATGATGATGATGATGATGATGATGATGATGATGATGATGATGATGATGATGATGATGATGATGATGATGATGATGATGATGATGATGATGATAACAATTATTAAAATTTAGTTGCAACTCCTACTGTGGCTATATACAGTCCAGTTCTAGAGAGGCAGTTTCTCTTACAGTTACTGCATTTGAAGTCTGCGCCTGGCACTGTGGGTGCAGATGCTGCCCTATGCCGTCTGTTCTCTCTCCTTTCTGTCCACTTCTCCTCCCTCTTCTGTTTGCATCTCTGAACGGCAGCTTTGACAGTCTGTCTCCAACCGCTGCGGTCTGCAGCGGCGGTCTCCCAATTGGATGGGTTGATGCTGCCTGCCTTCATGTCGCGCTTGCAGGTAGCGCTATACAGGCCTTCTATCAGGTCTTAAGCCGATGGCAAGCTCCCCATACAGCATGTCTTTGGAAATTGGCCCATCGTCCATTCGACTAACGTGGCCCAACCAGCGAAGGCGTCGTTGGGTGAGTAGAGCGAACATACTTGGGATACGTGGATACGTGATACGTGATTGATACATTGTCGTCCTTTTTGTTTTGAGCGGTGGATTCGCTTGGGTTAAAGGTACACCTTGTTGCCAACCAAAGAGTGGTCGGTGTCGTTATCGGCGCTATGGAAGCTGCGAGTAACAAGGACGCAGTTCGGTGATAATCTTTCAGTGATGAGGAGATCTAGGATGCCGCCAGAAGACTCTGTAAATTGGCTTAGTGGAAAAGAAGGTATTGGTTATGCAGAGGACGAAGTAAGAGCATAAACAGAAGCCTTTGTCCGTTTTCGTTGAGCTTGCCATTGATGTGTTTAATACAACCAACCCAGGACTCATGGTCGGATCCTACTTGGGCGTTGAAATCTCCAAGCAGGAGCAGGTGTTCCATTTCAGGGATTACTCTGATGGTCAACTCAAGCTCATCGGAAAATTCATCCTTGGTCTCGGCAGAAGAGCAGAGAGGGGAGCGTAGATGCCCAGGATGTTTCCTGGGCCCGAGGAGGTTTGGAGACGAAAACAGAGAATGCGGACTGTGCCTTTGGATGGCGGTTCTGTAGCCGACAGTAGAGCGTTTCTCACTCTAAATCCCACGCCATGCAGTCGGGGTTCCTGTGGTTCCCTTCCCTCCCAGAAGAACTTGTAAAATAGTAAACAGATAACCAAATGAGAAAATAAATAAAAATAGACCGCAAAACAATTGTCTCTGATAATATACAATCAATTCAAAATTTTACAAATTTTGGACTGTGTCCTAAGTAAAGTTGATATATTCTAACTTTTTTATTTTTCTCCTAATGTGCAGCTTCAATCAAATCCCAAGAGGTCTTGAACATTGTCGTATTTTACAATTTTGGTTTAATTGTGTTGTTTCACATTGTAGATCAGGAGTCATCAAACTACGACCTGTGAGCCGGATCTTTATTTTTATGTATTTTGTATTTTGTGCATAGGTAAATAGAGATGTTGGTTGTCTTTTTCTTTTGTTTATTCGCTGTATTGTATCAAAATAATTATGCGTCCCGCAATCGTCACTCTCTCAATTATCTGGCCCGCTGTGAGAAAGGTTTGGTGACCTTTGCTTTGGTTTAGATGATTACAATCAACTGCCGGGATGAGTTAAACATACGCAAGGGTAAGAGGTAACCCAATGATCTTATTCGTCAATTACGTACATGCATTCATATTCTATTATTCTATTCATTTATTCATTTATTTTTTTTTATTTTTTTTTTTAGGATCCCTAGGCTTCCCCTCTGACATCAGATGCGTGTCTACCTTTGTTCAAAATTCTCGAAATATTTCAATCCATATGAAAACATAAGCTATGATACTTTTATTATGAACTTAGGGTGCCTGGAAATATATTATTCATTAGGTATATGTCAAAACATATTTCACATAGCGCTATTTATCCCTGACCTATCAGATTTTGTTCGAATTTCAAATATGTTTTCAGGATGCACCATGAACAGCCGTGGCTCGAATCCTGCCACTGTTACGTAACTGTACTCTCTTCTTCTCTCTCTCTTTCTCTCTCCTCTCTCTCTCTCTCTCTCTATATATATATATATATGTATATATATATATATATGTATATATATATATATATATATATATATATATATATATAATCTTTCTCTTTCTCACTCATTCACACACACACACACACACACACACACACACACACACACACACACACACACACACACACACACACACACACACACAACACAAGCACATACTTCCTCTCCTCCTCCTCTCCTTTCCTTTACCTTTCCCTCTCGCCCTACATTTCCTCTTTCTCTCTTCTTTACTCTCTCTGCTCCTCCTTTCTCTCCTATCTACTTTCCTATTTTCCTCTTCTTTTTCCTACTCCTATCTTTATTCCACTTCCGTCCCACCCTTCTTCTCCTTATTCTTCCTCCTTATTTTTCCTCCACCATGTTTCTTCTTCCTCCTCCTCTCCCTCCTCTTCCTCCTCCACCACGTTCATTCTTCCTCCTCCTTTCCCTCCTCCCACTCCTCTTCTTCCTCATCATCATTTTTCTTCCTTCTCCTCCCCCCTCCTCCCTCTTCCTTCCTCCTCTTCCACCTATCCCCCACCCCTCCCTCTCCCTCCCTTCCCCGGGCGTTGTTGACCCTCTCATCTGCAATACTTTCGTTGCCTCATCTTTTTTCCCCTTCTGCTTGGAATTTTTAGTTTTCATTTCCCCTCTTTCTCCCGCATCTTTCTTCCTCTCTCCCCTCTTCCTTCATCTTTTCCGCCTCTCCCCTCTCCTCCCCCACCCTCTCGTCCTTTATCTTAATTTCTTTCTCTTCTCTCTTATCTCTCCCCTGTGTCGTTCCTTCCTTCACTTTCAGTTTCTTTACCACAATTGTTTTCTTGAATTCGTTCCATTCTCCCTTTATTCCTCTTTCTCTTACTATTTCCTCCTCCTCCTCCTCCTCCTCCTCCTCCTCCTCCTCCTCCTCCTCCTCCTCCTCCACCTCCTCCTCCTCATCCTGCTCATTCTCTTCTTATTTCGAATTATCGTGTGTAACCTTCCCCCTCCCTTCTTCCTTTTCCACTTCTTCCTCTCCTTCTTGTCTCATTTTTCTCCTCCTCTTCCTTTTTTTTCCTTCAATACCCTCTCGGTTATTTTCCTATTGCACCTTTTCCAACTCTCTTCACCCTTTATTTAAATATTTTTCTCCTACCTTTTCTGTTTTCCTCTTCTTCCTTTTCTTGCGCATCATGCTCCATATTCCTTCCTTATTCTTCTTTTTTCCTCTGTCTCTCTACCTTCTCATTCTACTCCATCCCATTCTTTTGTCTCTATGCCTCTTCCTTCCCATTCTCCTCTTCCTGTGTTCATATAAACACGCCTTTCACTCAAAAAAAAAAAAAAAAAAAAAATAGACCTCCCCCCCATGTTACTCTTTAATTACTTCCGTCCTGGGTGGCTCTCTTCCTCTTGTTTTGGGTGTCGCCAGGCTATTTCATTCATCTCCTTGGCGAAGAGCTTGATATTCCACTTTACATTATGAACTTATTCTGTCTGTGTGCATCGGCGCCGTCAGTTCTACTCTTGTGATCTCTCTCGGTCTTCCAGACATTTCTTCTCTCCCCCGTATGTTCCACTGATCGTGTGGATGTCTGGCGGGCTTCCCATGTCTCACCTGATGGTCTCTGTACACCTCTCTCTCTCTCTCTCTCTCTCTCTCTCTCTCTCTCTCTCTCTCTCTCTCTCTGTCTGTCTGTCTACCTGTCTGTCTGTCTGTCTGTCTTTCTGTGTGTCCGTCTATTGTCTGTCTGCCTAGCCGTTTGCTTATCTGCCAGCTATTTCTTTGGCGCTCGTTTTCGTCAACATCCTCCTCCTCCTCCTCATCATTATCATCATCTTTACCATCATTCTCATTTAAATTACATGTACCTACTAAATCTAGATACTACCCATTGCTCCTTCGTTGGTTTGTAGATTATATATATATATATATATATATATATATATATATATATATATATATATATATATATATATATATATATATACTGTATATATATATATATATATATATATATATACTGTATATATATATATATATATATATATATATATATATATACTGTATATATATATATATATATATATATATATATATATATATATATATATATATATAAAGTGAATCGCTAGTAACAGTGCATATTACAAGAGAGATAATATCCGACAGTCCCCCCGTGGTTCGAACGGGTTAGAACCACGGGGCGACTATCGGAAATTATTCATGATATATATATATATATATATATATATTATATATATATATATATATATATATATATATATATATATATATATATATATATACATATATATACCATGAAAGCTTTCTAGGTGTTGTAAACGTCCGTAATTAAATGTTAAAGTAATATTAAACATGACCATATATAAACATCCCGCCTATCAGCACCGGGGTATTGTACAAAATTCCTTGCAACGATTGTAATCATTTTTATATTGGACAAATTGGGAAAACTTGGAAACAAGATTTTCCCAACATA
>NC_134818.1:19925192-19937692 GCF_046742065.1 Oratosquilla oratoria | reverse complement strand
GGTTTCCTCTTTCTTTGTCTGGCCTCATCCTTAGCTAGGATCTTATTCTCAATGCCCTCATTCCTAGTTCTTACTTTTCGTCTCCTGTGACGGTTCTTGAAATTCACAACAATACTTTTCTTGTTCTTCCTCTTCGTCCTCATCTACGTTCTTGAACTCTGGGATCGGCGGCTTCTTCATCTTTCTTCTTCTTCTTCTTTTTATTTTTTCTCTTCTTTTTTTTACTCCTCATCAAACTTCAACTTCTTGTTGTTGTTGTTGTTGTTGTTGTTGTTGTTGTTGTTGTTGTTGTTGTTGTTGTTGTTGTTGTTGTTGTTGTTGTTGTTGTTGTTGTTGTTGTTGTTGTTGTTGTTGTTGTTGTTGTTGTTGTTCTTCTTCTTCTTCTTCTTCTTCTTCTTCTTCTTCTTCTTCTTCTTCTTCTTCTTCTTCTTCTTCTTCTTCTTTTTTCTCTCCTTTTTTTCTACTCATCATTAAATTTCAACTTGTTGTTGTTGTTTTTCTTCTTCTTCTTCTTCTTCTTCTTCTTCTTCTTTTTCTTCTTTTTTCCACTTTTTTCTTCTTTTTTCTTTTCAACTTTTTCTTTTTCTTCTTTTTTCTTTTCCCCTTCTTTTTTCTTGTCTCAAAGCGAAACGCCATTTCGCCATATTGTCCTAATTCCGTCTCAGTCTGTCTCTCCTTCTTTGATGCGACGATCCTTCAGCCCGACGCCTCCCCCATCCTCCCACCCGACCCCTCCCCTCTTCTCCACTGCCCTCTGTTCATCCTCCAAGACTCTTCATCTTACTTTCCCCTCTTTCGCTCCTCCTCCTCCTCCCCCTTCTCATACTTATCCTTCCTCCTCTTCCTCTTCTTCCCATCTTCCTCCTCTGTCTCCTTGCCCTCTTCCCTCCTTCTACGACCATCAAGATCTCTTATCTTTCATTACTGCCTCTTCTCTTTCCAGACTCCTCCTCTTCCTCCTCCTCCTCCTCTTCCTCCTCCTCCTCCTCCTCAACCCATCACCCTCCTCCATTTACCCACCACCTCCACATCCTCCCTTTATGATGCCCCTTCATCCTCATCCTCATCATCATCTTCTTCCTCCTCCTCCTCCTCCTCTTCTTCCTCCTCTCTCCCACCGTCGCTCTCAGAACGACTTCATCTCATCTCATTCCAGCGCCTCATGTCTTTTTTTTCTCTATTTTCTCTCTTATTCTTCTCTCTTATTCTTATTCTTCTTATTCTTCCTCTTTTTCATTTTCTTCCTCATTCTTCGTTACCAGAACTAAGTTCGTTAAGTGCGTAATTGAGATGAAAGGGATAATTCTATTGCAAATTGTTTACAAAGGACTTCAACAGACTAGCAATACACCATTTGATTACTATGAAGGTCATTATGTTAAAACTTCTTACAACGGACTATATTGCGAAAACATACTGACAGACTCTCACCACCATGACCATACTACGGAGTGGGAAGTGAAAAACCCCCTTTGGGGTAATCGCTGTCAGTTGCGACAAGCCGCTAGGTACTCTAGGCCGATGTTTGGGTCGCCTCCCCGCTTGGCCAGGCTTTGTCTGGAACCAGCGCAAGAAGCACGCAGCAGGGCCCGGGAGTTGAACTCATGACCGCCTGCTTATGAGTTCGACACGGTATCCACTGGGCTACTGCGCGTCCCTTACCAAAAGACGTCCATTTGAAGTATAAAAAGACTGAGGACAGAACGACAAAGAGAAAATATCAAATAGAGATAGACAAATAGACAGATGATGAGAAATCTAATGTTCAAATGACAGAGTTACATAAACCTAGGTTTATCACGGTGATTATTTCTGCATTTCTACACGTTCCAGTATGTCTACCAACAGTTTCGATCCAAAGAATTTGATTCAGAAATCTTTGTCTCACCTCTTGATGAAGAAATTTGAAGTAAGGCAGACTCTTCATAAGAATTCCCTACGTTTCTAGAAAGAAAAAAAAATGCTCATGCCTCTCCCCCAACCCCACAAAAATAAATATATAGATAAATGAATAAAATAAGAATAAAAATAAATAAATAAAAATCTGGTCTGCCACCTCACAGCCATGGACATAACCAAGGTTCCTATCATACATCCAATATATGTATAAATACGTACATACATATATATATATATATATATATATATATATATATATATGATCTTTTTTCCCGTATGAGGTACTGGAGGGGGGAGGGAAGTCGAAGAAGTGAAGCGGCCTTGCTGTTGACTTGGCTACCTCTCTTATAAGGGGGAAATAGCTCACGGTATATAGATAGATGAAGTACTGACGGCGCAAGCCTTATGCAAAGGTTATTTTGAGCGCCTGCGTAACATCCTTATGGACCAGAGTCACGCAGTATTCCTTTGTGATTGGAGACTTTCCATTAAAAAAAAAAAAAAAAAAAAAATCCCTTTTAGTAATCTTCTGTTTTGTTACCCTCATCAGGTCTCTCTTCCACCAGGAATAGATGCACAGTTCTTGATAGAATAGTATATTGCCACACAGCAAACCCTAAAAAAAGACAATGCAGCACAATATACACGTGATATGAAAACGTACGAAGAACCACTGGGACATAAACCAGACGGACAGCCACCAAACGTTCTCGTCTATCAAGTCATCTTCCATGTCCTTCGTACCCTTAAGATGTCTTAATAGACGAAAACATTTGGTCGGCACCACTGTCTCGGCCAACACAATCCATCGCCCTCCTTGTTCGTTCATCACTGCAATCCGTTCTTACCGAACCACAACAAAGAGAAGGTATTCGATCGTTTAAACTAAAGAATATCCTGATTGATTCGTGAACAAAAAAGGCGTTCATTTTTTCATTTCTACAAAGACTGTAACATTATATATATAGCTGTCATAATGTCTCAACATGTGTGTGTGTGCGCGTGCATATGTGTGTGCATGTGTGTGTGTGTGTGTGTGTGTGTGTGTGTGTGTGTGTGTGTGTGTGTGTGTGTGTGTGTGTGTGTGTGTGTGTGTGTGTGTGTTTTGTCTATGACAATAATTCTCAACCTGGGGTCCATGGTAGTTAGCGGATTCCTGACGATTCCATTCATTATTAAAATGATCTCTACAAGATGACAACTCGCCAACAGATAACAATGAAATGTATAATCAAACAGGCGACGAACACTATTTGTACATACGGGTGCGTTCTCTGCGTGTAACTCTTTCTAACAATATGGTGATAACAATATAAACAATAACATCATACTCACCAAGAACACTTGAGTGGTGTTGTGATGCCTCATGGGTTCCAGATCTTCCTCCTGAATTCTTTTCTGTGGTCCACTTGAGGAACAAGCGGGCCGGGTCTTCCTTGCATCAAGAATAGACAGTAAGATAGTTCATTAACTGTTACGACAAGAAAGAAAGAGAAAGAGAGAGAGAGAGAGAGAAAGAGAGAGTGTATAACAGTGTTAATTTCCCATTTTCAAGTCCTTTCTCGTGGCTCCTAGGCTCCATAAATGCTTAATTAACTACATTTCTTACACTTTTCTCCCGCCGCTGCACGTTCTCATTATGGAAGTCTTTTCTTAACTCATTTTCCTCGAATTCATCCCAAAAAATTCTATATACCTAATTCTGTATCTATAACTTCCAAAAAAATAATTCCTATTATATTTTATGCAATAATCACCTTAAGCAATGTTTTGGTATATTAAATAAAAACATAAGTTATTTAATTCCCTATAGCGGCTAACAATCACCACACGTTGGCCTAAACAAAGACTTCAAGTTATGCCAGTATTAGGTTGGTACTCCTTTGTGTCTGTATGCCTTTACAATATCGTGCCACATTACACACACACACACACACACACACACACACACACACACACACACACACACACACACACACACACACACACACACACACACACACACACGTGTGTGTGTGTGTGTGTGTGTGTGTGTGTGTGTGTGTGTGTGTGTGTGTGTGTGTGTGTCTGTCTGTCTGTTTGTGTAATACGTTTTCTATCAATAGCGTTTGGTGATCAGCGTAAACAAATATTTTCATATTGATAGCCAGCATTTATATACCTGGGGAGTAGTAAAGATGGTAAAGAAGAGGTTGAAGGAGGGCAAGAAAAAGGGAGAGACAGGAGATGCTAAAAGTGATCCACATTGTCTTTGTCTGTGTCGATCAAGACCTTCTCCAAACAAAAGTCGATATATCAGTTGTTTACTAAAGAAAACAAATTTTTTGACACAACAAACAGAATAATAGTATAAGATTTGGTCTGCAACATGTGACAGTCTTCCCTGGAACATCGTATCGAGATTGATCACAACAGAAGCACAATCCCATCAGTTCCTTTTTAGCCACCAATTTCACTCATCCCCGCTTGAATTAGATTTATTTCCTTCATTCCACAAATATCTTCATTAACATCTCATTAATTCCATCTTCGCCTTGGTCTCCACAATTCCCCACAACTCCGCCTATCCGAGCTCAAAACTTAATCTCATAAATAACACAAACAATCCGCTAAATTAAACCTAACCTGATATACATAAATACTCATCATCGCCATTATGTCACTCTCCACGTCCTTCTTTCCCTCTGCAGTACTTGAATTTACATATTCATATTCATTCACGCCTCCTTTCATTTCCTGTCACAGCCAGTGCCTCCTCCTTCTTGGCACCTTCTCTACCTCCGACACTTCAGTGCCAACCCACTCCTCCTCCCTCCCACTCCCTCCTCTGAGAGTCCATGCCAACTTCATCTCTCTTATTCTTCTCTCTCTGGGAGTTACAAGCAGACCACTCCATTTCCTTTCATCTTTGTTTCACTACACCTCAATTGATCCATCTCCCACTGTTTAAATATTCAAGCCATAATATTCCTCAGACTTGACAAGCAGATAGCCTTGATTCAAATGTGAAGCCATTTGTGGATTCCGCTCGTGCTGAGCAAGATGGGATAGACAATGCAGGGATGATAAAATATATATTTTACACAAGCACGCGCGTCCGTGCACAAATGCACACACACAACCACTCATATACACGCACACACACATACACACACACACACTATACACACACGCACACAAACACACACAAACACACACACGCACACACACACACACACACACACACACACACACACACACACACACACACACACACACACACACACACACACACACACACACACACACACACACACACACAGTGGTAGCGTTCACAACCGCTACTACAGCGGTCCGAATTCGAATCCCATCCAGGGCTGGAATAATTTCAGTATCGCTGCGCTGCAAGTCGTTACTCCAATTCTCGTGGGAGGGGAGTTGGCGGGTGTGTGTGCGTGTAAGGTCACCGTAGTACCCATGGATCGGTCATATATGAGCTGTGAGCTCTCTTTCGGGAGGGAAATAACTGTCGATCAAGAGTTCAACATAGTCTTCTCTTTGTACCCATCCTCAAATGCCTATTTCTCATGACACTTTTTAAACCCCCAAAGCACTTACTTGCTTCTCTCAGTCTACAATTTACTTCCACCTCCACTACTCCCTTTCCTGCCACATGCGACCCCAAATACCTAAAGCAATCCACTTCCTTCAGCCTCTCTCCTGCAAGACTTACTTCCAACTTGCTACCATCCTCTCCCCTTGTTCATCCCACCACTTACTTTTACCCACATTTACCTTCAACTTTCTCCTATCGCATACTTTCACAAACTCCGTCACTAACTCCCTTAATCCCACCTCTGACCCTGCCACAAGCGCAGTGTCGTCAGCAAACAACAACTGGCTCAGCTTCCACTTTCTACATTTTCTTTAGCCATCTCTAGTCCACTGGTCATTACCCTCGCCTTTGCCTCCCGCACCAACCCATCCATGTACACATTGAACAGCCATGACGGCATGAAACATCCCTGTCGCAGTCTCACCTTTACTTCAAACCACTCGAGCTTTCCATTTCCAGCTCTAACATAGGCTCTACTACTCTCGTAAAGACTCTTGACTTTCCTTAATAGCTTTCTCCCAATCCCATATATCTGTAAAACCTCCCACAGTGTCTTTCTGTCTACCCTGCCATAAGCCTTTCCAAATCCATAAAGGCCCAAAAAACATCCTTACCTTTTCCTAAAGCTTTCTCGTATATCTGCCTTACCACAAAAATCTGATCCCCGCAACCTCTGCCTTCATAAACCCACACCGTATTTCACCAATTACTCCCTCTGTCCCTCTCTTAATCCTCTCAACTATAACCCTTCCATATGACCTCCCAACTACACTCAACAAACTGATCCCTCTGAAACTACCACGCTCAGGTTTGTCCCTTTTTCTCTTGTAAAGGGGAACTATACAGTAACTTCTCTAGTCTTTCGCCACTCTACTTTCCCTTAGACACACATTAAACAACCTTACTAGCCAGTCCACTATTACTGTACTTCCCTTCTTAAGACACTCCACATGACACCCATCTAATCCAGGTGCCTCTTCTGCTCTCATTTTCAAAATTATTTGCACGTCATTGTTTTTTATTTCTCCTCCATTTTCCTCTCCCATCACCGTCATTTTTAGCGCCTCCCATTAATGCCACCAATCCCTTCCTATTTTCCCTCACATTCGACAGCTCTCTAAAATACTATGCCCACCTTTTCCTTAACACCTCCTCTTCTGTTAACATCTCTCCATCTACACATTTCTCTTCTTCTCTACTTGTCTTACCTCCCTTTCCTCTCTTAACTTTCTTCCAAGATACCTCTTTATTACTTTCAAAATTATCTGTCATATTCTTTCCCCATTTTACATCTGCTTTTCTTTTTACCTCCTTTATATTTTGTTTTGCTTTTCTTCTTTTCTCTTTTTACCTCTCATATGTTTCTCTTGTCCTACTCTGCAACCAGTCCTTGAATGCTCGCTTCTATTCTTCTACTACCTTCTACACTTCATCATTCCACCACTCACTACACATCCTTCTAATCGTTGCCATCCTCCTTGTTCCACACACTATCTTTGCAAGCCTTGTAGTGCTCTCCTTGAAACATCCCCATTCCTCTCTCACCACCTCTCACACTTCTCTCAGCTTCTCCTGGTACCCATGCCCCTTTTCGTTCTCATTTAAACATTTTACTCTAAGTACCTCTCTACCTTCTGCCCTTTTCCTCCACTCCCAACTTTCCTTCCACCAAAACATTACCTGACATTCTCCCCATTCTCTCCCCTAAGACCATGGACATCCAGAACTCTTCCTACTCTTTTTCTGGATACCACTACATAGTCAATTAATGCCTAATCAACCACCCTTCCATCCACCACCCTTTTCCATGTGTGCTTATGCTTGATCTTTTTCCTAATTCTGTGTTAGGTATTTTGAAAACGTCTAAAATAGACAGAAACGTTCGGTCACCTTTCATTTTATTTTCCAAATGATTTTATCACACACACACGCACACGCACACACACACACACACACACACACACACACATATATATATATATATATATATATATATATATATATATATATATATAAAACAGACCACTTGGAAAAAAGAAACTAACGAAGCAAAGCGCTTTCGTATATTATATCTTCAGTGCAAAAAGTACGAAAGCACTTTGGTTCGTTAGTTTCTTTTTTCCAAGTGGTCTACTTTGCATAAGTGAACACGCGTACCCGTGTTCTTATTAGCACATATATATATACACATATATATACATATACATATATATACATACATATATATATATATATATATATATATACTGCAGCAGTCAGCATTAATATTGCATCATTGTAGTGATAAAAATAAACTGATTAATTTCATATAATTCAATTTATGCCAGACTCCGACTCCGACAGACGACTCCAACAGGCTCCGACAGACTCCGACTGACTCGGAAAAACTCCGACAGATTCAGGTAGAGTTCGACAGGCTCCGACTATAACATTCTGAAAGAATCTGACAGACAGACTAGAGGTGTCCTGGAGATTCTGACAGAAATTCCAGTGTAAATGATAGAAAAAATTAATAGTAGTGAAATAGACATTCTTCTTGGCAGAAATTATAAGCTCTGGTCAACATGAGGGCTCCGACAGACTCCGACTGATTCAGGTAGAGTCCGACAGACTCCGATTAATAATGTGTGACTAACAGACTCTATCAGACAGGCTAGAGGTGTCCTGAAGAGTCTGACAGAAAGTCCGGTGTGAAGAACCAGAAAAAATGACATCTATGAAAACCGAAATCGTTTTTGATGGAATTTTTAGATTCAGGGCAACACGAGGACCGGCAGACTCAGACAGACGCCGACACAAAGAGACTAGTTATGGATTTATCTAGAGACGGACATACAAGATGTTTCTTGAAGACTTCAACAGAAACAGAAAAAAAGATAGACAGAAAGACAAAAAAATAAGAATCTAGATAACTTTTTTCTAGAGCGTTGTAATCCTGGAGTATTGTAGTTGTATTTCTTTAGCATTGTAATGGACTTCGTAGATATTTGACTCTTATGGTTCTCTGTCCCATCAGACCTGAAGTCGCGATATTATTCCTAATGGCTGGGTACACACACGCACACACACGCACGCACACACACACATACATACGCACGCACGCGCTTACATACTTGTTTGAAAGATGTTTGGAAGTAGGGGTTTTTACATAGGAGTGTAGACTTATGGAGCAAGTTGGATGAAACTATAGTCCAAGCAAACATCATAAACAAATCTAAAGTGTTCGCTAGAATAATACCATTAGTAGCTTTAGTGGGTCAAACGGGACAGACTCCGAGGCCGCCCCAGAATGACCAAAATAAATTGGATTTATCCTGAATAAATTCGGTAAAGTAGCCACTGGGTTTTAACGAGTTAATTGAAATATAGTAGAAAGAAGCATTTGACTGACGCTCCTTCCGCTAGATACCATTGGCGGACACTAACCAGAATAAAAAATATAAAGGATGCTTTGGAAAGACATTCTTTGCTGATGTTCCCTCTGCTAAATCAAATCACTTGGTGCTTGCCTGAATAAACAGTGCAAATGATATCATCACTCCGAAACGAGTATAACGGGTGTGTGTGTTGTGTGTGTGTGTGTATTTACCTAGTTGTATTTACCTAGTTGTATTTTACGGGAAGGGGAGCTATGCTCGTGAGGTCCCGTCTTCATATCTCATTTTATCTAAACTATTTTTAAATTCATGTATTGTTTTTGCACACACCACTTTCTCATCTAACTTGTTCCAACTGTCTATTGCTCTGTGAGGAAAGCTGTTCTTTTTCAAATCTCTTCTATAGTTGTCTTTTTTTATTTTCTTTCCGTGTCCTCTTGTATTTCTGTCATCCCATTTTATCAGATTCTCTCTATCAGTAATTTCTATGCCTTTCATGATTCTGTAAATAGCTATCAAATCTCCTCTCTCTCTTCTTTGCTCTAGTGTCTGTAGTTTAGGTTTTTGTAGTCTCTCTTCATATGATAGTTTTGAGAGTGTTGGTGCCAGTTTAGTAATTGCTCTTTGTATTCTTTCAAGTTTTTTTATACATTTTTTGTACTTGGTGACCATATCGTTGCTGCATATTCCAATCTTGGTCTTATCAGGGTGACTAGGATTTTCCTCACCATTTCTTCATCCAGGTATGTAAATGCCACTTTGATTGTTCTTATTAAATTATAAGTTTCTCCAAAAATCTTATTTATATGTTTCTCAGGTGACATATTATTCATAACAATGACTCCCAGGTCCCTCTCATTTTCTACTCTTTTTATTCCTTCTTCTCCCAAATTATATGATCCTGTTATTCTGTTTTTGCTTTTTCCAAATTCCATTATACTACACTTTTTTGTATTGAACTCCATCTCCCACTTCCTACTCCATTCTTGTACTTTATTTAGATCTCTCTGTAGTGATTCACAATCTTCTTCAGTTTTCACTCTTTTCAGTAATTTTGCATCATCTGCAAAGAAGCTCATATAGCTTTCAATTCCTTCATCCATATCATTAATATATATAGCAAACATTATTGGGGCCAGAACTGTTCCCTGCGGGACACCGCTTATTACTTCATTCCATTTTGAGTGCTGATCTCTTATCACTACTCGCATTTTTCTTTCTTGCAAAAAGTCTTCCATCCAATTTAGCAATTTACCTTGTATTCCTCCTTCATATTCTAATTTCTTAAGCAACTTCTTATGTGGTACTTTGTCAAAAGCTTTTTTTAGGTCTAGAAATGCACAATCAGCCCATCCATCTCTTTCTTGTATTATATCTATTAGCCTTGAATAGAAACATATTAAATTGGTGACGCATGATCGTCCTTGTCTGAATCCAAATTGCCTTGGATTTAGTACGTTGTTTTTTTCCAAGTATTTTACCCATCTACTTTTGATAATTCTTTCACATATTTTTGCTATTGTACTTGTTAGAGAGACTGGTCTATAGTTGGTAGGTTCTTCTTTATTTCCTCCTTTATATATAGGTACTATATTTGCTTTTTTCCAATCTTCTGGAACTTTTCCTTCTTTTAAGGAGCTGCTTATTATGCTATGTATTTTGTCTGCCAGTTCATTCCTACATTCTTTCAGAATCCAGTTTGCTATTTCATCTGGCCCATGCGATTTTCTGACATCAAAATTACCCAAGTGTGTCAATATTTCATTCTTCGTTACTTATATTTCTTCCATAGGGGGGACTTTTTCCTTCCACTCAATCTCTTCAGGTTGTATATTTTCCCTTGTAAACACTGATTTAAAATGTTTGTTCATAATTTCTGCCATTTCCATTTCCTCAGTGTATTCAACTCCCCCTTGTCTTAATTTCTCCAAGTCTTGTTTGTTTTTCAGTTTATTGTTTACAAATCTGTAGAATAGTTTTGGTTGATCTTTACACTTTTCTATAACATCTTTTTCATATTTTCTTTTTTCCTCTCTGCACTTTTGTACATATTCATTTCTATAACCAGTATATATTTTCCATTTTTCAGGTCTTCTGTCTTTTTTCCATCCGGTCCAGGCTTTGTCTCTTTTGTCTTTTAACTCCCTACAACTTTTGTTGTACCAGCATTTTACATATTCTTTTTCTTGTTTTTGTCTTGGGACATACTTTTCCACTCCTTCTTTGTAAATTTTTGTCAAAATATTCCATTTCTCTTCCACTGATGTTTCTTCTTTGTATATTTCTTCCCAGTTTTCTTGTTGGAAGAATTCTCTTATTTTATCAAAGTTTGTTTTTTCATACATCATTCTTCCTTTTCTATATTGTTCATTTCTTTTCATATATTTTTCTTCATTAAGTTCCAGTTCAATCAATATGTGGTCACTTTTACCTATTGGTGTTTTATATTCAATCTTGTCCACTATTCTAGGTTCAGATGTAATTATTAAGTCTAGCCTCGATGGTTCTTCTTCATTTCTATACCTAGTGTTCTCTTGTATCCATTGTGTCATTGAATGGTCAGTAATCATCTCAAGTAGAGCATTTCCCCATGAGTCATCACCACTCTTTACTGTCATTTCTTCCCAGCAGATTTCTTTGCAATTAAAGTCGCCCATCATAACTATTCTTCCTCCGTCTTCCATTATTTTAGTTAATGCTATCTTTGTGTCCTCTAACATACTTTTATGTTCATTCTCCTCCCATGAGGCTGTTTTCGGAGGCACATAGTTGATCACAAATTTTCTGCTCTTCTTATCTCGGTCTTCCACTTCTATCATAATCATCTCTACTGTATTCTTTCCATATATGACACCTTTCACGTTTATATCCTTCTTTGTCAGGAACATAACTCCACCCCCTTGTTTTTTCTCTCTGTTTCTAATCCAATAATTGTATGTATCATGTCCTACACTGTTGGGTGGTAGTGGGCCTTTTAATTTTGTTTCTACAATTCCCATTATGTCCGTTTCTTTTTCTTTCAAATAATCATTCAGTTCATTCAATCCTGTTATCAATCCATCTATATTTGTGTAAGACACTCTTAGTTTTCTGCCACTTCCATTGTGTTCTCTGTTTCCCTTATGTTTTTCTTTAGTATGTCGAACTGCTTTATTTTCATGTTCACTACTCTCCAATAGAATCTCTCTTTCTCTGTCTCCGTTCTTTCCTCGTTTTTTGCCTTAGCTTCAATTCTTTTCTGCTTTTCTGCCTCTCTTTCCTCCTTATTCATTTCTCTTTTTATCCATACCTTTTTATATTGATCATTTGTTGCTAGTTTCCCTGTCTTGGATAGAATTTTCTCTGCCGTTGTTTGTGACCTGAATTTAATCTTAATTGGTCTGGTCTTATCTGTACTATATTTTCCGAGTCTGAATTTTTCCTCAATTTCCTTTATAATTTCTGGTTCATCTTCCTGGACTAATTTTAATAAACTGCTTACCCTTTCATTTTCCTCCTTGATTCTTGCGGTTCTATCTGGGTTATGTTTCTCTTCCATTCCTAATATAATTATACATTTCTTTTTGTCAGCTAATTCTCTTACTATATTCTCCTTCTGTCTCATCACTTTAATAACTGAGTCTTCATTA
>NC_134818.1:19900192-19905192 GCF_046742065.1 Oratosquilla oratoria | reverse complement strand
CTTTATATAAAGTTTGTAAACCGAACTCTTAAATTTTTTTTAGCTCTTTTTCCTTTGTGATAAAAACAAGTTATAGTGGATGTTACTCTCTCTGGAGAACTAAGAAGGCTTTCTCAAAAGTGATGTAAAAGAAATACACCCACAACCACACCCACACACATATTATATATATTATATATATATATATATATATATATATATATATATATATATATGTATATATATATATGTATATACTATATACTTATATATATATATATATGTATATATATATGTATATATATATATATATATATATATATATATATACAAATATATATAGTGTATATACTATATACTATATACTGTATATATATATATATATATATATATATATTATATATATATGTTTGTATACAGGCATGCATATATGTATATATATATATATATATATATATATATATATATATATATATATGTATATATATATTGTGAGTACGAAGACAAGTATATTTTCTACCGCTGAAAAGTGTGGATAAGGAATATGCAAAATTGATCTGTTGCTGTGTTCTGAGTTTCATGCATTTTTTTATTCTTTTAAATCAAATTTAATCTATTTAGCGCATAGGGACTATCCTACAATCTATTAATCAATTGGGCCGGCTTCGTCCCATGTCCATTCTGATGGACGTAAAATGGTGGAAGAAAATGGTGCAAGAAAACATCACTCCACAACGTTCTAACATCTAACACTGATTCACGAGGTATTATCTAATCAAATCTTATTATCATCTTTTTTTTATCTATTTATATTCCTCCCTTTTCTAACAACAAATATTTTCTTCGACTGATGGAAACCTCTGACGCTAAACTGATTAACACATCTCTGTTCTTTATGTTATGTTCATTCCAACTGTTGCCGGGATACTGTGTTTATCTCTAAGAATCTTCCTTCAGAGGATAAAAGTAAATTAAGACAAAAGTACAAGCGTTAACACGAAGATATGACCATCGTTAAAAACAGAATAATGATTACGAATGCAAAAACTGAATAAAATTAATCGAAAGAAAAGAAAAGAAAACGAAGCAGAATGACAAGAATGGACTAAAAATGAACATACATACAATATTGAGGTGAGATATAAGATACAAAATAAAATTAAAGCTAAAGAAAAACTGAAAAAAGACTTAGGAAAACAAATGAAATTAAATCAAGGAATATATAAACGCAGACACATAGACATGTATGTATATATGTATGTATGTATGTATGTATGTATGTATGTATGTATGTATGTATGTATGTATGTATGTATGTATGTGTGTATGTATGTATGTGAATGTATATATGTATATGTACATATATATGTAATTATATATGTATATATATATATATATATATATATGTATATATGTATGTATGTATGTATGTATGTATGTACATAACTGTTTACTATAAAGAGAAGCCCGTTGGTTGCAACATATCTCATCATTTTACCAAACTGACAAGCATTAAGTCAGTCTTGGTCAAATAAGTCCTTGTTCACACTTGCGGTTTCAACCGCGCGGAAACCGCGCCGGTACCGCATTGTCAAGAAAAAATTGCTCGTATGTGTATGAAAACGTCCAGTGATTTAAACTGTAATTGAACAGCCACGGTTGGAACCGCTAATGTAAACAGGGCCTAAGTATAACATGTCAATTTCCTTAACCCTCACTCCCCTACCAGTTTAAGCATCACATATTTTATTCAGGTGTCGTTTGTTATGTCCTTGATAGAAACTTTCCCTTAGCCATTGTCAAATGTTTACCTTAAGCGAAATCGTGTATCTCGAATATTTTACAGGTATTAGACTTGTTACGGTAGATAATAGATGGATGGTTGGATTGTGCTTACCTAGATCTAATGAAAGCCTTTAACATGATGATGAGGGTCCTACGGCAGGAGGCTCTGAGTGGCATCGACCTTTGCCTTATGTGCTTGGACTGTCGGAATAAGTAATAAAAAGTTACTTCTGGATATCTGAGAGGAGTGTGGGATTCAAACCCACAAGGAAATGAATGCGAGACCGGCACGCTACCGACTACGCCACCAGCACACTTTAAAATGAAATCAGATAAACGGCGATAGTGAAAGAGTTTGAGCGCACTCTCCTCAACTCTTGCGATTTCACACAGATGAGGAATTCTCTGTGCTCGAAAAAAGGTTATTTATTAGATGATAAATAAATGAATTAATACGTTTATTCAATTTCTCAGTAATGTGGAAATTACCTGCCGACAACCGGGTTAAACACGGTATCACACTGGGCAATTGTTCCTCCAACCAACGATTCATCGAAAGCACCGCCCAGCTTCAATACTTTTTGCCGTCGTAAAATCACTTATTATAAACTATTTTGACTTCTCAGTAATTTTCACAAAATGTCATCTGATTTGCTGGAAAAGAATTAGTTTCCTCCAGGATTTCAGATTTCTTCCCGAAACCTGTAGGCTGTAAATGCCCCAACATTAAGAGAAAAAATAGCCCAGCGTGATACTTAATAGACATTACCTTATGGGTAAAACGGGGGGGGGGGGTTCCAGTTGAATAATACCACCCAAAAACATCCAGAATAAAATCTGAAGTGATGGAAGCCATTAATCATAGAAATATTAGAAAATTAGAAATCATGACACAAACCCATGTCTCACAAGAAAAAGTTCTCTATGACTTATGTAACTAAAATTGACTAAAACTTCCTATTCTAATTTCGGAATCACCCAAAATGTGTAAATAAGTTAATTACATACATACACATACCAACGTCTTTCCCCCTTACAAGAGAGGTAGCTAAAGTCAAAGGCATAAATTCACTTCCACCCATTTCATCCTCACATCCTCCACTTTCATTTACCATCCCTCCCTCCTTCCATCTTTTCTTGGCACCTCCCACATGCTTCCCTAACCTTAGTGTTTTCTTATATAAAATAAGTTAATTGCTACTTGGAATTTTCACTGGATAGAAGTCCGCAGACCCACAGAAGATGGCTACAGCACCTGAGACTCTTCTCAGATCTTTGGAAAGAAACATTGGACTGTCGTCTGTGAAGTATTATTAAAAGTACGTTTTGCTCCGTACGATTATCGTTCAACGATGATCGTTCATGGCTCAAACGATTGCTTAGAGCACTAAGTCTTTGTTTTTCGAATAGGGCTGTGTTGCTTTCAGCTGTAAAGTACAAGACTAATCATTTTAGCTGAACCTTCCAACGTGTTTACCTAAATGTGATCCGAGGAGGTAGGATGCGCGTCGCCCGCCATTGGCTGTAGTGGGATATTAATTAATCTCACAGAGTAAAACGTACCTTAAGCGTGTGTATCTATGCCACCAGCTGGCAAAGGAGCAGTCGCCGGTTGCTAGCTCTGGAGTTATATCCTCGAAGGAGAAACAATTGAATACGATTTTTCGTTATAAAGTGAAATAAAGAATAATAAATTGACCACTTCCAGAATATATCATTTCAGTTAAATGATTAACAGTACCATAACACAAACATAAAGGTTTGTAATGAAAGTCCTTGCTGGTCAAACGAACCCACAATAGTTGCAGGAAATGAGCCCGGTGCCAACGCGGACTTCAAGATACGCTTCAGAAGTCAAGTACAAAGGAACCTCGACACCAAAAATTGACGCCGAAAAAGACGGATGGGATTGGCGCGGGATGAGAAAGCCATTACATTGACAGAAGACCACGAGTCTCGACCAATCCACCACCAGCAGCACCACAAAAAAAAAAAAAAAAAAATGAAAAAAAATGAAAAAAAAATGAAAAAACGAAATTACCGTCGTCAGAGCGTCACTTTCAGTCCCTACCCCCCCGATGAATCGGCTCTCTCTATCGCAAAGGTCATCCCATCGGGTCGGGAAGGAAGGAAATGACTGTGACTATGGCCCATAGAGGCATATGAAATGCTTTACGGCTTCACGGTTTACGAGTACTGGTCCTAACGAAACAAAAGGAATGGTCCCATGGAGACAATAGAGGGATATAATGCAGGCTGTTAACAAACGGCTCAAAGGAATTTTACAGAGAAGAGGAAACGGAGGAGGAGGAGAATGAAGAGGGTCAGATAACCTTGGGTAAGAATTTGTTTTTCCTTTTTAATCATTTTTAGCTTTCTAATATTACTTCATTAGTTTTATTACAAAATTGTTATTTTGTTTATCATTTTCAGTGTTTGCAATTACCGACATCTCTCATTATAATTCTTTATTAACGTTTAATTATTCTAAACTTGACAAAGTATAAATATTCTAGATCTAATATTTTCATTTGATTGGATAAAACAACTTGTAAAAAAACAATTATTACTCAGAATAATTTTAATATAACATCAAAGGAAACAAGAAATGAAACAAAGCCAAGTAAATATGGCATATGCATATATTAAAACATGTAAAATCAACAATAGTTAAACAGAATAGATATGAATAATACAAGATCAAATTGAACAAAACAAAACAAAGCCAAAACAAACACGAACACAATAATACTAAACCAGAATGATCTGGTTTATCGAGTGTGAGAGGATCGATAGAATGAATATCGGAAGAGAGAGGCGGAGAGAATTAAGAAAGCAAGTGGGTACCAGAGGCCGAATTTATAAAAGATGTTACCCCTTAAGTCTAGACAATATCTTCAAGATGGAGGAGATTTGACCTAAATCCCTATGTTGGCGACCGAAATGCTTATGTCTAGACATAACCTCAACATAAGCATTTAGGTCGCCGACATAGGGATTTTGGTCAAATCTCCGCCATTTTGAAGATTTATGTCTAGACTTAGGGGTTAGGATCTTTTATAAATTCGGGCCCAGAACTCCCATAAGTGATCGTAATAAAGAATGTCTAAGAATTGGATCCTATATAAAGGATGCAAAAGGTCCCAGAACCAACACCTATCAAAGACCAAAAGACTCTTGCGGTGTCCCACAAGGAGATGTATTACCACCAACACAGTTCAACCTAAGACAACCTG
>NC_134818.1:19865192-19882692 GCF_046742065.1 Oratosquilla oratoria | reverse complement strand
TAGTCCCTGGCGCGCACTCCCCTCCCTATCTGTGACTTATTTCAAAAACTAGCACGAATTACTAGCACTGTTTTATGACTTTAGTGTTTGTTCTGGTTACGGGCAGATGATGTTATTCCCCTCGATGGTGCAGTGGTAGCGTTCACGGTCCCCACTACGGCGGTCTGGGTTTGAATGCCGCTCAGGGCTTAAACAATTTCACTATCGCTCCGCTGCGATTCGTTATTCCAACTCTCGTAGGCGGGGAGTTGGGTATGTGCGTGTAAGGTCATAGCATTAGCCATAGATCGGTCATATATGAGCTGTGAGCTCTCTTCCGGAAGGGAAACAGCTGTCGATCACGAGTCTAAAACGTGATTCAAGATCATTGTGAATCACACACAATCAAATTCCTCACCGTCTTTTACAGTTTTGGTCATTCATTCTTACAATTTTTTACCCATTATTAAGATATTTTCCCTACTCATTTCGTCTACTTGAATAGGTCTTAACACGGCAATAAAGTCATCTCTTTCTCTTCTGTCTTCCAATGAAGGCAGGTCTAGCTTTCATGGTATTTTTTCGCACAATCTATGTGCTGGGCACCATTTTGGTTGTATTTTTTTATGTTCATTTTGCGTGGAAACCACGCCATTGATGAACATTCTAAAGTTTCTATTTCTATGCAAACAGGATAGAAGCGAGATCAGTCGCCGGTTGACAAAATTCCTTATATGAAAAGAGGGAATGATGGTCAACCATGGGCCAGGTCCAGGAACCAAGAGTCAACCGCTTGGGGCTCCAACTCTAAATAGAGGTGATGGTGTTCCTGAGATCTGAGGACAAGCGGCATGGAACTGATTCCCTCCGACGTCCGTCTTGCAAGATGGCCAAAAGCAGAAACAAATCCCAACAAACGAGAAAATATATAAAAGTGAAAAAATGATATAATAATCAGTATTTGATGCCTCAGCAATGAAATGAAAGATAAATAGATAAATAAACAATGAATAAAATGGATAGATAAACATGATAAATACATAAATAGAATACAAAAACAAATTTAACATACAAATGGATGAAATAAATAAACGAATAAGCACAAGATGAGTAAACAAGTTACATGAAATATATAAACAAATAAACAGATTAATAAACATAATAAACAAACAAATAAAAAGCATAAATAAACAGAACACACAAATAAACCATACACATTAAAAAACGAGCAAAAACACAAAATAAACAAACAAAACAAGTAAATAAATAGAAAACAAAGATTACAACAAAGTTGGCCAAGACAGGTCCATACGCCCGGAAAGGCGCGCGTGTGTGCGTGCGCCATCGAATCCCGGACGACCAAGATGCAATATTGGTGCGACCGGAGCCGAAGCCAAGCAGAGGGCGAATGAATAATCCAAGACAAAGCCGTTCTTCCAACGCTTGGCGCGCGAAGTAAAGGTGCCAAAGGAAGACAACACAAGAGCCAGAGGACACCTATGACGTGAAGGCGTTATCACACTGGGCAATTTTTCCTCCGACTGCTGGAGCAGATTTGCAGCCCGCAACCTTCCGGAAGGAATTTGATATGCTGTAGGAAAATAGTTTTACTCCAGCATAGCAGATGACATTCTATGTAAATTGTCGAGAAAACAAAGCAGTTTGCCATAGGGATCTTATGGCGGAAAAAGCGCTGTAAGCGGGTGGTACCGCCGATTAATCGGAGGTTGGAGGTAAAATAGACCAGTGTGATAACCCCTTTAGTTGGAAAGGTTTAGGAAGAGATCTGTCTATTTCAACCAACACTTTTTGACACGGTGACATCTGCTGTACAATTCACACTGGCTAGGACCAGAGGATTCTATTCAGCGCGAAAACATGACAATTAACAATGAGTTGTCCTTTAATACTTTATTATGTCCACCACCACGAGATTTTATTCAGCAAAGTCAAAATACCCGCCCCAAGATCCTGAAGAGGAGATAATCGTGTTTAAATATTTTTTCATGTCTCCACACCTGACGATTTCATTCGTGTAATGGTCTCCCTTCCTTCCGTGCCAGGTGCTCCTCTTCCTTTTTGTTATGTTTGCCGCCAGACGATTTTATTCATCTATGTGGATCTCCCCATCCCATCTTCCATACCGGACAGTCCTTTTCTTCTATTCCAGCTACCGCCAGGCGATTTCATTCGCCTCCGCGCCCTCTCGTAGGTAGCACAGGGGTTAAGCGGTGGGTGGGGGCGTTCCTTCAGATGAATAAAATCACTTGGCGGCAGCCAGAATAAAGCGAATGGTGCCGCGCAGACAAAGAGCTCACCGCGAGAGAGGAAAACGTTTATCAAATATGAACAAGATTCACACCTCGTCGACGAGGGGGCAGAGGAAGCTGAGAAAGGACGGTTGGATGAGGAGAAGTGGAAAGGGGTTTGAGGGTGTGGTTGGAGGTGTGGGAGGAGGAGGGGGAGGGGGGAGGTGTGGGAGGAGGGGGAGGGGGGAGGTGTGGGAGGAGGGGGAGGGGGGAGGTGGAGGAGGAGGGGGAAGGGGGAGGGAGGAGGGGGAGGGGAGAGGTGGAGGAGGAGGGGAGGGGGAGGTGTGGGAGGAGGGGGAGGGGGAGGTGGAGGAGGAGGGGGAGGGGAGGTGGAGGAGGAGGGGGAAGGGGGGAGGAGGAGGGGGAAGGGGGAGGAGGAGGGGGAAGGGGGGAGGAGGATGGGGAAGGGGGAGGAGGGGGAAGGGGGGTAGAAGTGGGGGTGAGGACGGGAGGGGGGAAGGGGGGGCAGGAGGAGGGGGAAGGGGGAGGAGGAGGGTGAAGGGGGAGGAGGAGGGAGGGGAGAGGTGAGGAGGAGGGGGAGGGGGAGGTGTGGGAGGAGGGGGAGGTGTGGGAGGAGGGGGAGGTGGAGGGGGAGGTGGAGGAGGAGGTGGAGGGGGGAGGTGGAGGAGGACAGAAGGTTTACGACGCAAGCACCACGCACATTCAACTTTCTAACTCAATCCTGTGTATTATTAGTTTTATTCATTTACTTACCTATTCATTTGCTTATTTTTTATCTATCTACTAAATCATTTATCTAATCATACCTTTATCTATTCATCTATTATTCTTTTTTTTTGTTAGAAAGTGTGACTTTACTAGAGGATAACCCTTGGTAACCATCGCACTGCAGAAGTCAAAACTGCTTCGACCTCAACTCGAGTTTATTCATTCTGGCTACAAACGATTCTATTCATCAGAGAGGAAATTTCCTGGAGTTTGAAGAATTAAAGAAGGCGGAAGGGGTCAACTGCCTCTGACCTGTCCAACCTTTTTCGATTTTCATTTTTTGGACCGACTACCGAAGACTTTCTTCCAGAAAACTGGACTAAAAGGGTTTCAGGGGATGACAAGGCATAGTGGGCGAAGAGGATGTTCTTAATAATTCTATGTAGTCTATTGGGTTTATCTTTTTTCAGTTGTTGAAGATAAAAGTCAGTTCCTTGCGCACGGAAAGAGGAAGAAGAAAAAGGAAAAGTAGAAGGAGGAGAAGAGGAAGAAGAAAAAGAAAAAAGAAGAGAGAAAAATAAGAAGAAGAATAAGACGCAGAAGAAGAACAAGACGCAGAAGAAGAAAAAAAGAAGAAGAAGAAGAGAAAGACGAAGAAGAAGAAGAAGACGAAGAAGAAGACGAAGAAGCAGAAGAGGAAGAAGAAAGAAGACGAAGAAGAAGACAAAGTCGACGAAGAAAACGAAGAAGACGACGAAGACGATGAAGAAGAAGATGAAGAAGAGGAATAGGAATTGTAAAAGAATCGCTGATATGTCTTGTGTATATTGTTTTGAATAACATCAAGCACTTGTATTCTAAAGAATTATAGTAAAAGTACTTCTAAAACACTGTTGGAGCAGATTTGCATCCCGTAGCTTTCAGTAGGGAATGTGATTTGCTGGAGGCAAATTACTTTCTTCCGACATATCAAATGACATTCTATGTATTTTTGTTGAAAAAAAAAGTAATTTGCCATAATGATTTTACGGCGGAAGAAGTTCTGGAGGTGGGTGGTAACGTTGATTAATCCGAGGTTGGAGGAAAAATAGCCCGGTGCGATAACCCTTATAGCCTGGCTGGCTTCAGGTGATTTGACTGAACAAAGTATGAACTATACATGTTGAGGTACTCAAAGGTTTATGATCGAAGACTAGCCTCCACTAAAAACAAATGCTGAACATTTTTGACTTCTATAATCCCTCTTTCAATCTCTTCTTTAACGCAATATTCTCCCCAAAGGATAGAAACTCTGGTTATTGTCTATGAAATACACTTAGGATTCTGCCAGAGGATTTTCTTCAAGTGAGGGGCGGATTCGATCCGGAAATGGGGCGACTGGGTCGGGTGGAGGTTTGGAGGGAGAGTCTTGCCGAAGTACCAAAGACACCTCATCTGAGTGGTTCTCCCTCCCCCCCGACCCCTGGCCTCAGTTGAACAAAATCCTAAGAATGATATGAATACCCCTTCTTCCACGTGAAGAGAACGGAGATCTTTCAGAGCGACTTCGGGAGAGAAGAACACGTCCAACCTCGAGTTCCAGGAAGCGGAACCGATTTTTGCCTTTTCAGAAAGCGAGTCAGACAGTTGTTGCACAACTTTGTCGACGTCATTTCCCGACTTATTCCGCTTCCCGACAGCGTCCACGTCTCTCACCAGTGGTCTTCTGGTCTCTCTTCAGTCTCCAGTCTCTCCATATCCTGTGTAGTCTCTCGATGATAGTGTCCGTTTATCATCACCGTCTTTAGTGTCTACCATCTTCTTATCTCTCTCTCTCTCTCTCTCTCTCTCTCTCTCTCTCTCTCTCTCTCTCTCTCTCTCTCTCTCTCTCTCTCTCTCTCTCTCTCTCTCTCTCTCTCTCTCTCTCTCTCTCTCTCTCTCTCTCTCACCAATACAATTAATCCTTTCTTGACATCTATAGTATCCATCTCTTTCTCTCTCTCTCTCTCTCCTTCTCATTCTCTCATCAATAAAACTAATCCTTTCTTGACATTTACAATTTCCCTTTCTCTCTCTCTCTCTCTCTCTCTCTCTCTCTCTCTCTCTCTCTCTCTCTCTCTCTCTCTCTCTCTCTCTCTCTCTCTCTCTGTGTGTGTGTGTGTGTGTGTGTGTGTGTGTGTGTGTGTGTGTGTGTGTGTGTGTGTGTGTGTGTGTGTGTGTCTTTCTCTGACACATCTATCTTCTCTCCTCTACCTCCAGTCTCTCTCCTCTGATATCAGTCTCTCACTACCACTGCTACAGTCTTACTTCAAAGAAGGATCGTGTTTCCTTGTCAATTCCTCCTTCAGTCTCACAGACCTGAGTCTCCCTTTGAGACCTCTAGTCAATCTCAATCGGGTCTATTTTCTATTTCCTTTCCTTGATGACCATCGTAGTCTATCTGGTTGTCCTCAATCTCCACTTTCTACTCGAATCTCATTTAAGGTACGTTTTGCTTGTTGCGATTATCGCTCAACGATGATCGTTCGTGGCTCAATAATGATCGTCAAACGATTGTCTAGAGCACTAATTATTTCTTTTTGCATGGGGATGTTTTCCTTCAAGGGTGATCATGATAACCGAACCTATCAACGCGTTTATCCAAATATGATTCCAGGTAGTAGGATGCGCGTCACCAGCCGAAGAAAATGTACCTTCAGGTCTCACTTTCCTTGTCTCGGTCTCACCCCCCCCCTCTCCACCCCCTCCACCTCCAGTCTCTTTTTCTCTCTTCCACCACTTTACTACAAAGATACGCTTTGTTAATTTTGTTCTTAGTTTGCCATTTGCCGGAAAAAAAAATCTAGAAATCTATCATCATACCTAGCAAATCCCCTTCACGTTTGGTGTTGGCTTTATTAAAAAAAAAAAAAAAAAAAAAAAAAAAAAATCAAGACCAGTGTTCCTTAGTTGAATAAAGAAATGATAATAATAAAGTTGTCTGGTTTTAGTTGAAATTATATTATTCACGTGCAGCATCGAGATAAAAAGGTTCATGTAATGCTACGTATGTCTAATCCTGAGGGTGATATACTGAGTTAGCCAAAGGGGAACTAGGTCAGGCTACTATTAATGTGATTTAACTTTTTTTTTCTTTTTTTTACTATCTCGATCTTTTATACTTTTAACTTCTGACCCAGGGCAGTGGACAGTTTGCATGAATGATGACCCGTCATCCAGGAGGTGTCAAGATGAGAAGGAGGGAGGAGGGTGGAGGGGAGTGGAGCATGTGAGGGATGGAATGGGTGGGAGTGATTTCTATGCCTTTTTTTTTGGGGGGGGGAGGGGCTACCTCCCATGTAAGGGGGAAAAAGCCTTTGGTATATGTAACTTAAAATAACAAAAACAAATCTACCACTTATATTACCTAGCTTAATTAATTTCCTTTTTTCTCTGTCCCAGTATATATATTTTTATACAATTTGGATTTTTTACGTTTATTTTTTTAAGGAAAAAAAAATATATATACATTTCTTTCTCTAAAGAGCCTCTTGTCCCACTGCCTTTAATTTCTTTCCCTTGGTAAATTGCCACAGCTTATGAATATTTCTGTATAAACTGCACACATTTTAAATCGATAGTTCTATTTTTTTCCCCCATTTTCATCCTTTTCCTTTTAATTTCATTCCATTCTTGAAATTGACTTCCAAGAAGTCTATGAATATTTTCCTTTCGAAGTCTTTGTTTTATTCGTCAATTGAGTTTTCGTTCTCTTCTGTGGTCTTCCGTAATCATTTCTTCTCCATTTTCGGTTCCAAACTCCTCAATTTCCGCCCTTCTCTATCTCTATATACAAAAGCCTCAACCCACCCTATCACGGGGATAGCCAATTCAAAATTTTTTTTTACCTTCATTCTTCGAGTCAGGCGGAGGCAGTGGGAGAAGGAGGATGGGAAAGATGATGATGATGATGATGATGATGATGATGATGATGATGATGATGATGATGATGATGATGATGATGATGATGATGATGATGATGATGATGATGATGATGATGATGATGATGATGATGATGATGATGATGATGATGATGATGATGATGATGATGATGATGATGAGAAGGAGGAGGGGGAAGGAGGAGGGGGAGAAGGAGGGGGATGAGGAGTGTGTGTGTGTCTACGTGTGTTTGCGTGTGAGTGTGTGTGTGTGTGAGTGTGTGTGTGTGTGGGGGGGGGGGGTCTGTGTGGATGTGTGTGTCTGCACGCGCACGAGTGTATGTGTGCATGTATGTATTGGATTTATATAAGATTTATATAAGGAAAAAATTAAGAATATCACCGTACGATTCTTACTGTGGTATTCTTAAAAAAAAAAAAATCTTTCCTTTCCAAGGATTTATATAACATTTATATAAGGAAAGATTTATATAAGGAAATATTTTTTTATGAATACCACCGGAAATTTGTTTAGTCTCTCGAAACGAAGAATGAAAGGAGATCTAATTGAGGTCTTCAAAATTGTGAAAGGAATTGAAAATATGGATGTGGAGAAATAATTCAAGATTGATACCTCCAACTCAACAAGGAGTAATGGATGCAAGATGTCAGGAAAGCAATTTCAAACGGACGTAGCAAAGTACTTTTTCTTCAATCGCGTTGTTAATATATGTGGCAGTTTGCCATTCAACATCATCTGCTGTTCCACTGTAGAAGTATTAAAAAAACGTCTCGATATATACTTAGCTACAAATCCTCGACTTCTAAATAGATTAAGATGATGATGATGATGATGATGATGATGATGATGATGATGATTATGATTATGATTATGATTATGATCATGATGATTATGATTATGATTATGATTATGATGATGATGATGATGATGATGATGATGATGATGATGATGATGATGATGATGATGATGATGATGATGATTAAGATCGTTATGATGATTATGATTATAATTATGATTATAATGATGATGATGATGATGATGATGATGATGATGATGATGATGATGATGATGATGATTATGATTATGATCATGATTATGATCATGATTATGATTATGATGATAATTATGGTGATGATGATTATTATGATGATGATGATGATGATGATGATGATGATGATGATGATTAAGATTATGATGATGATGATGATGATGATGATGATGATGATGATGATGATGATGATGATGATGATGATGATGATGATGATGATGATGATGATGATGATGATGACGATGATGACGATGATGATGATGACGATGACGATGATGATGATGATGATGATATCAATGATAGATCAGGTACCGAAACAGTTATGTTTGTTTGTCCACGTAACTCCATGTAACCATGTAACTCTTTATCACATAATATGCCATCACAAATATCTTCTAGAAGTTACAAAAGATATATATAATTTCTGCCGTACACAATGAACTGTTTTTATAAATGATTTAACTTATTTTCTTATTCATTTTGTGTATGTATGAGGAATAGCCTCCTACCTTATCCAATACGGTCACATGTGCCAGCTAAACTCGCTAGTGAGTTAATAAAACATTTCTTTACTCCCACCGGGATTTGGGATTACTTAAGTCGATCTTAACATCTTCCCCTCGGAGGCCGCTCCTTCGCTGAATAAGCTAATACAGTATGTCTGCATCGGCTGAATGATTTACTTCCTTCCTCTCGACTGACTGTTTCAACCTCATTCCGTTCTTCCTTCTGTCCCACTCTCCCTCATTTTACTCTATCCCCTTTCTCTCACTTTTCCTCTCTCTCTCTCTCTCTCTCTCTCTCTCTCTCTCTCTCTCTCTCTCTCTCTCTCTCTCTCTCTCTCTCTCTCTCTCTCTCTCTCTCTCTCTCTCTCTCTCTCTCTCTCTCTCTCTCTCTCTCTCCACTCTCTCTCTCTCTCTCTCTCTCTCTCTCTCTCTCTCTCTCTCTCTCTCTCTCTCTCTCTCTCTCTCTCTCTCTCTCTCTCTCTCTCTCTCTCTCTCCACTCTCTCCCTCTCTCTATATTTCTGTTCCTCTCTTTCTTTTCCCACATGACAAACATCACCATTACCCCTTCCGGGGAGGGGGCAAGGGTGGAGAAGAGTTATAACTTTCTTCTTAATTCTCTCTTTAACTACGGAAGGCTTTTCCTGGACTGGATGGAACCGACTGGTATCAGCCTGAATAAAACATCTGATGATGACCTAAATAGTCGTAAAAGCGTTGAGACGTCTTCGTTCCCTTGGGAGGCAAATGAGAGGAGAGTGAAGCAAATAGTTTTGGGGAGGGAGAAGGGGGAAGGGGAGGGTGATAGAGACAAGCGGGCAGGGGTAGAGGGAGGGGTTAAGGGGGAAGGGGGGAAGGGAGGGGAAGGGGGGAAGGAGAGGGGAAGGGGTGAAATGGAGGGGAAGGTGGGGAAGGGAGGGGAAGGGGAAAGGGGCAGAAACTCCCGGATTTTCCTCATAATTATTCTTAATTCTTAGGCGACTCATTTGAGATTCTGGGGGGGGGGGAATTAAGAAACTCCAAGTTTCCAACTAATACTCGTAGCTTTTCCGGTCCTCTTAGTTACTGTGATTTCATTCATGGCTTTCGACTTCCAACTCCCCCTCGGCTGAATGAAGTCGTTAACGGGGACAAAATGTTGTTAAGATTTCTCTTCGCGGTGACTTTGAGATTTGGTACTTCTTCCCGCGGCGCGTGGGGACGCTAACAACTGACTAAATATAACTAGAATAGTTATATTAAGTAGACTAACAGACGGAAGGAGTTAAACCTGAGAGTCTAAGCCCTTTTAGTTAAGGAATCGTCCTCAACTTGATAGAATTGTTTAGTAATAACCAAGAGAGATTCTGTAAAGCATGGCGTCACAACAAACTATATGAAATATGGACCAGATATTTTTCTTTTTAACAAATAGCCAGCGCTTCTCTCCTCGTCGACATGCACTCAAGTGACATCAACGAATGAGTTTGATCTTCAAGGATTGAAGAAAAATGGTGAGTGCGGCTATGCGTTTTATGGTGTTTGCCTCCAACAGATTAATAATTAATTAATACTGCATTCGTTAGTGACTGAAAATGAGTAACGTAGACTGTCCAATAGTGTCATGCTTTGTTGTAGTGACCATCTCCCCTCAGTCAAGACCGGAGGGGTGGAGGGCACTCTTCAGCTGAATCGAATCGTTTGTCTTTTGCCACGTGACCCACGAGAGATCAGGTATCATGTTCTCTTTCCGATAACCTGCGTTTCTATCCTTGTGGACAACACCGTCCGGTAGAGATGGACCCGGAGATGGTAAAGAAGAGGTAAAGAATCTGAGAGGAAGAGTATTAGAAATTAAACATGATCAGTTCTCTTATTTACATAGAGATTAGTCCCTAATAATAATAAAAAATACTACATGTCTCTGGTCCGTAGGGGTGCCACAAGGACCACATAATGTACCGACTCCATAAATCCCGTGCAGTCCATACCGAGACAGTCAAGTCTGCGTTAACTTCAATGAAAAAGATTATTTTTTACTTCATGATGCCTCAACGCTACATGTGTGAGATACACTTTATTCTTTCTCAGACAATACAACTTTCTCGATTTCTTGTCCAGTCACAGATTGACTATTCTGTTCAGCTGTAGATGGTGCTCTCTACCCGAAGGGCCACGAAAATTATTACTTATCTATGTCTCCTTCCCTATCACCAACATCACCATCTTCATCATTATGTGTCTCCCATTTTCCTCTTCTTCCATGTCTCTCTGATATCTATCTATCTATATTATATATATATATATATATATATATATATATATATATATATATATATATATATATATATATATATATATATATATATATATATATATAACAATAGTTATGATAATAAATGCCTCAGTTTAACTTTGTGAACTCACCCTATCAGGAGGCTAGGACGGTGTCCCTTACAGAGGACTTTGTAGCGTGGAATTTAATGAACTATGACCTTGGTCCGACTCGCTGGCGGCAGGGTTCTAACTGCCGTCATCTCGACCTCCGCCACAAGTAACGACGTTCTAACTCACTCGGCCAACGAATACCCAGTGGTAACGTGCCAAAAAAAAAAAATAATAATAATAATAAATAAAATATTAAATAGATAGATGAATATATATGTTGTTTCTACAGCATCCCACCTTCATCCCCAAATATCAACTAATCATCCTCATTCCTCCACCCCACCCCTCCTGCCCCGCTTTTCCCGTCAGCAGGCCCATCATCTCTTTGAAACCTAAATTTAGTTTTGTCAGCCTCCCAGCTTTGTCAGTCCGAAAACTTTTCCACGCCTTGTCAGTCCTCTCTGTTAGTTATTCTACAACTGCCAGTACTCCTCAGCCCCCGTTAGTACCCGCCCCATCAGCCTCCAGCAATCAACCCCCTCCCTCCGAGGCCCGTGTCACGAAGTCGGCCGGGGTGCCTCATATTGCTTTCATCGAAGTCCCTCAGGGGCCATTCTTCGGCCTTCGGACGCACTCTTGCGTCCTTGATCTTGTCTTCACTCTGCCAACTCCCAAATTTAACCTCTCCCCCATAGCAATCTCTCTTTCCCTTTCTTCCTTTTTGTCTTTTTATCTTCTTCTTCTTCTTCTTCTTCCTCTTCTTCTTCTGTTTTTTGTTTCTTTTTTCTTCTTCCGTTTTTCTTTTTCTTTCTTTTTTCTTTTTCTTTGACATCTATTCTTCTTCTTTTTTTCCTAAAAAGTAGAGCTGTAAAGCGAGTTTAAGAGCTTTTGACTCGATGAAGTTCCTCCTAATTAAGTTGTACCCAATGGCATACGGCTCTGTCTATCTTTGGAGCTTTGAGAGAAATCCACTGTTTTTCGCCGTTGAGTTCCTCTCCTTTACACTGCTGCAGTAAGACCCTGTTCACACTAGTGGTTTCAACAGTCGCGGTTTGAACCGCAGCGGTTCAATTATTATGAAATTAAATAGAGGCGTTCACACACAACGGCGCAGTTTTTCCTTGAATACGTGGTACCGCCGTGCTCTCCGCGCGGTACCACGCAATTTATTATTATTATTATTATTATTACTATTATTATTAATTATCATTATTATCATTATCATCATTATCATCATTATTATCATCATTATCATTATTATCATTATTATTTATTTTATTATAGTTTTATTTATTTATTTATTTATTAATTAATTAATTTATTTATATATCATTATATTTTTTTCACATCCGACCTTGATATGGACCAAAAGGTGACCTATCGGCATGCTCCGCCTTTGTAATCCTTTGTAATCCTTCGTGTGAACAGGGCCTAAAACTTCCGAGCGATGGTTTGAACGGACGTTTACCAGCGTATCTATCTTCGTGGACAATCTGGCAGTAGCACCGTCATCTACCTGGCACGACGATCCGAACCCGAAAGGGAATATTTGAAGAGGGACTTGAGTGGTCGCGTTATTGAGTTCGATTCCCAAATTTGCCCGGAACGCTGCGAGCACCAATGGACTGTTGGATTTCCTCTCGAGAAGGGAGAGAATCTTTGAATATTTCTGTCTTCAAGGAGGTGGAAGGAGGGAGGAGGAAGGAAGGAAGGGAGAGAGTAGGAGGGAAGAGGGAGGTGAAAGTGGATGGAGGGAGAAAGTAGGAGGGAGAAGGGAGGAGGGGGTAGAAGTAGGAGTCGAAAGGAGGATTGGAAGGAGAGAGGAAGGTGAAGGAGAAGGAAGAGGAGGGAGAAAGAAGGGAGTAGGGAAGAAAGAGGAGGGAGAATGGAGAAAGAAGGGAGAAGGATGGAAGAAAGAAGAAAGGAGGTGAGAGGCAGAATGGAAAGAAGTAGGTAAGAGAGAAAAAAGAAAAAGGAGGAAGGAGGACGGAGGAGATAGAAAAAGAAATGGAGAAGGAGGAAAAGAAGAACGAAGAGAAGAAGAGGGGCAAGGAAAGAGAGGAGGAGGAAAAGGAGGAAGGGAAAGAGAAGAATGAGGAGGAAAAGGAGAAAGGGAAAAAGAAGAATGAAGAAGAGGAAGAGGAGAAGGAAGAAGAGGAATAGAAAGAGGAAAAAGGAAGATGAGATGAAAAGGAGGAGAAAGGTGAAGAGGAAGAGGAAAAAGAAGAAGATGAGGAGAAAGATGAGGAGGAAAAAGAAGAAAATGAGAAGAAAGAAGAGGAAAAAGAAAGAGAAGATAAGGAAGAAGAGCTGGAGGAAGAGGAAGAAGAGGAATTGGTATTACGAGAAGAAAGACAAGGTTTGATGATGTCCTAATGGATTGACCGGACCGGACGAAGCGTAGATGACAATAAGGTCGCTCAAGAGGGTTATTCCGACGGGAAATGAAGACTTCAGTGAAGAGAAGGACCTCTATAACAGGACCTCGAGGTCAGGTCGTGAGTTCGATATGAAAAAAAAAGACACTCAACGTGAAGAAGTCAGCCAGAAGGAACTTTTCACGAAGAACATATGAAGGGAATTTGGGGACGAATCAGATGCAGTGCAATATGTTCAAATCAAGAGTATTTTGGTGTGATTGGAATGAAGGGAAATGTGTTCAAATTGGAAAGAAGTTAGGAAGAAAATTATAGTGACCCTTTGCTGGATAAGGGATATCGTTATAGCTGAATAAAATAGACTGGAAAATAATTAAAATAATCACGAAGGGCTTAATAAAGAAGAAGAAGAACGCGAAGAAGAAGAAGAACGCGAAGAAGAAGAAGAACGCGAAGAAGAACGCGAAGAAGAACGCGAAGAAGAACGCGAAGAAGAACGCGAAGAAGAAGAAGAACGCGAAGAAGAACGCGAAGAAGAAGAAGAAGAACGCGAAGAAGAAGAAGAAGAACGCGAAGAAGAAGAAGAACGCGAAGAAGAAGAAGAACGCGAAGAAGAAGAAGAAGAAGAACGCGAAGAAGAAGAAGAAGAAGAAGAAGAAGAAGAAGAAGAAGAAGAAGAAGAAGAAGAAGAAGAAGAAGAAGAAGAAGAAGAAGAAGAAGAAGAAGAAGAAGAAGAAGAAGAAGAAGAAGAAGAAGAAGAAGAAGAAGAAGAAGAAGAAGAAGAAGAAGAAGAAGAAGAAGAAGAAGAAGAAGAAGAAGAAGAATGTTTCACTGGTTATAAGCTCACAACCCCAAAGTGGCTAGCAACGGTCTTAGCGTGAGTCTGTTGCCATGCCGCCTGCCGGTAAGAGGTGGAGAAGAAGAAGGCGGAGGAGGAGAGAGGAGAAGAAAGAGGAGGAGGTGGAGGAATTGTAGTAGCAGGAAAAAGAGGAGGAGGAGGAGGAGGAGGAAGAGGAGGAAGAGGAGGAAGAGGAGGAGGAGGAAGAGGAGGAGGAGGAGGAGGAGGAGGAAGAGGAGGAGGAGGAGCGGTAGGAGAAGGAGAAGGAGTAGGAGAGGTGAGGAGTGGGGGGGTAGGAGAAGGTAGGAATAGCACTCTTTATGTGAAAAAATATGTGTGTGTGGGGGGGGGGGAATAATTGAGGTTAACAGAGATAGATACTCGTATTGGGTCAAGCCCGAAGACCGTGTGGCAGCCTCTTGATGCTGCACTTCTGGATAGAGGTTGAGGCACTTATACGTCTTGAAGACGAGTGACAAGGAGATGGTTCTCTTCGACATCCCTCTTGTAAGAAGGAACGCTGTGGCTATTGGTGTGTACCTATTGTTTCAATTTTTTTTTTTTTTTTTTTTTTTACAGTACAACCTGGTGAAGAGTTATGAAGAGTTCATTCCTTCACTTCTGTGACACACTTCACATATTTTGGTCTAGTTAAGGGCAGGTGATTCTGTGGGGAGCTTTCCCCTTTGATCAGACGCATTAGCCCTTCAACTACCGATTTCCATAACAAAAACTACCGAGTGTCCCACAGCAATGGAGGACTTAACCTCTCCACTACAGCGACGTACTACAAAATATCTACAAAAGAGAATACACAATACATCATCACCTTCAAGGAAATGAAAAATAAAATAAAACAGAATTAAATAAGTAACTGCGTTGAGGAAGTAAGGATGGAGAACACCAGAAGGCTTTCAGCCATTCTATGACCTACAAGACTTAAGTTCTCAGAGGACGTCTAAATATTCAACAAGTCTAGTCGCTTACGACCAGAGGCTCTTCACTATGACCTAGGGTCGTCACCTTTGCCCTATGTGTTATGTATGCCACAGCATGCAAAGTGAGAAAAGAGGTATGATGCAACAACACATATCATATATTCACTTAATTGATTAATTAATTGTTGCGTCGAGTTTCAGTAAAGCGGATGAAGAGGAAGCAGTCCCACACTGGATGGCAACGGCCCTCGGAACCTCCCATAGATCTCTACGAGAAGAAACTTCGGACTCTTCTCTGTGTTGTGTCAGTGTGGGACCTTTTCCTGGTCGCCAGCCGAAAGTAGTAGAGAGAGGAGAGCTGTCGCCGGTGCCCAGCTCTCGGTGTGTGAAAAAGTGTAAGAAATGCAGTTGAAGTTGATACAAGAAGATCTTAGATCAAGTTCGGAGACCGAGTGTCAGCCCCTCAGGGCTTCACCTCCTAATGAAGGTCCGTTAGATATTCAGTTTAAGACTAGACGTTCTCTTAATATCACTGCAAGAACCATTTTTCAGTTGATCAAAATCATCTGGTGTTAGTCGAAGTAAAGTTGAACGATATGTCACCAATTTAAATGAATTTGTGTTGACGAAGACGATATGTGAAAACAACAAGAGTAGAAATGACGTCACCAAAATGGCGTCGACTATTGAAAAGGTCATCAAACCAGACAGGAAATGAGTTTTTGGAAGTCATGAAAAGTAAATGATCGCATTTGAGCGGGAATTATACATTCAAAATGAAATAAGAAAAGGTCTTTCAATAAAAGAAATAGTAATCACAATAAATATATAAATGGATTAGTGAATCAATCAGTCAAGGGAGAGGCATATCCTAAGGTTTCCAAGCTGATGACTTTACTTGTGTGTTTTCTTCTGTTTAAAAAACAAACGATTTTATTCACCCGTTGGGTTGCCCTTGAAATGAAGTTGTGTAAACTAACTCGATTATGAAGTTACCAATTTTATCCTGGTAACCGTGAACAGTTTTAAATCAAAGTACGGCAATTTTCCTGTAGATTCAAGACCATTTCGTTTACCTCTGTTGATGATCTTCAAGTTATACATTCAAATCTATTTCATTCATTCGATGGACAAGACAAACCCTATCCCACAACGCTGCCGTCATTCACCATCAAAATATTAACCCCTTTCCTTTGTGAACCATTCTAATAAATTTTTGACAAATTTTCGAGACTTTTTTCTATAATTTTTTTCATTTTTTACAGACCTTTATTCTTCTTCTTTTTTTTTCTTTTTTTGGAAAAGGATTTTTTTCTACATGTCGCTCAAGAGTTTTAAATCGTTGGCATGTTCGTAATTACATCGACACATTCCATCCTTTCATTCTATTTGTCACACCTTACCCTTTAGCTTGCTACCAACTTCACAATTATATTTGTTTTCATTTCCTTTCTCATACCCTCCTATAACATTGGCAACATAGGTTCAAATATTATTCTAGGATTAAATATAAAAAAAAAATTCTGGCTTAAACTCTGGTAATATGCTAAGAAAGATCACTTACCTATAGGGAAGTGTCTCTCCGAAGAGTCCTTATCTCTTCAGTGATGAGAGATTTCAATGTTGACGCTGTATATGAGGAACATCATCTTAGTGAACGGGTCCAACTGAAATACAGGATATGTACATATTAGTGAATATCCATATTCACTGTCTTGACACTATTTTCGTATCTATAGATTTCATTCTGAGTGTCAATAACAAATGATTGGATCCTGTTTGGTGAAAAAATGTGATAAAAGGTTTAGATTTTTCCGTTCTTTGTTTTGGAACATTTACTTGTTTATTTATTCGTTTCTATGTTTATTTAATTATCTCTTTTTTTTGCACTCGTTTGTTTATTCTTTAATCACCTATTTGTTTATTTATTAATTTATCTAGTTATTCATCTAGTTACTTATTTTACCTATTTATTTATTTATTCATTCATCTATTTATCTATTTATTAATTTATCCATTTTCTTATGTATAAACTGTCTTTACGAACTTTGTATATCATTTATAACGTCACCAGTATTTTCTGTAAAGACAAATAGCAATTATAAACATTTGTTTCTCCTCTCGGAGAAGCTGCTGTGTCTATCATCTGTATACATAACACAGACTGAATATTCTATCACCCTCCTCCACCGATCCAGAACGATATGTATTACTTCACAAAGAACTCTTCTTCACTGATACAAAACTCTGATCCCCTTCGTGTGACACTTTACATATTTCTTCTGATTAGCATCAGATGATTATATTAAACTCAGGGGACGTCAACGTATGATTGACACTCGTTAAAGTTTTTATTCTGGCTACCGGTAGGTGTCTCTCTTTTTTTTTTTATTGAATTAAGTCGAGACATCGCTGAGAGAGGGAAGGACAAAAGGCAAAACAAGATTTGCGCGCGACGCCTCCCATGGTTAATTGTTTAGCTCGAGGGCAATGCTGCAAACGATCACAGCGACATCTCGCTAATTGCTTTCAGCAGAATCTTCACTGAAATG
>NC_134818.1:19847692-19860192 GCF_046742065.1 Oratosquilla oratoria | reverse complement strand
AATCGACAATAAACATTGATTCATTATTATCTTTATCTAATGAACTACTCATTAATCTACTCATTTTCTACATATCCATTTACCTGTCTGGTGGCGTAATTAGAAACGTGCTTGTCTCGCATTCGCCTAGTTATGGGTTCGATTCTCGCACTCTCTCCGATTCCCATCAGTCCTTGCCCTACCAGTCTAAGCGCTTAGCTACGCAAACGAGACATCTCCGGGCGTAGACTTCATATCTTCTTGACTTGCTTATTCACTTGTACACTGACCCACTGTTTCATGTATACATTCACTTCATAAATCTTCATTGACGACCTAATTACACTTCAGTATGGGAGCATCATCGTCGGTGGGTTCTATTAGTCATTTTATCCACTAATTTTGTGGAATTTTTTCGTATTAATATTGGCCCTGACGCTTCTGTTTTCGTTATTGTGGAAGTCGTGTTTACAACCTGTGCTTCTCCTTGCCGCCGTCGTTTGCCGTGTTATGTCTGCCCGTGACTTGTTTTACCTTCACGCGGCTCCAGGTCCTCGGCGAGTTCGCCACTGCGTTTGTTTCAGTGTTGAGTTTCCTGTCACATACTGTCCAGCTGGGCTTTATACGGGGCTCTTTTGTCACCTGTCTTTCTTTTATTCAATTGTGTACTTACGTTAGTACTTGTAATTACACATGTACTTCTTCTTTGTCTTTGTTTTCGTTTTCTTCATTTTTTCTTCTTCTTCTTCCTTTTCTTTGTCATTTTTGCTTCCTTCTCCTCCTCTTTCTCCTTCCTTTTCTTCTTCGTCACCCTTGTCATTTCTGACTCATTTTTTCTTTCTTCTTTTTTTCTTTCATCACCATCACCACCATCATCATCATCATCATCATCATCATCATCATAACAATCATCATCTTCCTCTACGTTTTCTCTTTCTTCTTCATTTTTTCTTTTTTTCTTATTGTGCCGTCTCTTATTCGTTTTATTTCTTTACTATTCTTTCGCTCCTCCTTGTTCTTGCTTTTGTTTTTGTTTTTGTTGCAGTGTCCGTTCTTCGCCTCATTCAACAAAAAATATCTTCCTCTTCCAGAGCTTCCTACTGCAGTCTCTGTTTCTGTCAATAGTGTTGAATATATTTTAATTTTTCCCAATTTAGCTTTTCTCTGATCTTTTTTTCACTTCTTTCTCCCTTTTCCCATTTTTGCCAAAGTCCTTCATTAGACCAAATTATATGTTGTCAGTGTATCTGTTGTGTGTATTACATGGCTTCATGTTTATTTTTCCTCTGTGTAAAAAACATCGCGTAAATTGTTTATTACAAGGCTGACAGCTGTTTATTTTCCATAACTGTCGTATGTATTTCATTATTATTGTCGTGTACATTTTCTTTCTAATTTCCGTTCTTTTTTGCCTTTTCTCATACTTCACCCTTGACACATCAATACTCGTGTAAATGTAGCTCTCGCTGCTGTGTTAATACAATTCTGTTTACAGAAAATTCGCTTCAATTACAAGGAAACCCATGTATAAAGATAAGTCTCAAAAATTCAACAATGAAATATATATCTGCATAGTTCACATACGTCACCGGTCAATTTCAAATGTTTGCGCCCATCATATTCTTGTGTAACTTAAACAATTCGTACTTGTACAAGTCAGAGATATCATATGCTTTTACCATCTCGTCTCCTCGTCCCAGTCACCCTGACACGAATTTACATCGAACTGTCGTAAGTTTTACCAAAACTGTCATACGCGACCCACTTCCACACCTTTTTTTTTAACTATTGTGTTCTTGATTCAAAGTCATGGCAGGCGTATATTTTCATATTCATTTTCGGATTCTTCCTTCTTTTGTGGTCACTGTTTTAAACAAACATCCTTCCCATTGTTCCCTTGGGTGTGGACCTCGAGAAACCTGAATTGGATGGTAATGAGCCTGCAGACATTAAGGTGAAACCACCATTACTGTATTTCATAAATCTATTTTCTTTTATCTTAATATATTTAATCTCTTATTTATTTTGATCTTACTCTATTCTTATTCTATCTTATTTCATTTTTTATTATTTTATTTTTTAACTTTACTTATTTGTTTGTTGATTTTTTTTATTTATCTATTCATTTATTTATTTATTTATTGAGAAGAAAACTCACAATGTAGGAAGACTTCTGATTTAAGGACAAAAAAAATCTCTCATAAATCTGAAACAAGAATCTACATTACAATTGAGTAACACAACGTATGCTAACCACATGTTGAGAAGAAATAATCTGCACTAAATGATGCCCCAAAAGAATACAGAAACCTCACTAAATAAACACTAAATAAACACCATTTGATGTGAACTAAAGGCTCACTAAGGACTAACTAAAGAAACACTAAAGGTGTATGCGTAAGGCCTGCACACACTAACGGTATGAACCATCGCGGTTCAACTACAATGTAGGTCAATGAAGCCGTTCACATAGAACCGCGCAGTTTATCCTTGACTTTGCAGTATCGCTGCAGTTTCCGCGCGGTTCAGACCGCTAGTGTGAACAGGGCCTAAGATGAATTAAGGAGACATAGAGGTCACACTAAGGCGGAACAAGGTCACACGGAGGACACACTCGTATATTAGTTTCTGTCGACTATACGACTGCGGACATAAAAAATTGACCCAAAATATGTCATAATCACGCAAATATGTTTTTCGTGACTCTTGCATAAGCACAACATTCTTATAGAATATCACTTTAATCATAAGGAAACTACAGAAATAAATTAAACATTCAACAACTAAAGACATGTGAGGGAGAGAGAGAGAGAGAGAGAGAGAGAGAGAGAGAGAGAGAGAGAGAGAGAGAGAGAGAGAGAGAGAGAGAGAGAGAGAGAGAGAGAGAGAGATCCAAGAAGAAGAAAAGGTTAATCAAGTCGGGCTTGACCAATTCAGGTTTATTTGCCAGTCAGCAGAAAAAAGAGAAAGAGATAGAAAAAGAGAGAGAGAGAGAGAGAGAGAGAGAGAGAGAGAGAGAGAGAGAGAGAGAGAGAGAGAGAGAGAGAGAGAGAGAGAGAGAGAGAGAGAGAGAGAGAAGAGAAGAGAGAAAAGGAGAGAGACGGGGGAGGAGAGAGAGAGGGAGGGAGGGAAGGAGAGAGAGAGAGAGAGAGAGAGAGAGAGAGAGAGAGAGAGAGAGAGAGAGAGAGAGAGAGAGAGAGAGAGAGAGAGAGAGAGAGAGAGAGAGAGAGAGAGAGAGAGAGAGAGAGAGAGAGAGAGAGAGAGAGAGAGAGAGAGAGAGAGAGAGAGAGAGAGTTGGTGTTGGCCAGACTGAGTTCTTTATTACCCACTTTCGATCCAAATTACACTTGATGTTTTATTCTGGTTGACGCCGGACGAAGAGAAGAGGAGGAGGAGGAGGAGGAGGAGGAGGAGGAGGAGGAGGAGGAGGAAAAGGAAATAAAAGGAAGTGATGGATGGGGAAGTGGAAGGAGAGTAGGTGGGGGATGAAAGGGATGAGAAAGAGATGGACGGGGGGGGGGGAGATGAAGAAAGGAGGGGAAGAGAGGAGGAAGAGGTAGAAATGAATAGGGAGGTGGACGATGGGGAGAAAGAGGAAAGAAAAGGAAGAGGAGCAGGAGAAAGACCAGAAGAGAGGAAGGAATTAGAAGAGTAAAAAAGCGGATGAAGATGAAGAGGTGCGAGAGGAGGAGAAAGACCAGGAGAAAGAGGAGGAGGAAGAGGAGGAAGAAGTGGGAGAGGAGGAGAAAGAGGAGGAGGAAGAGGTGAAAGAAGAGCGGAAAGGAGAGGAGGAAGTGGCGGAGGTGGAGAAAATGAGGGCAGAGAAGGAGAAAGAGGAAAGAGAAGATGAAGAAAGGCAGATGGAAGAGAGTGGAGAGAAGAAAAGGGAAAGAGAAAAAGATGAAAGAAAATTAAAACGCTCAGGAAATGGCGGAAGCAAGTGAGGCCTTAAGAAAATAAAAATAAAAATAAGAATAAAGTAAAATAAAATAAAATAGAAACAAAGAAAGAATGGAAAGCAAGAGGAGGAGGAGGAGGAGGAGGAGGAGGAGGAGGAGGAGGAGGAGGAGGAGGAGAAGGAGAAGAAGAAGAAGAAGAAGAAGAAGAAGAAGAAGAAGAAGAAGAAGAAGAAGAAGAAGAAGAAGAAGAAGAAGAAGAAGAAGAAGAAGAAGAAGAAGAAGAAGAAGAAGAAGAAGAAGAAGAAGAAGAAGAAGAAGAAGAAGAAGAAGAAGAAGAAGAAGAAGAAGAAGAAGAAGAAGAAGAAGAAGAAGAAGAAGAAGAAGAAGAAGAAGAAGAAGAAGAAGAAGAAGAAGAAGAAGAAGAAGAAACAAACGAAGCAGAAAAGACACGAGAGAAGTGTGAAGAAATTGACTCCGAAATTTACCCAACAAAACAGAGATGGAGTTTGTCTACTCATACGAAGAAGAATCGTCTTCATATTGATTATTGCTATACTGCATGCAATAGTAGGATTAGCTGATTTAATCGTTTTCTATTGAAATTCCTGCAGTTACAAATGAATAAACAAATACATGAATAAATCTATAACTATAAGTAAAGAATAGATTAATGAATAAATGAAAAATAAAAAATGAATAATTAAAAGATCAACAAATAAATCAATCTATAAAAATAAAGAATAGATTAATGAATAAATGAAAAACAAATAGAGAATAAATAGATGAATAAATAATCAAATAAATAGATAAATAAATGAAAAAAATACATAAATAACAACAGATAAACAAATATACGATAATAAAATAGAAAAATAACACATGCACTAATGAATAAATAAATAAAATTAAAACAATTTTTTTTATAAAACTTTGCTTATTAAAATCCACCCATTTATGCTTACTTTAAGTCCTACGCTTAACGAAATTCTTATGCATAACTGATTAAAATCAAACTCAAATACATCAATTTGATAAACAAGATTCAAGTTCAAACTTAATGATTCAGTGCATGACCGGGTATCCCTTGCAAGAAAGCACAGCTTTTGTATGTCTACACTGCAGAGAGAAGAAACGTTTTCTACCGTGGAAACAGGAGAGACGCGAGGAAAAAACTATATCAGTCTTGATGAAAATAAATAAATTAATAAATAAATAAAAGAATAGAAAAATAATCGAAAAGCTCTCGGAGAGCGAAAACCTTCGCCAAGGCAGTTGCGCACATCAACTATTAAAATATATATATATATATATATATATATATATATATATATATATATATATATATATATATATATATATATATATTGAGGTGTGAAGACAGAATGAGTGGTAGGGTGGTGAGTTTAAACGCCAAGAATCCGTTGAAGTTTTATTTCTGACGTTTCGTCCAACTAGGACTTCTTCAGAGTGTACACAAATAGAACAATGACAACTTATATACCCGCACAGCTCACCCCGTTCCCCCTCGGTCAATGTTGCTGCCATCTCTCTTTCGTCTTGCCTCATGGATGATTAGTCCGCTTGCTATCCTCGCCAGCTTGACGAAACCGTCCCGATGGTTGCTGCATGGGAGTGAGGTAATGTATGCTGCCTCAATTGTCCTCCTTTCCTTTCTATCGAGTCCAGTATGGAGCACCTCTGTTTTTTCCCAATCCGGCAAGTGGCCAAATTTGTCGATGTGTACCACTAAAGAGTTAGACGTCCGGTGGGCTTTGATGTCATTTTTGTGCTCAGTTGTCCGCTTGTGAATTCCTCTGCTAGTTTCGTCTAACTCTTTAGTGGTACACATCGACAAATTTGGCCACTTGCCGGATTGGGAAAAAACAGAGGTGCTCCATACTGGACTCGATAGAAAGGAAAGGAGGACAATTGAGGCAGCATACATTACCTCACTCCCATGCAGCAACCATCGGGACGGTTTCGTCAAGCTGGCGAGGATAGCAAGCGGACTAATCATCCATGAGGCAAGACGAAAGAGAGATGGCAGCAACATTGACCGAGGGGGAACGGGGTGAGCTGTGCGGGTATATAAGTTGTCATTGTTCTATTTGTGTACACTCTGAAGAAGTCCTAGTTGGACGAAACGTCAGAAATAAAACTTCAACGGATTCTTGGCGTTTAAACTCACCACCCTACCACTCATATATATATATGTATATATATATAAATGAATAAATAAACAAATAAATGAGAAATAAATCAATAAAAAATATATAAATGAATGATTAGATAAATAGATAAGAAAAATTAATAAGTTAATTAAATAAATACACAACATAAATAAGTTAATAAATATAAATAAACGATAATTAAATAAATAGACAAATAACATGAAAAATAAATCAATAGAATAAACAAATGAATAAAGAAACAAATAAACTGATAAATAAATAAAATCAGTCTTGGAATTGCGTCTTGCCTAGATGAAAGTAAAAAGTATCTAATATATATATATTTTATAATTTCAAAAAATTCCCAAATTCGGATCATGCTCCATCACTCCACAAAATTCCTTAAAAAAAAAAAAAAATTCACCTTTTTTTTTCGAGGTGTCAGGTGGTTCATAAACATGATCAAATATATAATTTTCTCGTCGGAGTTATAAATAAAAAGAATTTATACACAAAACATCAGACAGGGAACCTACAAGTGGAATAATTGCACTAACCATACTATTTCACACAAAGAATACTGATGTTATCTATAAGAAAGTATCTTCACAATGGACAGTGAGAAGGATCTGTGAAAGCGGGTGAAGAAGAGAAAGAAAATAAAATATGTGTGACTCATGTAAAAAGACAGATAGAGAGAGAGAGAGAAAGAGATAAAGAAAGTGAGAGAGGTCAAAACCTCTGGGAACCAAGTACGTATTTCTGGATACAATTGTGGGTATTGACTTGTGTAAGTCGTGTAACAGATTTACAGAGGACGGGAATTAGATAAAAAAAAAACAAGGGGGAGGGAGGGAGAGAGAGAGAAAGAGAAGAGAGATAGAGAGATAGAGACAGACAGACAGACAGAGAGAGAGAGAGAGAGAGAGAGAGAGAGAGAGAGAGAGAGAGAGAGAGAGAGAGAGAGAGAGAGAGAGAGAGAGAGAGAGAGAGAGAGAGAGAGAGAGAGAGAGAGAGAGAGAGAGAGAGAGAGAGAGAGAGAGAGAGCGAAAAGGGTTGGGGTGGTCGAAGAAGGATAGAAAAGACATGAATACACAAAGAGCAACGTGCAAAGACACAAGTGGTGGTCGTGGGGGAGGGGAGACATTTCAACATCTTCAGGCTACAAAGAGAAACTTACGGTCTTTGCAGAGTGGTCAGTTCTTTACGAACTACAAAGAGTTCCAAGGCTCAATCACACTGAAAGTTATATAGAGGATTGCATAGTAATTTATGAAGCCTTCGGATATGAAAGGTATATATACAATCATCCCTACCACACATACACCACGCCACTCACCTAGTCTCCAGTTCGTTACTATAGTTTTCAATTTGCAGAAAGAATTTATAAAGAAACTAAATAAGTATGTGTGTCACAGTAAAGGAGTCAGAAGTTTTTAAGTGTAGGGATTTAGTTTTACCCCTATGGACACGAGTCACGCAGTATTTCTCCCCTTTTTTTTTTATAATCGAGGACTATTTCCCGCTCAAAGAAGAATGATGGTAACTTTTCAATTTATGTAAATTTTCCGTTCTGTTATCTTCCTTTTAAATCTATCGGTTGTCATCTCTGTGACTCCCTCTTAAGCACGATATTGGTCTTTAGTATAGAAGCGCTGGTTAAGTGACAACTACACTAAAATGTCTTCAATATACTAATATAATTGACTAATAATGTTTTGTTCGTAAGAGATTACTTCATAAAAAAGGATTGGTCATTCCTTAGTTTCCTCTCATTTGCGATACCCATAGGATCCACCATCTTCGTTTTTTTTTTTTTTTTTTTAACTTTTAGATTTTACCATTATGTCAGACTAAAGACAAAAAATCTTCTTTGTCAGAGAATTCTGTATTCGTGGCCCGACATGCTGAGAGAGAAGTCTATTTTCCGAAGTGAAACCACGTTTGAAGTCTTGAACCCAGACACTAAGATCAATGTTCCTTTACATTTTTGGGGAAAAAAAAAATTCGTTCATAACATTATATAGAAAAAATAATTATAGACATCTTTATTTGTTGTCCAACAACTTTAATCCAGCTGACTTAACACTAATCCTGAACTCAATTTCCTCAATTTACGACAATAATTGCACTTACAATTACAATTAGAATTATAGTCAAAACCCCTTTCTCTGACCCTAAAGCGACTTCGTTCTGTTGAGCGTTCCAATCTTAAAGAAAAAAAAAAAAATCTTACAAACGATCTTCCCCAATCTGTTCATCAAAACACATTTTCTTTTGGGCAGGTGACCCTAAACAGGAAAGAACCCGGAATGATCCCTGAGCTGGTCAGGATAACCTGTTCCGGCATTCATTCCGGTGAAAAAAAAAAAAAAAAAAAAAAAAAAAAAAAAAGAGAGGGGTGACTGAACATAGATTTGTCTTCCAAAATGAATGATAACAGGCCTTGCGTGACGTCGAGTGACGCATAAATACACTCGGTCAATCAAGATGAATTTAACATCTTATTAACAGTTGAATCTATTTTTTTCTAATCATGCTTAAAACAAAGCTTAGTCTTTATCAGACACTGTGTTGTCTTATATATTCATTTTAGTTGTCGCTAGATGAATCTATTCATTTAAAAAGCCCCAACACTTAACAGAACCTACATCATTTTACTACTTCTCCAAGAATATCTTCGTCTCAATGTTATTTTGTCTCTGATCAACCAATTTTATTCAGTAGAATGAGGATCCTTTATCTGAATTGTTGATTCTCAGCTCATTTCAGTCCAAGGACTACTACCAGCCCAAGTTTTTGACTGAGGTTAAATTAATCATATACAACAAATTGGAAAATATATGAACCAATTTTCTGTTGATTATTAAATGTAATGGGCCTACTATGGACCACACAGATGATAATCATGATCCACTGGTCGAAGGCCAGTGATCCAGCGTGGGACACAAAAGATCAGGTCCAAGAAAATAATTCTATCGAAATGTAGAACTGTCTAGAAAAAAGGTAATTCGCAGGTTGAAGCAGGGAAACATTTGGAGTGAAATCATTGCGCTGAATAAGATTTTTTCAGCGCCTGAAAAAAGCGGCAGTTCGTAACAGCACAGAAAGGTTCCGTGAGAGAAAGATGGGCAAGTATCGCGTGATTTCTTGGAAAAGGAAGTATTGACTGTCAAAGAATACATGAACAAGTTTTTTTTCTTCTGGTGACAAAAAAAGGGACCAGAAATATAGCCCCATTTTTATTCTCCACTCCCGTTTTATGTGTTACATATATATATATATATATATATATATATATGTATATATGTATATATATATATATATATATATATATATATATATATCTATATAATGGGGGATGAAACCTTTGGTATATGTATACATATACATATATATGTATATATATATATATATATATATATATTATATATGTATATATGTATATATATATATATATATATATATATATATATATATATATATACATTAAGTACGCCTACGTGTATGCGTGCACATATGCCGTTCCTTATGCTGACATACATTTACAAATAGTTAAGAAATTCATTCCCACCGATATAATTCCCCTCCAGTGTCCTTCTGGTTTCGTTTTCAATTTACTTTAGTGTTATGTATAGTAGTCCAAGCAGAGTCGATTCTCCCTCGCTGACCCAATTCTTGATGCTAATGAAATTTCTTCAAGACCTCTTGGGCCGATGCTGAGGGTGTTTCAGGCACTGATTGCCCCCAAGGTTCCATTCTTGACACGTCGAGGCCTCTCGTGAGCTCCACTTCATTCTATTTCTTTTACTCTTCAGTAAAGTCACGCTCCTTCTTTTCCTGAGCAGTAAGACCAATGACGTTAGTGAGGATAAAGTTTAATGATCTGGATCAGGTAAAGGCAGTGTGATTCTTTCCCTTTTTTTAATGTGGATATAAGCACGGAACTAAAGAATTGTTACTTCCATAGATGGACTGACCCAAGGATGATGTCTTGGGACTCGACTTGCGAAGGATCGATGGTCTTCTTCAGTCTTGTGACTGAAATCTCAGGTTGGTTCCTTTGTGAATCGTGATAGTCTATCCACTCTGACGATCTGATGGCGCATCAGAGGGGATAAGGATAAAGAAGTCCCTCGATTGCATGTCTTTAGTGTTACAAAGAAGTAATCCTACGAAATGAGTGTAAAGAGGTAAGGAGCAATTGCAAATCATAACACGTGTGTTCCCAGGAGCAGCTCGGACAAGTGGCAGTCACTGGAGGCCGTTGGGGGTTCGAACACAGGTGAGTTCGATAATCAATGAACATCGGTGGGATGCGGGTATGGTGATGCGTGTAAAGTATGGAAGTCTTTATTTATTGTTGTAATGTTTCGATAAACAAAGGAAACCCCATCTGCAACTCCGTAACATCATTATCTTCAGCATTCATTTTCATCCTCATCTTCATTTTCACTATCATCATCTTCATCATCATCATTATCTTCATCATCATCATCTTCACCATTTTCATCATGTTCATTAACATCATCTATATCATCCTTATCATCTTCACCATCTTCATCATTTTCATAATCATCATCATCATCATCATCTTCACCATCTTCATCATCATCATCATCATCATCTTCATCATCCTCATTTTCATCATCTTCACCGTCATCATCTTCATAATCATCTTCAATATCGTAATCATCATCTTCATGACCACTACCACTATTACCACAACTATAACCCCTATCACCAGCACAACCTTCACACTGTCAACATCATCATCATCACCACCACCACCGCATACACATCATAACCATCATCATAATCATCATTATCAGTATCATTACATATACTAAATTCTAAATAATACTAAATGTAACATTTTGATATTTATAGAAACTATGAAATACAAGACAAGACTTCAAATCAAAACAACTCCACAATGTCATATTGGAATATATTTTGACCAATATGTCAATAGTGGGAAAAGTCAGTACAAAGGGTTTTGTAATAAAAATAGTGAATTTGAGTACCTGAAATTTTTATGTCGTTTCAGTGGTATTAGGTTTGCTGCTTCACTGAGCCGCATTTTCCACGAACACCGTACCGAGGATGGTTTGGTAAAATTTATACATATATTGTAAGAACGCACATACACATGTACACACGCACACACAGATACACACACACACACACACAGATACACACACAAATATGTGCACACATAAACACATAGATACACACGCACACACACACACACACACAGATACACACACACACACATGTGCACGCACACACATAGATACACACGCGCGCACACACACACACACACACACACACACACACACACACACACACACACACACACAGATACACACACACACATGTGCACGCAAACACATAGATACACACGCGCGCGCACACAGACACACACACACACATACACACACATCCCATATATCTCTTTCGTTCTGGAAATATTATTTATAATCTTTATTCAGGCAAGTACCAAGCGATTTCATTTAGCATAGAGAACATCAGCATAGAAAAAAATACCCATTAAGATCTCCCTCTACATATTTCATTCTGGTTAGTACCATTTGATGTTACTTTGCGGGTACAGCGTCAATCAAATGCTCCTTCTTCCTTATATATCATTATTCCGTTTAAGTCCATTGGCTACTTTACCGAGTTTATCCAGGCTAAGTCGAAATGATTTTAATTCATCTGGAGTGACCTCTGGGTCTCTTACGTACCTCGACAACCCTGTGGTTGCACCTGTTGTGTTCTTCTGGCAAACGCCAAACTATTTAACTCAGCTGAGGTGGACCTCTCGGCCTGAGAAGGTTAAACTCTGTAACGAAGCCTCACTTTAACTATCATTTTTATTGATATTATTATTATTATTATTATTATTATTATTATTATCATTATTATTATTACTATATCATCATTATTATTATGATAATGATAATTATCATTATGATAATGATACAATAATACTACTAACAATAATAATAATAATTATCATCATTAATATTATCATGATAATAATTGTAATACTTATCATTATAATAGTAATATTTAGAGTGATGATAACAACAATAAAAATAGTAATAATCATCATCTTTATCATCCTTATCATCATCACCATCATCGTCATGAATTGGTCTTGACGTCCCCTGGCCGTAGCGATGGGACCGCCAAATGCCGCCCATCTCGACTGTGCTCATCGATGCGACGAAAACTTTACCGAGCTCGTTCGGCTTCTAGCCGGTTGGGGGAACAGCGGACAAACGAAACGATACAGGATGACCGGCTGGTCGGAGCCCAGGATCAGGACAAACGGAAGGATGGGAATGTGCACGAAATAAGGACCGGCCGGCAGGGAAAAGAAACAAGGGGAAAAGGCCGGCCGGGTGGAGACGCGCACAAGGAGGACCGGCCGGCAGAAAGC
>NC_134818.1:19827692-19832692 GCF_046742065.1 Oratosquilla oratoria | reverse complement strand
GGATAGATGGGGCTGACGGAAAAGGGATGGGAGAGGTACAGGGAGAGGGGAACGGGGTGAGAGAGGGGAGAGTGATGTTGATCTTGTATTAGAGTCAAGTCGAATGGAAGGTAAATGGGAGGGGAGACAGGGGGGAGGAGCAGGGAGGAGGATGGGGGAGAGGGAGGGAGAAGGGGAGAGAGGGAAGGTGAAGGAGAAGGAGGGTAGGGGGATGGTAGATAGAAGGGACAAGGAAGTAATGGTGGGGAGGGGGGAGGAATTAGGGGGTTAGGGGGAGAGAAGGTAGGGGAGGAACAGGGGGCGATTAAAGATGACCTATACGAGAGATCAAACGAATGCCAGATGATTTAGGGAGTACAAGGGGGAAGGGAGGAGGGGGGGAGGGAGGAGGGGGGAGGGGAAGGGAGGAGGGGGGAGGGGAAGGGAGGAGGGGGGAAGGGAGGAGGCGGGGAGGGGAAGGGAGGAGGGGGAGGGGAAGGGAGGAGGGGGAGGGAGGAGGGGGAGGGGAAGGGAGGAGGACTGGGGAGGGGAAGGGAGGAGGGGGGAAGGGAGGAGGGGGGAGGGGAAGGGAGGAGGGGGGAGGGGAAGGGAGGAGGGGGGAAGGGAGGAGGGGGGAAGGGAGGAGGCGGGGAGGGGAAGGGAGGAGGGGAGGGGAAGAGGGAGGGGGATAAGAGGGGGGAAGAAAATGGAATGGGAATGACTGGGAACAGGGAGTAGAACATAAAAACATAAGAATAAAGGAGATTGGACGAGACCATAAGGCCTACACTAGGGACAACTTACATGACTTTGGGACAACAAAGAAGGGAGTTATGAGGAGTGGGTGGGAGTGGGGGAATTGCAAGGTAATGGGTAGGTGGGAGGCAAGGGAGTTGGGAGGAGGGGTGGAAGAGTAAGTTGGGAGGGAATACAAAGATGGGAGGAATGAAAGGAAGCGGGCAGACAATGCATGAGTAGTTAAAGAGTTAAGTCTCCTAACCCCATCCTTGATCAGACTCAATTGAGGTCCCTGCGCTCCAAGAAGTCCGTTCTGGGTGTGGCATCCGTCGTGCCAAATCAGCCTTAGTAAATGCCTGCCTGCCTGCCTGCCTGCCTATGCCTACCTGCTTCTGCCTGCCTGCCTGCCTGCCTGCCTGCCTGCCTGCCTCTCTCTCTCTCTCTCTCTCTCTCTCTCTCTCTCTCCCTCTCTCTCTCTCATTTCCCATCTAAGTGCTATTTGATTTTTTATAGGTATTCTGCATATAGTAAACATAGCTGTATAGTACAAAGATTATCACTTTTTAGGATTACAACAGCGACTACCTATACCCTATTCCAACTGTCTTGCCTATGACACCTCGGCGTGGCAACATGGAGGTGAAAAGGCGCTGTTGCCACGTGTCATATAAGTTATTCAAATCGTTGTTATAACCCTTTACTATATACAGAATATAAAAAATCATGTAACACAGAGGGAGAGAATAAAAGAGAGAACCATGTGCTTAGGTTGATATAGAGGAATGGTTAGTAATAGTAAACCACGACGTATTGAACGGACTACTTGCAGCGCACAGACTATGGTAAAGCTCTGGACAGTCTGCCCTTCCCTTGAGTTATGAACAGACAGAATAATGTCACACAATACATAATACATCAGCGTTTCAGAAAGGTCCAGGGGGTTGAAGGGGTCACGTGTCCTGTGATAGACAGAAACCTGACCCTGGCTTGAAATCTGACCCGACCTGACCTGATCTGACCTGACTGGAAACGGGGTCACGAAGCGAAGACGCAATGTGTAGGTAACCGAGCGAAATATAGAGGTCACTAGGAAGCATCTGATGAAATTATTAAAGTTATGGCTGTAAGGACAAAAAATAAATTAGTAGTACATGGGGTGAGTAAAATGGGTAAGAAATGGGGTCTCCAGAAAATGGAGTCAGGGTAAAAAAAAAGAGAAAGAAAATGGGAAATTTATGGTATCGGAGGGAAAATGAGCAAGAGAAAATTTGTGGTTCTGAAATGTAGTAAAAAATAAAATTTTGACATCATAAAGAAAACGGAGGAAAGAAAGTTAGCATTCATAAAAAAAAATAAAAAAATAAAATAACTACAAATGTTTAAATAAGTAAAAATAAATCAATAAAGAGATAAATGTATAAATAAATGAAAAACAAATAAATATATAATATAAATAATAAATAGATAATAAGATAAATGTACATGAATAATGAACAAACAAGTTAATAGAAAATAAATTAGTAAATAAAAATGATAACTAAAAAGCATAACATATGAAATATTAAAGAACCGAAAATTACGAGTATGGAAACGGGGAAAAATTAAAATGGCGTTTACAACAATCATTCTGGAACAACTTATTGTGGAAAATAGGAAGAAAATAAGGTTAGTATTCAAGACGCAACCAAGAACACTTACAGACTGCGAAAGAATACATGTTCACATACAGTTCTCTAAGAACATGAACATAAACTTAAGAACACATGAACATGAAGGCCATAAGAAATTATCGACAGATTCAAGACAAGACTGTCATGATGATAAAATCGTCCAACCTTAAAAAAAAAAAAAAAAAAGTAATGGAAGTCCTGCCAACAAATTGAATGAAGGTTTCGGACACCTGGAAAGAATCTCCTGGAATTCCATAGACCGAAAGACAACGTATGCTAACACTAGAGACCCTTTGATCAGCGACGGACCTGTGGATGGGACCTCCTCTTACTCTTTTTTTTTTTCCGTAAGTCGGGTTTCCGAACTAATGGAGTCATTTATTATGAAATCGAAACGTCAATCCTGGATATAGCTTGAGCGTAGCCCTGGTTTCCAAAACTCCATTTCCATCAGTCCCTCTGATAAATAATCCAACACGACCAACTGGAATAATTTGTTGAAAATGTGTCTTCCTCGTATAGGGTACTAAGTGCATAATTCTTATACGATCGATATGTTAATGATTTTAGTGACAACCCTACAGACCAGAGCACGCAGCATTGTCTGTGTATATACATATATACACAGACTCACACATGACTCTTGGCGCGGTGGTAGAGTTCCGGCTGCCACTACGGCGGTCCGGGTTCGAATCCCGCCCAGGGCTGAAATAATTTCAGTATTGCTGTGCTGCGGGTCGTTACTCCAACTCTCGTGGGCGGGGAGTTGGGTGTGTGTGTGCGTGTAAGGTCTCAGCATTACCCATAGATCAGTCATATATGAGCTCTGAGCTCTTCCGGATGGGAAATAGCTGTCGATCACGAATCCAACACGTGATCCAAGACCATGGTGAAACTCACACACACACACACACACACACACACACACACACACACACACACACACACACACACACACACACAATATATATATATATGTGTGTGTGTGTGTGTGTGTGTGTGTGTGTGTGTGTGTGTGTGTGTGTGTGTGTGTGTGTGTGTGTGTGTGTGTGTGTGTGTGTGTGTGATTTTTAACTTCAACTATCCCTCTGTTCTGCTAATATTCCTCCTGAAACCTTTCCTTCTATGATTCCAACTCTTCAGCGCGGTAGTGCCCCCAAGGATAGAAGCGCTAGTTATTCCCAACAAAATGGTGTCTTTTGTCTTATCCCTCAGATTCTCTCCACTTATCTCTTTTTCAAGTGACAATACTTGAAGCCCTGGCGAAGCAGCCACGCCTCTGACAACACCTCAAGAGGGCCCACGTGGCAAGGGCCAAGCGTGGCCGCTGGCAACGGACCTGGAAGAACTGATTGTTACCAGTTAAAAGTTCGTTCACCGACTCCCTCTTGGGTGTGATTTGTTCAGTTTTGTCTAACTTTCTTTTACCAATTGTTTAAAGAGTCTGGAGATGAGGAATGTCTCTCATGAGGCAAGTTACTGATAAAGCTTCTTCTTCTTTTTCTTCCTCTTCTTTCTTCTTCTTCCTCTTCTCCTTTTTCTTCCTCTTCTCCTTTTTCTTCTTCTCCCTCTTCTCCCTCTTCTTCCTCTCCTTCCTCTTCTTCTTTTTCTTCTTTTTCTTTTTCTTCTTCTTTTCATTAAATTTCAGAGGTTGGAAGCTGTTAGAAAAATGTTAATGACGAAGCAGAAGAACACTTTGTATTTCGAGATCAAAGTTCTTAAGAGTGACTCGTGGAATCCATCACAGCGCACTATCCAATACAATGCCACTTTCTGATATCGTCCGAAAGTGTTCTTTAACATTTTGATTCCAGAAGGGCAAGGAGATGGGGCATGAGTTTTCTCGACTGAATGAAATTGACAGGCTGTGGCCAATTTAGCATATAAATAAGCCAAAATTCACCATTAACGTGTTATGGTGCTAAATATCTATTGAATGTTTTAATGTGTGATCGAGCTATCTTTGTACCACAAGGACACGGGTTCGAATCCAATGGCTTCCCATGGCCATTTCTTGCCCCGGCAGTCCGAGCACACTGGGCAGAGGTGATTATGTTTTAAGCTGAGCCCCTACTGGCTAGTTTCTCACCTTGACATCACCTCATAACTAATTTCTATGGTGTCCCTCCTGAATATCGAAAAATGCTTTTTGAGTGAAAAGAAGGCTTAGATAACAACTTCAGGTTTCCTTCAACTAAAGAAATACCTTGGCAGAAGCATATCCAGAAAACACAAACGTCATGGGCACGGGAGAGAGTTGCCTGAGATGGGCTTCAGCCATGAAGGCTTCCTTCCAGCTGAATGGAATTGCTTCAGGACAACACCGGTTTAGTCTTGTTGCTTATGAGAGTTCTGAAAGGGGTTTCCCATTGTGTCCGTGTGTGTGTAAGAGAACCTTCCTCCGCTTGGGTCCCTCTTTGTCCCACGTATTACCTTTCGTACACAAAGGGACCTCGCTTTTGAGCTCCGAAAATGTGTTTGAAATATTTGCTTTGGCAAAAAGAAAAAAAAATCTTATTACAAGAATGGCCATTTTTATTCTCTTTAATGTTCGGGCCAAAGGACATAGTGCACTTTTTTTTTTTTTTTTTTCGTTTTTGAAAGGGGGCATTT
>NC_134818.1:19797692-19817692 GCF_046742065.1 Oratosquilla oratoria | reverse complement strand
GAGAGAGAGAGAGAGAGAGAGAGAGAGAGAGAGAGAGAGAGAGAGAGAGAGAGAGAGAGAGAGAGAGAGAGAGAGAGAGAGAGAGAGAGAGAGAGAGAGAGAGAGAGAGAGAGAGAGAGAGTGCGCATGCTAGAGAGCAGATACGAACCAGTCAAACCATGTACACTCAACCCGCGAACGAGAATTGAGCTGAAGATCTTCACTCTCTGTTAAGTCCTCCTTTACCTCCTCTTCTTCCTTCTCTCTCCCTCTTCTTATTTTTCTTTATCAATATATTCTTTCAATCCAAGTACACTATAGGTAGGGTTTGCTGACCACTCAACCACTACTCTTCAACTCTCTATTCCTCCATTTATCTTCCTTTTCCTCTGCCATTTCCCGCCATTAAATTTCCTCGCTCCCTTCTATTCATGACCATCTATTTCATCAGATTTCCTTCAATTCAGCGCCCCTCAGTGAGACTCCCCACCCAGTCGGCCATCGTTGTTTATGGCACCCTATTCCATGCTCCCCTTCACTCTGCAATTGACCCCCACCCCCATTCCATTTTCTTCCTACCCTTCTATCCTTGTCCATCTATCCCGCTGGATTCTTCTCCCTACCTCCCCAATCCATCCCAAACGGGTTCTACTCACGAAACCTCTATTTTGGTGATGCCTTCCCTGCTCCGCCCAGTCAATTTCCATTCCATGCATGTTCAGACCTCTCTCATGGCGCCTCAGGGTAGCTCCTGGAGACGGCGAGACTTCTGCCTTTCATACAGGACCCTCCGGAAGCTTCTGGAGGAGCCTTCGTCAAGAGGACCGCAAATATGGAGACGGCGTCTGGTTAACCCCTTAAGCTTGCTGGCATATTATCCCGATTTGGCACCAAGGGTTTCATTCGCCTTGGGGTCTCGGGAGGAGACGGAAGAGTCTGGCCTGAAGAACGTGTCGATTGAAGAACCTGAGACTCGACTAGATGAGATCCTGAGCTCCTGGACTAAAGTGATTCTGGAAAGTATGGCACCAGATTGGAGAGGGTTAATATTGGATTTCCGTGTTTCATGCAGATTAGTTTCGGAGTGCGTATGTATCCTAGCGCTAGAACCTGCACACGTATACGGATACACACACACACACACACACACACACATACACACACATGTGCAAGCATACAGGATTAGTGCCGTAGTGATACTGATTTGGCTTGCTAACCCAGTGGTTATGAGTACGGTCCCTGTTCAGGACTGGAAAGTATCACAGCAATGCAAGTCGGGATATGTATAAGGTTATAATATTACCCATAGATCGGACCATATGAGGTATATCGCTCTCATCCATAAGGGTAATAGCTCTTGATCACATATTCAGCACGTGATCGAAGACCATGATGAATCACACAGACACACACACACACACACACACACACACACACACACACACATTACTTATGTGTTCATGCAATTGAATACTGTAGCTTCGAGCTGAACCTCATTCTATTTATTGACAACGCGATTGACAGAATTGTTTCTCTAAATCTATGTTAAATCTACTTCCTGATAACTTGAGACCCTTGCTTTCCGTCTGGTTAGTATTTGATGTGAAATTAAGTCAAATTCTGATGTTATCATCCTCTCCATCACCGAGCCTTTTTATTTATTTATTATTATATTTTTCTAGAGATAATCAATCAAAGTGTTTTAGAAGGTTTGTGTAAATTGTTTTCTTCTTAATATCTGATATCAGTTTTGTACGTTTTCATTGTTCTTCCTTCACATTTTCAAGTAAAAGAGACCTCACAACCGGCAATTGCTTCACTGATTCCTCTACTATATGGTAACACAAAAACACAAGCACACTAATACAACACTCACGGAGATGTACAGGAAGTCCCGAGAAATGTTCTTATCTACTCTTGACCTAAAGAGAAAAAAAAAAAAAAAAAAAAAAATACAGTTACAACCTTTTTCAGATATGGTTCTGTATTCGGAAATTAACTTTAGTTTTCACAATGATTTTGAGTTCTGACTTGAGTGATCGCGATTCGCGTCAGCTGAAGGTTGCCAATCCTTGGACAACTCTCTCCGGAAACTCGTTCCTCGCTAACAATATGGTCTAATTATATTCTCAGACTGCTCGCTCTTTCTGCCCAGGTTATCATTGGCTGTTTAATTAACTCTTAATTTTCTGTTACGTTTCCCTCTGCAAACAGTACGAATTTCATCGAGATATGAGGTCCGGGTTTTTATAAGATTCATAGTTCCAAAACGATCTTTTACTTATAGTTTTTTTTTTCTTTTTAAGTCGAGAATTTTGGATAACACTTTAACCAAATAAATAGGAATCCGTACTCAAATAGGGCTACCCACTGGTTGAAGGATGAAATGTATACGATGTAAAAGTAGAACACCAAAAATGTCTCCCCTAATATGTATATATATATATATGTATATATATATATATATATATATATATATATATATATGTATATATATATATATGTGTGTGTGTATATATATATTGAGACATTGACAGGACGTAAGTGGAGTAGGATACACAGGAGTCTTAGTCTGAGTTTATTCCTGACTAGTTTCGCAGTCAGGAATAAACTCAGACTAAGACTTCTGTGTCTCCTACTCCACTTACGTCATACATACATACATATATATATATATATATACATATACATATATATGTATGTATGTATATATATATATATGTATACATATATATATATATATATATATATATATATATATACATATATATATAAATCAGTGTGTGTGTGTGTGTGTGTGTGTGTGTGTGTGTGTGTGTGTGTGTGTGTGTGTGTGTGTGTGTGTGTGTGTGTGTACATACACATATTTATGAAACAAAAATATAAAATCTGTGACATTTGTATGACCATTTTCTTTTCTTATTTTTTTTGTTCAGTCAACACATTATTTTGTACTTAGCGATACATGACTGATCCTCGGCCCAAATATTCTCGGTTCCTTTCTTTACTGAGCTTCGGCGATAATACCTTGTCCATCACCTGTATTCTGTATTCTGACAAAATTTTCACATTGAATGAGAATCAGACAAGAAAATGTTCTCAAACTGTCCGGAAATAGATTCAATTTGGAAGTAGGTAGAAACAACTTTGCCAACCGTGTAGTTAATGAATGGAATAAACTTCCTGCACAGGTAGTGCAATGTAGTTCAGTTCGAAGCTTTAAGAATCATTTAGATAAACACCTAAGCAAGATGCTGTAATGATTATAATATATTTTATATTGTTTTTGTTTTGTTATCATTTGTCTGTCTGATTTTCATTTATTATTAGTTATATGTCAATTTATTATTATTTACTATTTACCTGTTTGTTTATTATTTAACTATACCTATGCATTTATTTATGTATTTTATTTGTTATTTACATTATTATAGTTTTTATTTATTCTTTTATTATTATTATGATTTTTTATTTCGCATCCGACCTAGATATGGACCAAAAGGTCTCCTGTCGGCATGCTCCGCCTTTGTAATCCTTTGTAATCCTTTGATTTTATTCAGCCTTAAGAAGGATCGACCCTTTTGCCGGCTCGTTCTTAGTTCTATGTAATAGATGAATAAATAAATAAATAGATAAATAAGTGAATAGATAAATAAACATATAAATGAATTTGTAAAAAAAAAAAATTGACCTAGTAAATAATATTAGGAACGCGCGCGGAACAGACCAACAAGTACAGTAGGCTAAAGAAAAGGTGGTGGACAATGTGAGTGAAGACATGACCATCTTAGAACCAAACCAGCAATGAGCGAAGTCAGATGGTACAAAATGTGAAGACATGTGATGACAGCTGGTGAAAGGGACGAGAGACCATCATTCTGGCCCGGGCCCACCAGGTGGTTTGTTATCCATTCTAACCAATGTGGACAGACAGCCTTAGGAAATGGCAATCAGTCTTAGCCAAGTAGAATGTTTTAACTGACTTTATGATCACAAGGCGCACGTGAGAGAGATAGACAGAGAGAGAGAGAGAGAGAGAGAGAGAGAGAGAGAGAGAGAGAGAGAGAGAGAGAGAGAGAGAGAGGGGGGGGAGAAAGAGAATACATATTATATATATATATATATATATATATATATATATATATAAAGAGAGAGAGAGAGAGAGAGAGAGAGAGATCCTGAGGTGGGAACAGACACGAACATAATATATCGCATTCAGAGAAAAAAGAAGGAATTCAAAAACCAAGGCACAATACCTTTGGCAAACTATTCAAAATATATTAAAAATGCTGTCAGCACTTTGAACAATGACAGCCAGCATTGCTGACACTACATTGGACAAGGATATGCTGTTTCACTGTTAAACACACTTGCATGTTTCTCTATTTCTCAGCAGAGCGGCCAGTTGTATTTTTTCATCCTCAACAAGATTTCCATCTCTATTGACGCTCTTATCTTGACTATCTGCAGACAAATAATGACAGTGAACAAGCCCGCTGTGTAACATTACAAATGTGATAAACTAGGAACACATATCAAGGCAATCCAGTCTCAAACAAGGCTACAAATTCAGTATAGCATCATCAATCTTCGAAGCCCAAATGCAATGGAACATATGTACCCTTGAACTATCTCGACAAGAATTTATAGGAAGACCTACTTATTTATCTATTATTTATCTATTTATTTATTATCTACATATTCATCTATTCATTTATTTCTTTTTCTAACGATGTATTATAATCTTTTGTACATAACCCTATGGCTGGAGCTGACTATAAATAAAGTATGTTTTTGTCCTATGTCAGTAGTTCTACCGACTACAGGTCTAAATACTGTTCCGAGGAAGAATCCTGTAGGGAGAGTGGGGAGAGGAGAGAAAGAAAAGTAGAGACAGAGGCCGCGAGAACCAGAACGAGAGGGAGAGAAAGAGAGAGAGAGAGAGAGAGAGAGGGGAGAGGGAGAGAGGAAGAGAAGAGAGGGGGAGGAAGAGAAGAGAGGGGGAGGGAGAGAGAGGGAGAGAGAGAGGGAGAGAGAGAGGGAGAGAGGGAGAGAGAGGGGAGGAAGGAAGTAAGGGAGACAGAGAAAAAGAGAGAAAGAAAAAGAGATAGAAAGAGAAAGAGAGAGAAAAAGAGAAAGAGAGAGAGAGAGAAGAGAGTGAGAGAAAAGAGAGAAAAGATAGATGGAGAGAGAGAAGAGCGAGAGAGAGAGAGAGAGAGAGAGAGAGAGAGAGAGAGAGAGAGAGAGAGAGAGAGAGAGAGAGAGAGAGAGAGAGAGAGAGAGAGAGAGAGGGGGGGTTAAGGGGAATGGAGAAACAGGAAGAGGGAGGGGATAAGAGGGGGAAGGTGGTCGGTGGGAAGGGGGGAGGGGGAGAAGGGGGAAGGGGGGAAGGGGGAATTGGACCAATCAAGTGGGATAAACAATGTCTGAGCTCGGTCACCGCTGCCTAATTGTTACCAAAGTTTAATACAATGCTGAGATGATTGGTATCATTACCCACTTCCCCGTGAGGGTTATCCATCTTATGGGATATTGACTTTATAATCCTTATGCAGTATACACGTTATGGACGTTCCGCTTTTGTCCCTACTGAGCAAAGTTACACATTATTTTTTGTAAATTATGACTCATCTTTACCAAAGGAAAGCGCTATCCATTTTCTCAACTTCCACGATCCTTCCTCTCTACTAATCCCACTCGACTTCTCAGGATGGTGGTAAGCATCCCACACCAGGAGACGCTGAGGAGCCGTGTGTTGGGGCAGGGAACAGTCACTGCTGGGAATCGGAGGAAAGTGCAGGACTCGAAGCCACAGCTAAGCGAATGTGAGACCAGCAGGATTTCGATTACGCCACCAGCTCGCATGGAGTCTTAACTGGGAATCCTTGTCCCATCAATGCAACCCAAGGATCCTCCGTGGCTATCCAACGTCCAAGGCCTCTATAGCCGTAAACTAGGATGAAGGCACAAACAGCACTTAAGACGAATATTTATGGTTTTAAGGGTAAACCTGAGGCTGTAAAAGTTTCTCCGAAAGAAAGAGAACCTTCCTAATGCAAACTCAAAGACCAAATATTCTGCGAACCTCACGTGTTAGGTCGACTTCGTGGGCTGGAAAGAAAGTACAAGACTTCTCCGGAGTTTCCCAGTCTACAGCAAAAGTGTAGATTCTGTCGGAAGCTAAGGTAGAATGAACACGTTACAGAAGCACCACAGCCTTGTCGGTGTTGATGACGACGTTCTGTTCTTGCAGACTCTCCACAAAGTGCTGGAGGCTCTCCGGAGCATGAATGACCAACACGGTGTTGTGAACGCTGCGGATGTTCTGAGTCTAACCACAGATTATATACGTTACCATCTAAACTATATCTAATTGGTATGCCATAGTCTAGGTTACCTCCCTTAAAGGGGAAGAAGTCTTTGGTATATAGAATGTAGTAGTCTTAAAGGATTTAAACATAAGCCAGTTTCATAATGGAGGTCAAGAATATTTTAGCAAAGTATGTGTTCCAAAATATCCGTGCCTGATTTCCACGACTACGCCAAAAGATTGCGTGATTGCTCCGTTAGAGTATCACCAAAGCCCCTAAAATACTGACTATATACATTTCATGAAGTCAGTATATATATGTGTATTTACCTAGCTGTATTTCCTTAGTTGTATTATACGCATCTAGTTTGTTTTTGAAATCTTGTATGGTTTTTGCACACACTGTTGCCTCGTCCAATTTGTTCCAGACATCCACCACTCTATGTGGGAAACTATTCTTTTTAAGATCTCTTCTATAACTATCCTTTTTGAGTTTCTTTTCATGTCCTCTTGTTTTTCTTTTATCCCATTTTAATAAATCTTCTCTGTCAAGGACTTCCATGCCTTTCATGATTCTGTAAATGGCCCAGTACATCTCTTCTTTCTCTTCTTTGTTCCAGGGTTGGTAGTTCCAGTTTGGAGAATCTTTGTTCTTATGTCAATTTTGAAAGTGTGTGTGTGTGTGTGTGTGTGTGTGTGTGTGTGTGTGTGTGTGTGTGTGTGTGTGTGTGTGTGTGTGTGTGTGTGTGTGTGTGTGTGTGTGCGATTGCTTGTGTGCAAGAGGAAATGGGTGTGTGCGTGCGTGCGTGCATGCGAGTGCTTGCGTGAGTGTGCTTACGTACGTGAGTGAATGTGGGTGTGCTTGCGTGCACGTGTAACTGTATGACTGCGTGCCCTTGTAAAAACAAACTACAGTATGCGTTCGTGCTTGTAATCGTGTCTGTGACTATGAAGGAATCGAATGAACCCTTGTACCCTTAAGCTCTTAACTTTGATTTGAAGAACAAAAACAATACAAATAAAACATACACACACACATACACAACCACACACTCACGCATACACACACACACACACACACACACACACACACACACACACACACACACACACATACACAAACACACACAAACACACACACAGGGAGTCGTTACTCCAACTCTCGTGGGCGGGGAGTTGTGTGTGTGTGTGTGCGTGTAAGGTCAAAGCATTACCTATAGATCGGTTACACGAGCTCTGAGCTCTCTTCCGGAAGGGAAATAGCTGTCGATCACGAGTCCAACAGGTGATCCAAAAGACCAAGGTGAATCACACACACACACACACACACACACACACACACACACACACACACACACACACACACGCACGCACGCACGCACGCACACACACACACACACGCACACACACACACACACACACACACACATACGCACACACACACACACACACACACACACACACACACACACACACACACACACACACACACACACACACACACACACACACACACACACACACACACACACACACACACAAAGAAATAAATCCTATCCTCCTCACCCCGGCAGGCAAATGGTGCCCTCAGAAAATGTACGTCCATTTGGCGCCTCGCGTGGCCACTGGTCATGCATTTCGTGGCACTGCGCTTAATTTGTAACCACACGAAGGGACTGATCCATATCTTCAACAGGAGAAGGCACGTCGCGATCATGGTATGATCTATTAACCTATGACCTTGAAGGAGGAGGCTCAAGGGGTCTCAAAGCCAATGCCACGCCATTCTTACGCGTTTCAAAGAAAACACACAAAAGACGAAGAAAGAAAGCATGCATACAAAGCAAGCGGTCGGCGGAACAGTCCCCTCGAGAAAGATCGGAAGAAGATTATCTCAATTTAAAGCAAGATGTCAAAAGGGGGAAGAGCTTCTTTCTGAAAGAGTCCAGGAAGTCGAAGATGGATACGAAAAAAAAAAAAAAAAAAAAAAAAAGGAAGTGAAGTTCAGGAAGAGAAAGCGTTTCATAATTCATCACTTTTTTCACAATTTTTACAGAATTTAGTGGCGAGCTTAGAGTGGGTGATTAAGTCCACAGTTACAGGGTCTGAGGAACGATAACTCTGTGGTCTGGGAGAAGCACACAAATAGCCCTCTTAAAAATAAATAAATAAACAAATTGAAAATACTCGGAGAACACAAACCTCCGCTAAGTCAGTTCATTTCCACGTTAGAAAAAAAAAAAAAAAAAAAATTACCAGATCCGAATCATTTCTTGGATTACCACGGAAATCTGGAGGTTTATTCCTTTCTTTATATTCCACCCCTCCAAAAATGTTCATCAAAATCCGTTCAAATTTTTTGGGGTAAAATTGATAACAATCAACCAAACAAACAAAGACGACCGCAAGAATAGATCTCTTATCAGAAATAGAAATAGAAAGAGGAAAGTGAAACTAAACTTCCTCTCGTGATTAATAAAATTCAAAGCCATTTTCTGTCTTCGCATCCTTCAGGCACTGTTCACACTAGCGGTTTGAACCGCACGGAAACCGCGGCGGTACCATACACTACACATCACCACACACTAACACATCAATATCATACCACACACTAACACATCAATACCATACCACACACTAACACATCAATGAACTCCAGCCCCACCACAATTTTTTACTACCTGGTCCCACCAAAAAACAGCAAATAATATCGTGTTTTGTTTGTTTTCTAATTGTATTTCCGCAACAACCTCACCCAAACAAAGAAGAAAAAATATACACTTTACTGGGTAACATGATACTGCTTTACCACAAAAAAAAAAAAAAAAAATACACTCACCCTACCAGTCAAGGCTCCAATAAGGGTTCGTTATCTCTTTTCGAAGAAGATGGAAAAGACTACGTTTTATGTAACGCCCCCCTCAAAAAAACAAAAAAAATCTTGCCCTTTTGGAGAGGGTGTATTCGACATTAGCACGAAAATTGAACAAGACTTCGAGTAGGGATGGGGTGCATGCTGCAGCCAAAATCCCATAATAAAGTTAGACGAAAAAAAAAATCGAAAGACATAATCTAGAAGGACAACATGTCGGCCCGATGTCCAAGGAGAAGGAAACCTCGATTGGGGTCAATCAGAGGCTGTAGACAGGAAGTTAGGTCAATACTGAAGAAAGAAGACGGGTTCCAGACACTATGAAGAAGAGGATAAAAGAGGAACATAAATAGAGAAACATAAGGAAAGAGAAAGACCAAAGGAAAGAAAACAAAGATAAAAAAGGGGGGGAGGGCAAAAGGTATATATCGAGTTGAGAAGGTACATTTTCGAATTGAAAGATTTATGAAAAATATAAAAACAAAAAATGTCTACCCCCCCCCCAACCCCACCACGCCTCTTATATCTTTCGAAATCCTACCAATGTACGGAGTCCTTCAGGAGAACAGGAAGAGGAATGAGGAGGATCGAAGAAAGAGAAAGAAGAGATGGAGGAGGAAGAAGAAGAGAAAGAAGAAATGATGATGAGAAAAGGAGGAGGAAGAGGAAGAGGAGGAAGAAAAAGCGATTGAGAAGGTGAAGAGGAAAAAGATGAAAAGGAAAAGTAAGACGAGGACTAGGAAGGAAAAACAGGAGGGAAAAGAATACGAAGAAGAATACGAAGAATACAAAGAATACAAAGAATACGAAGAATACGAAGAAGAAGAAGAAAAAGAATACGAAGAATACGAAGAATACGAAGAAGAATACGAAGAATACGAAGAAGAATACGAAGAAGAATACGAAGAAGAATACGAAGAAGAATACGAAGAAGAAGAAGAATACGAAGAAGAAGAAGAAGAATACGAAGAAGAATACGAAGAATACGAAGAATACGAAGAAGAAGAATACGAAGAAGAAGAATACGAAGAAGAAGAAGAAGAAGAAGAAGAAGAATAAGAAGAAGAATAAGAATAAGAAGAAGAAGAAGAAGAAGAAGAAGAAGAAGAAGAAGAAGAAGAAGAAGAAGGGGGAGTAGGAGCAAAAGGAGGGGGTGGAAAGGAAGGAAGAGTAGAAAGTGGAGGAGGAGGAAGATAAGGAGGAAGTGGAGTAGGAGGAGGAAGATAAGGAGGAGGAGGAGAAAGATAAGGAGGAGGAGGAGGAGGAGGAGGGGAGGAAGAAGAGGATAAAGGGAAGAAGAGTGGAAGAAGAGGAGGAGGAGGATGAAGGGGGGAGGAGGAGTAGGAGGGGAGGAACAGGAGGGAAGAAGAGGAGGAGGAGGAGGAGGAGGAGGAGGAGGAGGAGGGGAGGAGGAGGAGGGGAGGAAGAGGAGGAAAAGAGGAGGAGGAGGAGGGGAGGAAGTGGAGGAAAAGAGGAGGAGGAGGAAGAGGAGGAGAAGAAACAGTAAGGGTAGGAGGAGGAGTAGGAGAGGAGGAAGAGGGGAGGAAGAAGAAGATGAGCTGTAGGAAGAGGAGGAGGAGTAGGAGTAGGAGTAGGAGGAGGAGGAGGAAAAGGAGGAAAAGGAGGAGAGGGAGAAGGAGAGGAAGGAGAAGAAGAAAAACAGGAAAAGAAAGAGGAAAAGAAGTAGGAGCAGAACAAAGGGGTGGGAAGGCAGGAAGAGGAGAGAGAAGTGGAGTAGGAGGAGGAGCAGGAGGATAAGGATGAGGAGGAGGGAAGCATGAGGAGGAAGAAGAGGAGGAAGAGAGGGAGAAGTGGGAGGGGAAGAGGAGGAGGAGGAGGAGGAGGAGGAGGAGTAGGTCGAAGAAGAGGAGGGCGAGGAGGAAGAGGAGGGGAAGGATGACGAGGAGTAGGACGAAGAGGAGGACGAGGAGGACGAGGAAGAGGACGAGGAGGAGGACGAGGACGAGGAGGAAGAAGTTGAGGTGAGAGAGGACATAAGATACATTTATTCTCAAACTGAATGAATATGAACTCGATGTGACAGAGGTTAAGTCAAAAATCTTCTTCGGTTTTCTCTTTTTTTTTTAAATTCCTGTCAATGGAGAAGATCTTCCAGAAGGAAAGGTCAGGAAAAGGAAGAGAAAGACAGAGAGAGACGAAGAGGAGGAGGAGGAGAAGGAGGAGGAGGAGGAGGAGGAGGAGGAGGAGGAGGAGGAGGAGGAGGAGGAGGAAGAGGTGATACACGCTACAAAACACAAACAACTTTGAATAAATGCAATACGATCTCGGGTGACAGATTTTTGAAGAAGAGGAAAGTGAAAAACCCTTTGCTCTTCTGCGGTTCAAAATTCTGTTAATGCCAGAGACACTTCGGAAGGAGGGAAGGGTGGAAGAAGACGAAGGGGCGGGGGGAGAAAAAGAACGAGAATGAGGAAGTGATTGAGGTAGAGGAAAAGGAGAATGAAGAGGGGAATTTGGAGGAAAGGAGGAAGAAGACGAGGGGAAGGAGGAAGAGGAGAATAAAATGCAAAAGGAAGAACAGTAGGAGAAAGAGGAGAATGAGGAGGAGAATAAGGAGCTAGAGGAAGAATAGTTGCAGGAGGTGGAGGAAGAGGAGGAGAGAAGGGGTGACGACGAGAAAGAAGACACAAGATACCAGGAATCCCGGCTCGAAAGGTTACGATGTCGTAATGGCAGATACGATGTCTGGAAGAACGCCACAGATTTCCTGCTACTTGTGTGTGTGCGTGTGCGTCTGTGTGTGCGTGTGCGTCTGTGCGTCTGTGTGTGTGTGTGTGTGTGTGTGTGTGTGTGTGTGTGTGTGTGTGTGTGTGTGTGTGTGTGTGTGTGTGTGTGTGTGTGTGTGTGTGTGTGTGTTTTGAAATTTTCAAAGTTGTCGAATTTTCAGAAGAGAAAATTCTCAGTACGAAAGTATTTTCACGAGCACATAGGGACTGTTCAAGGGTCGAGAATATAAGAGCATTGAATGTAACAGAATGGGTACCCCCTTATACGGAAGGAAAACACCTTTTGGTATATTGATGACGTAATCTGATTAAAGTTGACGTAGAATTCACATGAGACGCACTTCGGACTACTGAGAATGTTTTGTATTCCACATGAGTACAAAGTATTCGAAGCATGAACCATGGACGTGCAATGTAAACGAAACGCATTATGACGTTTCAAGAATGTCTCATAATAATTGCACAAAAGTAAGTGTGTGTGAGTGTGTGTGTGTGTGTGTGTGTGTGTGTGTGTGTGTGTGTGTGTGTGTGTGTGTGTGTGTGTGTGTGTGTGTGTGTGTGTGTGTGTGTGTGTGTGTGTGTGTGTATGTGTGTGTGCGTACACGTGCTGCGGTGGATTTCCTTGATATTGCATGAGCTTGCATGTGTTGAAGGTGTAATTCTACAGCCGATTCTGCACTACGAGATCATTATCTTTTTTTCTGATACCTCACCACAAAGACAGTTGTTGATGGTTATCGACGCAAAAGGAACACTCTGGGATGGTTTGACTTCTATTAGAGGAAATGAAGAAATACGAGTTCGTAATTCGAGGAGACACGAACTGAGAGTGAGACTTCAAAGAGGACAAAGAACAAGATGGAGTGATAAATGTAGAAATAAATGACATCACATAAGCAAATAAACAATTAAATCACACGATACTGATATATTAACAGATACATAACTGAGTAAAAAAAATGTATCAATAAAATGATGAATAATAATGAATAAATGGGTAAATTAACAAATCAGCAAACAAATAAAATAGATAAAAGCATAAAGAAATAATAACAAAAAATCATTCTTCTCCTGGGGATAAAACCAAATCCGAGGTGCAGGAGACTTGCATGATATTTATGTACATTTGGCCCCTCGCGAGGATTACAAGCGGACTGCATGAGGTTGCATATTTACTTGCTGTGTGCATGACAAATTAAGGTTAGGTTAGGTCAGGGTCAAGTTGGGTCGGGTTGGGTTGGGTTGGGTTGGGTTGGGTTGGGTTGGGTTGGGTTGGGTTGGGTTGGGTTGGGTTAGGTTGGGTTCAACTTGGTTGGATTAGATTAGGTTATGTTAGTATGGCAGGGAAATGTCAAGTTAGGATATATTAGGATAGGATAGGCTGGATTTGATTTGGTTAGGTTTGATTTAACTAATCTGAAGTAGGTTAATTTGGTACCAACAATGATAATGTTTATGATAGTATTTATGAATATTAAGAAAAAAGGCATATTTGATCTATAAAGTGTTTTTTAATTGTTCTATTCTCAACTTAACCGAAGTGATTAACATCTTCGGCCACAGCGTATTTCCTAATCCTGCAAAATATGAACAGTTCTGTTATGCGTTCATATCTAAAGGTTAACGAAGAACAAAAGGATTGAATCAAACCTCAATCACGGTGATGTGGCAATACAAGTAATGGAGGATCACAATCCTAAATTTCAACGAACGAATGATTATGTGGAATGGAGGAAATGTGTGTGTGTGGAGGGGGGGAAGGGTGGAGGGTGGAGTAGTTAAGCTATGTCCCCAACTCTGATTTGATGATGATCTATATTACTCTCACCAGCACAACTGTTAATGCCTTCATTGGGTCCACGCCCGTACTTGATCCACACAAACCCTGTGGAGTATATTCATCACACTTAGGGGATTTTCTTTTGCTTGATGCCTCACGGTTTCATTCGGTTTGGAACAGCGGTTCTCAATTTGGGGTCCCCTCGAGGGCCAGAGAGTTTCATACAGGGGACCACAAACCTGAAACTATAAAGAGTTGGTGGATGACTATCGATTCTATCCAGAGTTGGGATGGTCTTCAAGAAGCTGAAGAACAGCAGAACATAAATATGAGAGACATGTGTCGAGAACTTTGGGTGCCGATGGACTGAGAACCCATCTCGATGAAGGAGGCTTCCTCGATCTTGACTTTCTGTGGTGAATTTGTCACATTAAACAGGATCTGTTCTACCACCAAGAAATTTCCTGTTATGGATTCTTGTCTGGAAATAAATGACACAACACATTTCTAATATGAAATCGGTTGAAATGACCTTGACCCAGTTTTGGAAATATTTCGTTCCAAGTTCTTTGCTGTTAATATGTTAAAATCACAGGACAAGCCCAATTTGCCATTGAAACAAATCGTTGAATGATAGAGATTGTATTCCTATATATTGTTCGGACCATCGACAATTTCATTCAATTAGATGAGACCTCTCCCGTCGTTGGAGTTATATGATATATATATATGTATGTATATATATATATATATATATATATATATATATATATATATATATTTTTTTTTTTTTTTTTTTTTTTTAAGACCTTTACAAGACCAACTGGTTTTATAACGTGTTTTCTAATGGGTTTCATTGTATTCTAATTCTTTCATGAGCCGAATATTCCTTTGTAGTAATGTTATGAGAATCTTGATGTATACAAGATCGCTCTTGGCCAGAATTTTTTTTATTAAAGACATGACACACTCCTGATCTAAACCTACAATAAGAGACATCTGTGTTGTATAAACAAATATTTTTCGACTTTAACGGATTTTCCCCTGATGTGAGGGTTTCCCCTTGAGAGAAACTCATAATCCAATAAAAGAAACAGACGTTCTACGGCTTTTTCACACTCAATTCCCCTCCAAGGAACGCCATGATGTCACCATCGCTCCTCTACTTACGCTAACAACAATAACAAAGTAATTCATACACAGGAACAAAAGTTAAATATTCAGTTCATGCAGGCAGAGGAAGGTTACACGTCTATCCTCTTTATATACATTAGAGTGAGACAAGTTTTGTCCATTTTGACTTCCTTTCTCCCTGTGGAACGGTTCAGCGGGACCATTGCCAATGCACCTCCGAGTTCTATTCTCCCATTGCGCAGCACCCCAGGCCATGACACCGTTAACATACTTTTACATCTCGTATACAATCGGACTAAAATATCCTGTTAGATCTGATAGTATTTCATCCACCTAAAGGGCCCTAGCATTTGTTTTGTAGTTAGCAAGGCCACAAGGCAATTCTACCATAATTCTTAATATATTCTTCTTTACATTGTAGTAACAAGAAAGGCCATTTTCATGTTTGTTTGAATTATGGACTAAAATCACCATCAAGATATCTTGAGCAAATTCATTAATATCCTGAGATCTAGCTTGTAGAATTTATTTAGAAATGCACTACACGTTCTAGTAGGTTCGAACCTAGGTCTAGATTCAGATTAAAAAATAATTCGAATTATATTCGAGATAAGAGTACATATTTTTCCCTTCAGAAAATATACACTACTTCGCTTCGGCCATTTTTCATAATACCTCCGGGGTCACTTCCTGGTCGCGTCATAATTCTTAGAACGATTTATTGCGATGTGGATTCCACTGAACGAATAGTTACGTTTACGAACGATACAATGCGTTCTGACTTCTCCAATGCAGCGATGCAATACATAGGTCAGGGATTCTTCATCAAGAGTAAAATAAATACCCCCCAAGGTGGGGGGGGGTTAAAATTACACGGTGATGGGATACATATATCACACTTGAAAAAATTAATATTAATTCTAAAATGTATTATGCCTGAGTAACCATATTTCGTATACATGAACGGAATATATATACTCTTCTTTGGTCATAGTTTATTGTATGTAAAACCTATTTTTTTTTCTGTACATTTATGTTGAACATGCATTTTCTGCATGGGAGATGTAAAGTAAATGCTTAAATGGATTAATCCCAGTGGCTAAATGCATGACACACGGAAAGGGTGAGAATTGCAAACGCATATTCAGGTCGAAATGTGACCTGGAAACAAAGACAGGCACCTGCGCGAGGTGAGTTTCCGGGACGAACGTCAATTAGGATCATCTCCCTGTGCTCAAAACCCATATACACTCTATCCTCCATTTAGCGATTGTTTCTCTACTAGCTGATGACAGAGGTTCGTTGACATTTATCCGTGGAGATGCGAATTTCCGATAATAGAAAAAATCAAAGTAGTAGCTATCTGAAGCTGAGACTTATGGGGCCTCAATCAAACAAAGCCCCAGAATTTTTCGAAATTTGTCATAAAAGTTCGTTTTGCCCGGTGCTATCATTAGCCTACCACAACCAATGGTGTGTGACGCGCATCCTACTACCTGGCATCATATTTGAGTAAACGCGTGAGCAGGCTCAGTTAGAATTGTCAGGCTCGAAGAAGGACATCCCCATTCAAACACAAAGAATTAATGCCTTAGAAAATCGTCTAGCGATCATCATTGAGCCATGAACGATCATCGTTGAACGATCATGGCACCGAGCAAAACGTAGCTTAACGCAACATCGTTACATTCACATCTGACCCGAGCTATCACAAAACGAAGGACAACATATCGTTCATTACTCAACAATCAATACATTCCTGTATGATGTAGTTCCTCTATAATGAAAGTGGTTTATTTTTATCAATAAACATATATTAGAATAACGAGAAGGAAAGATACATTTGAACAGATGTGATGTAACAACGTGGGGGCAGTTTCGGTGTCCATAACAAACCAAAGGCCATCAAATTAATCTTTTATTTATGACTGACTGCAATACTCATAAAATACAAATTTAGTACAATTTGGTTTATGATGTAAAAGTTCACTCTTGGCTTATGAACAATGGGGGTTTGATACGCAGACAGACTTTATAGTTTGACTGTACTCGATGTCATCAAATTGATGGTATGCATCAACTTTTTTTTTTCTTTTTTTTTTTAATCATGTGTTCGGTGTCATAAATATTCGTTCATCCAACTGGTTTATGTCCATATAAATAACGAAACATTTTCATACATACACGAGTCAAAGGGTCTTCAACAATATATATCACACATATCTGGGTGTTGTATGTGTTTGTATTTAGGAGTAAATCTATATAAGCTGTAGCCATTTTTACTGGTCTACAGTAACACAAGCTTTATTTGACCCGGATCTGCTCCCATACTCTTTCTCTTCCTCCTCCTCCTTCTCCTCCTCCTCCTCCTCCTCCTCCTCCTCCTCTCTCTTTCTCTTCTCCTCCTCCTCCCCTCCTCCTCTCTCTCTTCTCCTCCTCCTCCTTCTCATATTCTTCCTCTCTCTCTTCTCCATCTCCTCTTCCTCTCTCTCTTCTCCATCTCCTCTTCCTCCTCCTCCTCCTCTTCCACCTCCTCCTCTTTCTCTCTCTCCCTTCTCCTCCTCTTCCTCCTCCTCACTAACACAATAGAGACAACAATGCAACGTTTCCTCTCAGGAAGATCTATGAAAGGGCCTAAGAACACTGGCTATCCGAACACTTAGGGCACACGTGACAAATCTGGCTACACCTCAGCAACTCTGAGTTTCTGACCACGATCATCTGTGCGTATTCTCTGGTTTAAATAATAAATTCAGTTGGATTCTTTCAACTATACCGACAGAGATATCACAGTATCTTATTTCTATTTCAACATGCCGTTCAATTGCTGTGCAGTTCATCATATTCATTATTTATATGTTATCTAACTTGTTTAGATAAACATCTTTTCATTTATCTTCAGATTTAAGTATCGATTGATTCACTAATTTAGGCAAAAAGATGACCTCATTCGCATACTCATTTCCATATTCCTGCATTTTAGCCTTAATAAAGCCAAAAATGATGAACTAGGGAAACAGCTGAAATAGGACAAAAGTTGAAATAGGGCAAAAGTTGAAATAGGACAAATGCTGAAATAGGACAAACGCCGAAATAGGACAAGACCGGCAAAAGAAAAAAAAATCAATCAATCATTGGACAAAAAATGAAATAAGACAAGAGCATGAACAAGGCAAGAACTGGAAGAGAAACGTAGCTGGGTTAGGACAAGTGCACGAATAGGATATGACTGAAAGAACAACAATTGGAACAAGAGAAGAGCTGGAACCATTAAACTTCTTTGCCCGATAATGAGAAAGTTCGATGCATTTTACGCAAACATTTATTCGCGAGTTTGTGCACATGAACAGTCGCCAAAGAAAAACAACAGCTACACTGCCCTATGCAATACGAACAAAGAACGAACAAATATGACAAACGTTCTGGGGTCGACTGTGACTCAGAAAGCGTTTGTTGCATTGCGGAAGCCAGCAGCATGGCTTACGCTGGGAGGTGGCACTCCAGTGGCACCTTTACCCAACGTGTTATGATGGCTGAGGGAGATGGTAGCCACCTACAGACTCTGAAAACCGTTCTGGAGTCTTTGTACACACGATACAAGACGAAGCCGACCACACAATGCAAATAATTATTATATATATTATATATATATATATATATATATATATATATATATATATATATATATATATATATATATATATATATATATATATATATGTATATATATATGTATAATATACATACATACATATACCAAGGCTTCTTCCCCCTTCCAAGGGAGGTAGCCAAAAAGGGGAAGGCATAAAAACACTCCCACCCATTTCATCCCTAAATACACTCCACACCCCTCCCACCCTTCCTCTCATCTGAGCACCTCCTGGATGACGGGTCATCCCTGCACCCTGCCCACCGCCCTGGGTCAGAAGCAGTGTCGCGAAAGTGACGGCTTCGGCCGCAGCAAAGAACTGACCACTAAGGGCCAAGTATCTACTGACTTTGCTTCCTCACCATCCCATCTCTTATGAATAGGACCAGTGTTGGGAATGTAATCCGCGGTTCGCGTAAAATCGCCTCAATGCCTTAATACAAACAATATTCCCAGATCCGGATTGTGATTCGAATTACCCCCAAAACCTAGTGGATTCTTACTGGGACCATACTCCACCGTACCACAAAGTCTCATTAAAATCCGCTCATAACTTTTAGCGAAAAGTTGCTAAAAAAAGACGAACACAACTAAAAACATGGCCTTCTAGACGAATGCAACTGCGCTTAGAAAGCTCTTCTATTCGTAGTTCATAAACGGTTGACATAAAAAAAATCTTCATTTCCACAAAACAGTGGCAGTATTTATTAATTTTATTCTGGCTGGCGCCATTCGATTCTATTCAGCTGAGTAACTCTATTCTGAGTAATATCTTGGACCGAGACCCTCTTCAACACAGGGACCGTCTATTAGCTGAACATCGATGGGTCTGATTTAACCACAACTAAAATCACAAAGTACCGTTTAATTAAAGAGTGCTGGTGGCGTAATAGGTAACGCGCTGGTCTCGTATTCGCTTAGTCGTGGGTTCGAGTCCCACACTTTTCTCCCACTGTTAGCTACCCCAAAGCTCATAGGGCAAAAGTGACGGCTTCGACCGCAGTTAGGCGCCTCCTGGCAAAGGCTTCTCCCCTCCACTCAATCAAATACTCAAATAGTTCCATTCACTGATGGACTACCCCGCCCATCCACTTTTCCCCACAGAAGAATTAAGCCCTGTTCACACTAGCGGTTTCAACCGCGTGGTTCAATTGTTGTACAAGTCAATGGGGGGGGGCCTTCACACACAACCGTGCTGTTTTTCCTTGACTATGCGGTACCGCCGCGGTTTCCACGCGGTTCAAACCGCTAGTGAGAACAGGGCCTTAAGCTTACTCTATTTCTATGCTGTGCATTCCCCTTCGATATCCCATTGTGACTGCCGCCATATAATTCCATTCAGTTGTAGATATATCCCCTTTCCCCTTTCAACGCAATCATCACAGAATATTCTGGACACATCAATCTGCCCCACCAATGATCAATATTACGCAAATATATCTTCCGTCCTTCATTATTTGATATATTCCAATATGGTTTTCTTATATCAACAATGTAAACCAAACTGTATTAATACATCAACAGTGAAA
>NC_134818.1:19790192-19792692 GCF_046742065.1 Oratosquilla oratoria | reverse complement strand
CGCTGACACCACACAACTCATTCATTTGAAGAATGACCATTAAGGGCCGTTCTTGAAGTTCTTGAAACTATTACCAATAATCCCCTTGGTCTAATGACTCAAAGAGCATTTGTTCTTCTTGTTTTCAAGTAATTCCAGCCTGCCGCAGGTGGTCCCTGGAATGTTCCTGTAAATGGAGGAATAGAGGGCCTCCTCAGGAGAGGGAGGGGACTCTTGGGAACAAGTTCTGTTGGGGACCGAGGTTACAGAAGACTCCACAGAGGAGTACTTAAGAGGTTTGTAATGACAAAGGTAACTTTATGGCAGTGAGTGGGAGGAATCCCCCGTGGCTATATGCGGGGACATGAAGCGTTTCATTGCTTTGTGTGGAGATGAGGCTAATCTAATGTATATCTATATCACTCACCCTCACACTCTCTCTTTTCCTCTCTTTCTATCCCCTTACTCTCTATCCTTTCATCTATCTATTTTTATATTTTTCTTTAACGCCCTCTCTCTGCCCCTTTATTAACTTTCTTTGTAACCCCCTCCCTCTCTCTCTCTCTCTCTCTCTCTCTCTCTCTCTCTCTCTCTCTCTCTCTCTCTCTCTCTCTCTCTCTCTCTCTACCTTCTTTCTTTATCTAGTGTCTACCCATTTACCTGTTTTAACCCCTTCTCTCTCTCTCTCTCTCTCTCTCTCTCTCTCTCTAATACACACACACACACACACACACACACACACACACACACACATACCTCGTAGTGCAGTGGTTAGAGTTCCTGACTGCCACTTATCACTGCACTGCGGGTTGATACTCCAACTCTCGTGGGCAGGGAGCTGGGTGTGTGTGTGTGTGTGTGTGTGTGTGTGTGTGTGTGTGTGTGTGTGTGTGTGTGTGTGTGTGTGTGTGTGTGTGTGTGTGTGTGTGTGTGTATAAGTTCACAGCATTGCCCATAGATCGGTCATATATGAGCTCTGAGCTCTCTTCCGGGAGGAAAATAGCAGTCGATCACGAGTCCAACACGTGACCCAAGACCATGTCCATGGTGAATCGCACGCACACATTACATAAAACTATGTAATTACAGGCACATGAAGAGTCGCCCTGTCCCCCGTCACGCTTCTTGGGTCAAAGCCAGTGTAACGAAGCAGAGCACTTTCGCAGCAGCACTTAACAGTCGGAGCTGGACTAGATCCACCTTTTCATCATATGGCAGAACCCTCCACCTCTTCCTCATCCACTCAAAAATATTTAATATTTTTTGAAGTGGAAGAGAACATACACAAACACAAACACGCACACACGCGCGCACACACACACACACACACACACACACACACACACACACACACACACACACACACACACACACACACACACACACACACACACACGACTCGATGGAGCAATTAGTAGAGTTCTCGGCTGCCACTACGGCGGTCCGGGTTCGAATCCCCTCTGGGATGAAATAATTTCAGTATCACTGCGCTGCGGGTCGTTATTCCAATTTTTGTAGGCGGGGAGTGGGGAGATGCATGTAAGGTCACAGCATTATCCATAGATTGGTCATATATGAGCTCTGAGTTCTCTTACGGGAGGGAAATAACTGTCGATCACGAGTCCAACATGTCATCCAAGAAAATGGTGAATCATACACATACACATACACATACGCACACAATTATATATATATATATATATATATATATATATATATATATATATATATATATGTGTGTGTGTGTGTGTGTGTGTGTGTGTGTGTGTGTGTGTGTGTGTGTGTGTGTGTGTGTATACATGTATATATTTACATATATGACAAACAAAATGAAATATAGGAAGCGAAAAGGCTGTTGCATGAATACCCCGAACCCGAGAGTCATATACTTTACGATTTCTCGTAAATTTTCTCGCTCGAATCGAAAGAAAATGGGAGGAAGTCGCTCAATTATTCATGACACATTCGCGTGTCAATCACACAATCATGACGTTTCTCCATAATCCATGTTCCCCATTTCTTGTTTTGTGTTCCTCGTTACGGACATCTCGTCCCAGATTCCTGGACTGAGATTCCGTGTTCCATGTTCATTCTCCAGTTTCCAGGTTCCATATTTCGTGTTCAGTTTCCATTTTCCGGTTTGCAGTTTCCCTATTTCATGTTCATTGTTCATTCTCCAGTTTCCAGGTTCTATATTTCGTGTTCATTGTTCGTTTTCCGCTTTCCAGGTTCCATATTTCGTGTTCATTGTTCATTCTCCAGTTTCCAGGTTCCATATTTCGTGTTCATTTTCCATTTTCCGGTTTCTAGGTTCCATGTTTCGTGTTCATTGTTCGTTTTCCGGTTTCCAGGTTCCATATTTCGTGTTCATTGTTCGTTTTCCGGTTCCCAGGTTCCATATTTCGTGTTCACTGTTTATTCTCTAGGTCCCAAGTGTCTGTTCAAAGTTCTTTCGTAAGTGTTCTCTTCAAATGTTCCGTGATTCTCTGTTTTTGTCTGTTCTCTCTCGATGTTTCCGATT
>NC_134818.1:19775192-19777692 GCF_046742065.1 Oratosquilla oratoria | reverse complement strand
CTACTCTCTCTCCTTTCACCCTCTCATTCTCTTCTTCATTTGTTGTGTTTTTGTTCAGTATACTGGATGTTCATAATCACATGAACAAAACTCCACCGTCGTGTTAAGTGTTTTGATTATCATCTTAACGCTTCATCAGACCTTTGTGCATTTGCGCACTCTTAATTGCTGTGGGATTGCAAAGCCCACCTCATTCTCGTTTACACCGACTCTTTAAACCAGATCAACAAGAAACCTCGTTAACAGTGGCATGGGGCGTTGACTGCGTTAAGTCTTTCATCCCAGTAGTGCCATTTGGAACTTTGATTTAGGGTCTGTTTAGCTAGTTATAAGGTCCTGTGGTAAGGTACTTATTGTAGTTGTATTGTAACATGCCACCACCTTTTTAGGTGGGGAACCTAAAGGGAGACCCCAAAGTTGCCAGCGTCCTCTCTTTCGCCACGCAAGCAGACATGCCTGGTTTTGTCTTGGTAGACACATAGAGAAAGCTAATTAAAATATCGAGTGAGCATATATATACACTGTATACAGTATATATATATATATATATATATATATATATATATATATATATATATATATATATATATTTGTATATTAGTCTATTTTGGCAGTTAATTTTCTTGTATAGATGTCTTGTTAAAGACCAGTGCTAAGTCAGTTGCTTTTTCCATTTGTCTTATGTGTTTTTTTATATTTCAGGGCTAGATTAAATACAAATCTAACGATGTCCATGGTATATTGATAATGATTATATAAATACACTGGCGAGCCTTACGTTGTTACACACAAGCATCTTCAGGCAAATAAATTGACAGGAAAAGGTCCATGTCAAGTATGCTAGAGGGGTTATGAGTTGTCAGGGCTTTTATGGTTCGAATTGAGGTGGAATTAGGAGAAGTTCGAGTCAGATCAGAAGGACTGGGGGAGGGAGCTGGTCAAGGTTAGCGTCAATTGATGTTGTCATTTTGTCCAGGTGTGATGTGTTCCTTGTTTAGGAGTAGGGTGCCTAATGTGTTTGTATGCTAATGATTGGTGAGTGTTGTGAAATGTAGACTTTTTCGAAAATGTGTAGTTTTTGTGATTATTACAGCGCGTGATCATTTTGGTATTATAAAGCATTACAAAGAATTACAAAGGAGGAGCATGCCGACAGAGGACCTTTTGGTCCATAACTAGGTCGAATGAGAACAATTATAATAATGATAGATTAAATAAATAAGATTATAATAATATACATACTAATAAATAAAATAAATAAATAGGTAAAGTTAGATAATAAAGAAACAGGTAAATAGTAAATAATGATAAATTGACAGATAATTAACAAATAACAAATGATAATCCTGTCCAAAAGAATGTCAACGCAATTACGGGATGCAGCGATACGCCGCTATAACAACAGGATACACGGACAAACACTGAGTAGAAAACAGATGGAAGAAAATACACTAAACCTACACAGACAACATGACACCAGGAGATTAAGGATGACGGAAGCCGTATACATTCACAAAGTAAAACTTGTCATCAACATTCAACAAATGGCCGATTCCACTCTTCCCTCAGCTAGAAACTCACAAGCAGCAAAACACGGAGTTCCACAACAACGTGGACAAACAGCACCTCACGGAGCGCCACCTTCCACCACCTTTCGCACAAAGGTTACCTCACCCAATGCCAACATAAACCAAATGAAATAACCATTTCAACCTAACACAATTGTACCTACACTTTCAACATAAGAATATACTCCTGAATATGGTCGAGTGATGGCCGAAAGACGTTTCGATTTAACATGGATTTTTAGTCATTTACTTAATACTCTCACCCACGAAAACCGGAACATCGTCAGAAAAAATGAAAAGGCAAACTACAAATTGAATAATGCTGTAATTCCTGTCGAATTTAATGCAATATTATATATATATATATATATATATATATATATATATATATATATATATATATATATATATAATATATATATATAATATATATATATATATATATATATATATGATATTATATATATATACATATATAAGTATATATATATATATATATATATATATATATATAATATATATATATATATTGACGCAGCCTGAAGGGATTTCTCCCCGTCTTCTCCTTTTCTGCATGAGGGGATGGAGAGGGGGGGTCGCCGAATTTAGGAAGCGGCCTTGCTGTGGATGTGCTGTGTCTTGCGACACTGCTTCTGACCCAGGGCAGTGGACAGGATGCAGGGATGACCCGTCATCCAGGACGTGCCAAGACAAGAGGGAATGGAGGAGGGTGGAGGGGGGTGGAATATATAGGAGGTGGAGAGGGTGGGAGTGGTTTCTATGCCTTTTTCTTTGTGGCTACCCCCCATGTACGGGTAAAAAGCCTTTGGTATATGTATATATATATATGTGTATATATATATATATATATATATGTGTGTATATATATATATATATATATATATATATATGTATATATATATATATATATA
>NC_134818.1:19765192-19767692 GCF_046742065.1 Oratosquilla oratoria | reverse complement strand
GGTGCTAAAAAATCAGTCAGTCGAAAGTAATCCAGTTCGACTAGATTATTTGTATTTGAAACCGCGAAACCAAAAGGTAACCCAAGACAACTCAGGTCATTTTGGTCACATCATCAAATTGATTTCGAGGCTCAACCCAATTAATTCTTCTTCCTTTTTTTAATTCAACAAACCTATGGGAAATTCTGGACAATTTATTCCGCTGCATCTGAAGGAAACTTTGCCTGACCAATATCAAAAACACCACATAAAAATGATTTCTTCTTTGTGATACATTCTGCTATTCCTGAGGGATATGAAGGACACCAGCAGTACTAATTCCCCGGAAATCAAAGCAATCCTGCATCACAGACTCCCAGCCGCTGAAGCCAAAGACACCTCAGAGATACGGACCTAGTGACAATAACGAAGCAAAAGCAGTGACAGAAATACGGTTCTGGTCGGTGATATTCAACGACGCGAAAACTTTGAAAAAAAAGTGATGTCAGAAGACACCTATAACATTGGTTCTCCCTCCATGAGGGTCATAAGTACGGGTAGTATGATGAGCTAGCTGTGGCAAGTCATTTAGGATGTATGTGTGTGTGTGTGTGTGTTTGTTTGTGTATGATTCACGACGGTAACTACTGTCATGGATCACTTCTTGAACTCATGATCGACATCACATAACTTTCTGAATGAAAGCTCAGAGCTCATATATGGCTCAATCTTCGGATAATGTTCTTTGTTTTGTGTATATATATATATATACATACATATATATATATATATATATATATATATATATATATATATAATACACATGATTATCACCCCAAACCAACTTGAAACTCGCTGACTATTGAAGAACCTAGCGCTATATTAGTAAGCTTGGAGATGAGGGGTGAGGGACAGAGAGAGAGAAGAGAGAGAAAGAGAGAAGAGAGTGAAAGAGAGAAGAGCGAGACAGAGAGATGTAGTGCCAGAGTTCGGAGACCCAGAATGGGACATCAATGATAGCAACACATCGATGTTGGACGCGGATTCGCCAGTGACCGCTGCCAAAGAAACTTCGTAACAAGATCAGGGTTTCTGAGCCACGAGCGAGCACATGAAAGACCACACACACACACACAGCCATCCACATACACAAACACACACACAAACACACACAAACACACACACACACACACACACACACACACACACACACACACACACACACACACACACACACACACACACACACACACACACACACACACACGACTCGGTGGCGCGGTTGGTAGAGCACTGGACTGAGAAGTACGGTGGTGCTCGCAGTACCTGGTTCGAATCCTGCCCAGGGCCGAAATTATTTCGGTATCGCTGTGCTTCGGGTCGTTACTCTGACTCTCGTGGTGCGGGGAGTTGGGTGTGTGTGTGTGTGAAAGGTCATAGCATTACCCATAGATCGGTCATACGAGCTCTGAGCTCTCTTCCGGGAGGGAATTAGCTGTCGATCACGAGTCCAACACGTGATCCAAAAGACCAAGGTGAATACACACACACACACACACACACACACGTGATCCAAAAGACCAAGGTGAATACACACACACACACACACACACACACACACACACACACACACACACACACACACACACACACACACACACACACACACACACACACACACACACAACAGGTCCACATCCAGAAACCTGACGGTCGACTTCTACCGCCTACCGTGCAAACACCCTCATCTCCCGACACTACAACGGCCAAAACCTGCGTCAGCTCTGCAGCAACTTGTGGCGTCCTCCACGAAGTCCACAGAGCCGCCGAAGTCCCCGAAGTGCTTCGTTGGCACCCTCGATCACGTGACGCAATTTGGTGAGGCACTAACTACTCACACACATCGTTACGAGGCAGACGCTCTGGCTGAACTCCTGTAGCTCGTCAACTTCTCCAAATCCCTTTCTAGTTGATACAAAACAATTCCATTCAGCTTGTTCGGGGAACCTTGGGAATGGGTATTACAAAGCTATTTCATTCAAGTGAAGGAAGACCTGAAGCAGAGCTGGGTCTTGATCGAATGAGACTCTATTCTATTACAAGTCTCCTCCTGAATTACATAGAACATAGCCGTTTGAGAACAACATCTGTTGTAGACATAATCGGATGCATCAAAAGAAAATTTAATTCATTTGAGGAAAGATCTCCCGAGATATAAAAAAAAAAGTAGTCTCTCCCTAAAGGCCCCAAAACGATCACATAATACTAATAATTGTAATCAATCTATCATTTTAGGTTTATTTACAAATAAAGATATAGAGCGACTTCAAGATTTTTTTCTTGATAAGCTTAGGCGCTTTTATTCGGTTGATGAGGTGCTAGTCAGTTATCTTGATTATTGATTAATTTTTTTTAGATATTTTTAACACTGATGTTATCAAATCTGGCACCAGTTAAGACCATAAACTTAAAAAATAATCGCAAGGTTGATGTCGGTTGGTCAAAACACTCTTAAACACTC
>NC_134818.1:19755192-19760192 GCF_046742065.1 Oratosquilla oratoria | reverse complement strand
AAAGGTTTTATTTTGTTTATTCTTTTCATACGTGACTTTTGCGGTACCCTGTATGCTACAATACATTTATGTATGTACACTGGGGATCCTTGTGTAAACATTCATGTAGCGTCTGTTTAACCCAAGCAACAATGACGCCGTCATTTGCAATTTTCGAGTTACTTTCATTCTTCATCTCGGAAACGCTGAAGAACGAACCTGCAGATAGCGGTCGTGGCCTCCGAAGAAGTCTTTCGGGCACCAACGTTTGTATGACCAGAAACATTGAAGACAATTTTCGAGCATTCTTGGAGCTTTCAAGAAACTTCGGAGTCGAGGGAGTCCGAAACTTGAGCCTCGAGGAGTGCAAAACCCGACCAAGTGCCACCTGGCTGGAGGACGACCCGAGCATAGGGCGTCCTCGTCTCGCCCTCAGCGACCTCCTCCAGGTGTTGGACCGTGCCTGGTTGGAGGATAAGGTCATCGACGCAGCGATGACCATTCTTACTCGCCAGTTCCAGCACTTGCGCCCGGCTAGTTCCTGCTGTGCGGCGGCGTTTTGGGAGCCCCTGGAAAACGGGACAACGAAACTCCTCCAGGTTGTGAACACACGAGCGGCCGACCCTGACACGTCTGAAATCGGCGGGAGTCACTGGGTAGCCATCTCGAACCTGCACGAAGCCGCAGGTTCCTTCGACATGGCCGTATATGATACCCTGAACGGCCCCGTTTCGAGTAACGTAGAAGAAATCATCCAGAACCTCTGTCGGGGTCGCGGCGTCATCAGAACGGTCACGGTTCTCCAGCAGGAGGACAGCCACAGCTGCGGTCCTTTGTCGATCGCCAACAGCGTGGCCCTCGCCTTCGGACGCGATCCAGGATGTCAGCGTTACGCCTTCCAGGAGCTACGGCCTCACTTGGCCGCATGCTTGGCCGCAGACACCTTCCGACCTTTCCCACAGCAGTTGGCACCTGAAGCCAATGGGACTCAAATCAAGGAAGGCATTTCGGGCGAATACAGAGAGAAAGAAGAGGTCTTCAACAAACCTAAATGCTTCTTCTGGAATAGAGCACTGAAGAAGGTATGGAAATGGTTGATGACGAAAGGCAAATCTTGTATAAGAGGGCTGGATAAGCGCGAGGTAAACAAGAGCGTTTTGTTGATTTGGGTCAATTCGTATCAAAGAAAGCACGTGTTGGGTGTTAAAAAATCAGTCAGTCGAAAGTAATCCAGTTCGACTTGATCATTTGTTCTTGAAACTGCGAAACCAAAAGGTAACTTAAGACAACTCAAGTCATTTTGGTCACATCATCAAATTGATTGCGAGGCTCAACCCGATTAATTATTCTTCCTTTTTTTAATTCAACAAACCTATGGTCAATTCTGGACAATTTATTCCGCTGCATCTGAAGGAAACTTTGCCTGACCAATATCAAAAACACCACATAAAAATGATTTCTTCTTTGTGATACATTCTGCTATTCCTGAAGGATATGAAGGACACCAGCAGTACTAATTCCCCGGAAATCAAAGCAATCCTGCTTCACAGACTCCCAGCCGCTGAAGCCAAAGAGCCAAAGCCACCTGAGAGATTAGGACCTAGTGACAATAACGAAGCAAAAGGAGTGACAGAAATACGGTTCTGGTCGGTGATATTCAACGACGCGAAAACTGTGAAAAAATAAGTGATGTCAGAAGACACCTATAACATTGGTTCTCCCTCCATGAGGGTCATAAGTACGGGTAGTATAATGAACTAGCTGTGGCAAGTCATTTAGGATGTACCTGTGTGTGTGTGTGTGTGCTTGTTTGTATATGATTCACGACGGTAACTACTGTCATGGATGACTTCTTGAACTCATGATCGACATCACATAACTTTCTGAACGAGAGCTCAGAGCTTATATATGGCTCAATCTTCGGATAATGCTATATGTTCTTTGTTTTGTGTATATATATATATATACATAAATATATATATATATATATATATATATATATATATATATATATATATAATAGACATAGTTATCACCCCAAGGCAACTTGAAACTCGCTGACTATTGACGAACCTAGCGCCATATTAGTAAGCTTGGAGATGAGGAGTTTGGGACAGAGAGAGAGAGAGAGAAGAACGAGACAGAGAGATGTAGTGCCAGAGTTCGGAGACCCAGAATGGGACATCAATGATAGCAACATATCGATGTTGGACGCGGATTTGCCAGTGACCGCTGCCAAAGAAACTTCGTAACACGATCAGGGTTTCTGAGCCACGAGCGAGCACATAAAAGACCACACACACACACACACACACACACACACACACACACACACACACACACACACACACACACACACACACACACGACTCGGTGGCGCGTTTGGTAGAGCACTGGACTGGGAAGTACGATGGTGCTCGCAGTACCTGGTTCGAATCCTGCCCAGGGCCGAAATTATTTCGGTATCGCTGTGCTTCGGGTCGTTACTCTGACTCTCGTGGGTGGGGAGTTGGGTGTGTGTGTGTGTGAAAGGTCATAGCATTACCCATAGATCGGTCATACGAGCTCTGAGCTCTCTTCCGGGAGGGAAATAGCTGTCGATCACGAGTCCAACACGTGATCCAAAAGACCAAGGTGAATACACACACACACATACACACAACAGGTCCACATCCAGAAACCTGACAGTCGACTTCTACCGCCTACCGTGCAAACACCCTCATCTCCCGACTGCTACAACGGCCAAAACCTGCGTCAGCTCTGCAGCAACTTGTGGCGTCCTCCACGAAGTCCCCAGAGCCGCCGAAGTCCCCGAAGTGCTTCGTTGGCACCCTCGATCACGTGACGCAATTTGGTGAGGCACTAACTACTCACACACATCGTTACGAGGCAGACGCTCTGGCTGAACTCCTGTAGCTCGTCAACTTCTCCAAATCCCTTTCTAGTTGATACAAAACAATTCCATTCAGCTTGTTCGGGGAACCTTGGGAATGGGTATTACAAAGCTATTTCATTCAAGTGAAGGAAGACCTGAAGCAGAGCTGGGTCTTGATCGAATGAGACTCTATTCTATTACAAGTCTCCTCCTGAATTACATAGAACATAGCCGTTTGAGAACAACATCTGTTGTAGACATAATCGGATGCATCAAAAGAAAATTTAATTCATTTGAGGAAAGATCTCCCGAGATAAAAAAAAAAAAAGTACAGTCTCTCCCTAAAGGCCCCAAAACGATCACATAATACTAATAATTGTAATCAATCTATCATTTTAGGTTTATTTACAAATAAAGATATAGAGCGACTTCAAGATTTTTTTCTTGATAAGCTTAGGCGCTTTTATTCGGTTGATGAGGTGCTAGTCAGTTATCTTGATTATTGATTAACTTTTTTTATCTAAAATATTCTTAACTCTGATGTTATCAAATCTGGCACCAGTTAAGACCATAAACTTAAAAAATAATCGCAAGGTTGATGTCGGTTGGTCAAAACACTTTTAAATACTCAAGCACAGGAACCTCCTTCTACCAAACAAATTCGTCAGGCAGTGTCTGAGGATGATAGTGCATTAGTCTGGAACTTCAGGATTCACTTTCCAGGATCCGGAGAGCTGGCAACAACCACCAAACCCAAACATCTCTTATCCGAAACTTTAGGGACAGTCAAGAAATCGAGTACCGGAATTTCTTCTTCTTCTTCTTCTTCTTCTTTTCTCTCTCTTTTTTTTTTTTTTTTTTTTTTGTCACCGTTTATTCATCTTGTCATTCGTCTATTCATCCGTTCACTTTCTATTTACACTCCGGAATCTGGAATTATTATTTCGGCAATATGCCTTTTCACTGAAAACTCCCGCATACCAATGGAGTTCAACGATTCTCTGCCTTGCAATGCCGAGTAATTTATTGCAGCCTTCATGTCTAATGAGCGCATGAATAGGTGTTGCGATGTTCAATACTACGCCATGCACATCAAGACTTACTACACAAAGAAACTTGAGCATAAGTACAGTAAATGCATGCGCGCGCGCGCGCGTGTGTGTGTGTGTGTGTGTGTGTGTGTGTGTGTGTGTGTGTGTGTGTGTGTGTGTGTGTGTGTGTGTGTGTGTGATTCACCATGGTCTTGGATCGCGTGTTGGACTCGTGATCGACAGATATTTCCCTCCCGAAAGAGAGCTCAGAGCTCATATATGACCTATCTATGGGTAATGCTGTGACCTTACACGCACACACACCTCGACTCCCCGCCCACGAGATTTGGAGTAACGACTCGCAGCACTACGATTCTGAAATTATTTCAGCCCTGGGCGGGATTTGAACCCGGACCGCCGTAGTGGCGCCCCCGAACGCTACCACTTCGCCGTAAAGTCGTGTGTGTGTGTGTGTGTGTGTGTGTGTGTGTGTGTGTGTGTGTGTGTGTGTGTGTGTGTGTGTGTGTGTGTGTGTGTATTCACCTCGGATCTGCTGCAGTCTCTGTCGAGACAGCCAGACACCACCCTACGGCAGTGAGCTCAGAGCTCATTATTTGCCGATCTCTGGGTAGGTCTGAGACCACTCACACACCACACACCGGGACAGCAAGGTCACAACTCCTTGACTAACGTCCCGTACCTAATCACTGCTAGGTGAACAGGGGTTACACGTGAAAGGAGACAAACCCAACTTATCTCCGCCCGGCCGGGGAATCGAACCCCGGTTCTCTGGCTTGTGAGGCCAGTGCTTTACCAATCCGCCACCGAGCCGTGTGTGTGTGTGTGTGTGTGTGTGTGTGTGTGTGTGTGTGTGTGTGTGTGTGTGTGTGTGTGTGTGTGTGTGTGTGTGTGTGTGTGTGTGCGTGCGCGTATGAGAAGGATATCCGAGAGGATCATCTCCCTTGTCGTTCACCCAGAAATCCCAACACCCTTATCCCTATATGGAGGGGCAGCCTTGAGGGGCTGACACTCGGTCCCCGGACTTGACCCAAAATCATTATTAATTCGAATTTTCCTTATCTCTCACATATGGAAAACTGACAACCGGCGACTGC
>NC_134818.1:19742692-19750192 GCF_046742065.1 Oratosquilla oratoria | reverse complement strand
TTGGCCGCATGCTTGGCCGCAGACACCTTCCGACCTTTCCCACAGCAGTTGGCACCTGAAGCCAATGGGACTCAAATTAAGGAAGGCATTTCGGGCGAATACAGAGAGACAAAACAGGTCTTCAACAAACCTAAATGCTTCTTCTGGAATAGAGCACTGAAGAAGGTATGGAAATGGTTGATGACGAAAGGCAAATCTTGTATAAGAGGGCTGGATAAGCGCGAGGTAAACAAGAGCGTTTTGTTGATTTGGGCCGATTCGTATCAAAGAAAGCACGTGTTGGGTGCTAAAAAATCAGTCAGTCGAAAGTAATCCAGTTCGACTTGATCATTTCTTCTTGAAACCGCGAATTCCAAAAGGTAACTTAAGACAACTCAGGTCATTTTGGTCACATCATCAAATTGATAATGAGGCTCAACCCGATTAATTCTTCTTCCTTTTTTTAATTCAACAAACCTATGGTCAATTCTGGACAATTTATTCCGCTGCATCTGAAGGAAACTTTGCCTGACCAATATAAAAAACACCACATAAAAATGATTTCTTCTTTGTGATACATTCTGCTATTCCTGAAGGATATGAAGGACACCAGCAGTACTAATTCCCCGGAAATCAAAGCAATCCTGCTTCACAGACTCCCAGCCGCTGAAGCCAAAGAGCCAAAGCCACCTGAGAGATTAGGACCTAGTGACAATAACGAAGCAAAAGGAGTGACAGAAATAAGGTTATGGTCGGTGATATTCAACGACGCGAAAACTGTGAAAAAATAAGTGATGTCAGAAGACACCTATAACATTGGTTCTCCCTCCATGAGGGTCATAAGTACGGGTAGTATAATGAACTAGCTGTGGCAAGTCATTTAGGATGTACCTGTGTGTGTGTGTGTGTGTGTGTGTTTGTTTGTGTATGATTCACGACGGTAACTACTGTCATGGATGACTTCTTGAACTCATGATCGACATCACATAACTTTCTGAACGAGAGCTCAGAGCTTATATATGGCTCAATCTTCGGATAATGCTATATGTTCTTTGTTTTGTGTATATATATATATACATACATATATATATATATATATATATATATATATATATATATATATATATATATATATAATACACATAGTTATCACCCCAAGGCAACTTGAAACTCGCTGACTATTGACGAACCTAGCGCCATATTAATAAGCTTGGAGATAGGGAGTTTGGGACAGAGAGAGAGAAGAGAGAGAGAGCGAGACAGAGTGATGTAGTGCCAGAGTTCGGAGACCCAGAATGGGACATCAATGATAGCAACACTTCGATGCTGGACGCGGATTCGCCAGTGACCGCTGCCAAAGAAACTTCGTAACAAGATCAGGGTTTCTGAGCCACGAGCGAGCACATGAAAGACCACACACACACACACAGCCATCCACATACACAAACACACACAAACACACACATACACACACACACACACACACACGACTCGGTGGCGCGGTTGGTAGAGCACTGGACTGAGAAGTACGGTGGTGCTCGCAGTACCTGGTTCGAATCCTGCCCAGGGCCAAAATTATTTCGGTATCACTGTGCTTCGGGTCGTTACTCTGACTCTCGTGGTGCGGGGAATTGGGTGTGTGTGTGTGTGAAAGGTCATAGCATTACCCATAGATCGGTCATACGAGCTCTGAGCTCTCTTCCGGGAGGGAATTAGCTGTCGATCACGAGTCCAACACGTGATCCAAAAGACCAAGGTGAATACACACACACACACACACACACACACGTGATCCAAAAGACCAAGGTGAATACACACACACACACACACAACAGGTCCACATCCAGAAACCTGACGGTCGACTTCTACCGCCTACCGTGCAAACACCCTCATCTCCCGACACTACAACGGCCAAAACCTGCGTCAGCTCTGCAGCAACTTGTGGCGTCCTCCACGAAGTCCACAGAGCCGCCGAAGTCCCCGAAGTGCTTCGTTGGCACCCTCGATCACGTGACGCAATTTGGTGAGGCACTAACTACTCACACACATCGTTACGAGGCAGACGCTCTGGCTGAACTCCTGTAGCTCGTCAACTTCTCCAAATCCCTTTCTAGTTGATACAAAACAATTCCATTCAGCTTGTTCGGGGAACCTTGGGAATGGGTATTACAAAGCTATTTCATTCAAGTGAAGGAAGACCTGAAGCAGAGCTGGGTCTTGATCGAATGAGACTCTATTCTATTACAAGTCTCCTCCTGAATTACATAGAACATAGCCGTTTGAGAACAACATCTGTTGTAGACATAATCGGATGCATCAAAAGAAAATTTAATTCATTTGAGGAAAGATCTCCCGAGATAAAAAAAAACTACAGTCTCTTCCTAAAGGCCCCAAAACGATCACATAATACTAATAACTGTAATCAATTTATCATTTTAGGTTCATTTACAAATAAAGATATAGAGCGACTTCAAGATTTTTTTCTTGATAAGCTTAGGCGCTTTTATTCGGTTGATGAGGTGCTAGTCAGTTATCTTGATTATTGATTAACTTTTTTTATCTAAAATATTCTTAACTCTGATGTTATCAAATCTGGCACCAGTTAAGATCATAAACTTAAAAAATAATCGCAAGGTTGATGTCGGTTGGTCAAAACACTTTTAAATACTCAAGCACAGGAACCTCCTTCTACTAAACAAATTCGTCAGGCAGTGTCTGAGGATGATAGTGCAATAGTCTGGAACTTCAGGATTCACTTTCCAGCATCCGGAGAGCTGGAAACAACCACCAAACCCAAACATCTCTTATCCGAAACTTTAGGGACAGTCAAGAAATCGAGCACCGGAATTTCTTCTTCTTCTTCTTCTTCTTCTTCTTTTTTTCTTTTCTTTTTTTCTTTTGGTCACCGTCTATTCATCTTGTCATTCGTCTATTCATCCGTTCACTTTCTATTTACACTCCGGAATCTGGAATCATTATTTCGGCAATATGCCTTTTTACTGAAAACTCCTGCATACCAATGGAGTTCAACGATTCTCTGCCTTGCAATGCCGAGTAATTTATTGCAGCCTTCATGTCTAATGAGCGCATGAATAGGTGTTGCGATGTTCAATACTACGCCATGCACATCAAGACTTACTACACAAAGAAACTTGAGTATAAGTAAAGTAAATGCATGCGCGCGCGCGTGTGCGTGTGTGTGTGTGTGTGTGTGTGTGTGTGTGTGTGTGTGTGTGTGTGTGTGTGTGTGTGTGTGTGTGTGTGTGTGTGTGTGTGTGATTCACCATGGTCTTGGATCACGTGTTGGACTCGTAATCGACAGATATTTCCCTCCCGAAAGAGAGCTCAGAGCTCATATATGACCGATCTATGGGTAATGTTGTGACCTTACATGCATACACACCCCAACTCCCCGCCCACGAGAGTTGGAATAACGACTCGCAGCACTACGATACTGAAATTATTTCAGCCCTGGGCGCGATTTGAACCCGGACCGCCGTAGTAGCGGCCAAGAACGCTACCACTTCGCTGTGAAGTCCTGTGTGTGTGTGTGTGTGTGTGTGTGTGTGTGTGTGTGTGTGTGTGTGTGTGTGTGTGTGTGTGTGTGTGTGTGTGTGTGTGTGTGTGTGTGTGTGGGCGTATGAGAAGGATATCCGAGAGGATCATCTCCCTTGTCGTTCACCCGGAAATCCCAACACCCTCATCTCTATCTCTAGGCGCAGCTTTGAGGGGCTGACACTCGGTCCATGGACTGAACCCAAAATCATGATTAATTCGAATTTTCCTTAGCTCTCACATATGGAAAACTGACAACCGGCGACTGCTCTATTCCTCTGCTTCCTACCAGAAAGGGACCCACACTCATACAACATAGAAAAAGACTACAACTTTTTCTCGTAAAGAGATCTATAGGAGATCGCAGCACCGTTGCCCGTTACTGTGAGGCTGCGGATTTCCAATCAGTCAAACTCGAGGCAGCAATTGTTATTACTATAATCGTATTTATTTAATTACCTCCATGTCATTTCATACTACGATCATATACGACTTTACTATGAAAACGCCCTATACTACTCAACAAATAGAAAGAGCACGTAAAGAAATTGAAACCCATACATGCCAATGATAGTTATCGTTTTCCAATAAAAAGTAATCCAAAGTTTGTGAGGAGAAAAGCATTACTCTTCTGGCTGATAGTACACTAAGGGCTTCGGTGTGTGTGTGTGTGTGTGTGTGTGTGTGTGTGTGTGTGTGTGTGTGTGTGTGTGTGTGTGTGTGTGTGTGTGTGTGTGTGTGTGTGTGCACGCGTATATATGTGTGTATGTGTGAATGCGTGTTTGCATGTGTATATGTGTTTGTATGTGTTTATGTGTGTTACATGTGTGTGTTTATGTGTGTGTGTGTGTGTGTGTATGTGTGTGTGTGTGTGTGTGTGTGTGTGTGTGTGTGTGTGTGTGTGTGTGTGTGTGTGTGTGTGTGTGTGTGTGTGTGTGTGTGTGTGTGTGTGTGTGTGTGTGTGTGTGTGTGTGTGTGTGTGTGTGTGTGTGTGTGTGTGTGTGTGCGTGTGTGTGTGTGTGTGTGTGTGTGTGTGTGTGTGTGTGTGTGTGTGTGTGTGTGTGTGTGTGTGTGATTGTGTGTGTGTGTGTGTGTGTGTGTGTGTGTGTGTGTGTGTGTGTGTGTGTGTGTGTGTGTGTGTGTCTGTGTGTGTCTGTGTGTGTCTGTGTGTGTGTGTGTGTCTCTGTGTGTGTGTGTCTGTGTGTGTGTGTGTCTGTGTGTGTGTGTGTCTCTGTGTGTGTGTGTGTCTGTGTGTGTGTGTGTGTGTGTGTGTGTGTGTGTGTGTGTGTGTGTGTGTGTGTGTGTGTGTGTGTGTGTGTGTGTGAACAATAACCCTTCATCTGTTACCATTACAAACAAAACTTCCTTTCAAGATCATCAGTTTTATTTCTGGAAATAAATAAATTAATATATGAATAATTAAACGAATAAACAAATAAATAGATAAGTAAATAGATAGGTAAATAGATAGACAAATAAGTGAATAAATAAAATGAACAAAGAAATAAACAAATAAACAAATGGATATATAGATAAATACATCAACTACAAGTACCGTCTGGTTACATCCATAAGTTCCTGCAAGGAATATTCTCAGCTCAGCCAACGCTCATTCTGTTCTCAGATATCTTTACCCTCTTGTACTCTTATGTCCATCACGGAAAACGAACTGGTCTAACCACTAGCTAAGTACCCTGGTCCTACGTAAAACATAAGTACTGATGGCAGTCAGCCGTCGACTTAGTTCCTTGGGAAGTAGATTAACTTCCAGGTTGTAGGATTTTATAGGGTCAGTAGCTCAGTCGGTAGGGCGGCGGCAATGAGAAATCATGTGCCCGGTTCGAGTCCGGGGACGACAGTTGGAATTATTCGATCGACATCACCGTCACTGAAGATTCCATTCAGGTCTCTTATGTCTAATTTTTTTCTGGTTCCCTTCTCTTTAGCATGAAGTTCAGCATGAACGCCCATCGTTAAGGTCTTATTTTCTACGATTTTCAATTTCCTCCTCCCTACTTTCCATCAGAAGCTCCCCAATTTTTCCCAGGCTCGAATTCTTCATCCTTATCACCTGCTTTAATTCCTTACGTTATCTTTTCATTTTCTGATTTTCAATTTCCTCCCCATCTTCGCCTCTGAGGCGCCATTTTCCGGTCTTCGGACTTTTCCTCTTCTCCTGTTTTTCTTCCTGTCACGGAATTTTCCCCCTCTCCTCTTTCTCCCTCTCCTCTTCCCCTCCCCCTCCCCCCTCCCGCACTCTTCCTTATGAATCACACCCCTTCTTGAATCCATTTTCAATAAAAAAGCGTAGACTTGGGGGTAATTTGATACAGGTCTCCAAGGTTTTAAAAAGAAATGACAGTACAAAAAATCATTAAATATTCACACTGAATACGAATCGGACGAGAAATAACGGTTTCAACCTGTCAGGATGTAGATTCAATTTGGAACTGGACTGAAAAAACTTCGCCAACCGTGTAGTCAATGAATGGAATAAACTTTCTGTAGAGGCAGTACAATGTAGTACGGTTCAAAGTTTTAATATTCATTTAGATCAACATCTAACCAACATGCTGTAATGCATGCCAATTATTTGGTTCATTTGTATATTTATTTCTTCTTAACATCCGACATAGACCAAAAGGTCTCCTGTCGTTATGCTTTTCCTTTGTAATCCTTTGTAATCTTATCCTGTGGCATCACCTTCTTCTACCGTATTCAGTTCTTAATCGTATAACTCTTTAACTAAATATTTCCAACACCTCTTAACCATTATTTCTTTTCCCATTATTTTTTTATCACCGCTCTTTTCCTTCCCATATGTTCCTCTCACTCTCTCTTCTACTCTTTCACACTTTCTCCTCTCCTCTCCATTTCCCTCACTCACTCTTCTTTCTATTCTCCACGATTCTTTTATATTCCCATTTTCTCTGTTCATCTCTCCCATCTTCACAATTCCTCCTCTCCCTTCCTCCCACTTCTTCCCTTTCTCATCACCACTTTCCCTCTTCCTCTATGTCGTCCTCTTCCTTCACTTCCCATCTCTTCCCTCCTCCGCTCTCCTTTTCATGTATCCTACTCTTTATCTATTCGTCATTAATGTCCTCTTTTCTTTCTTTATCACCTCTCTCTCTCTCTCTCTCTCTCTCTCTCTCTCTCTCTCTCTCTCTCTCTCTCTCTCTCTCTCTCTCTCTCTCTCTCTCTCTCTCTCTCTCTCTCTCTCTATCTTGTTCTCTCCCTATCTCTCTCTCTCTCTATCTCTTTATTTCTCTCCCTCTCTATCTCTATCTCTCTATCTATTTGTCTATGTCTAATCAGCTTCTACGGTCCCCTAAAGCACCCTCTCCTCCCGCCTCCCCTTGCAACAAAAATCTGTCCAAATTAGCGCGGGCCCCTCAACCCCTCGAGTCAATCAATTCGTCGCCCCTTCGCCCTAATTCACCACTCAACCTCCCCCCCCACCATATATCCCCCCAACTTGGCACCCCCCTTCCCTTTCCCTTCCCCCCTTTTACCACCCGCGTTCCCCTCCATAACACTCATTTCTACGTCTTTTTATTCGAATTTGATTCACAAGTCCAGAGTCTTTTACTTCGTCATCAGCTCCCTCATCCTTCCCATTCTCTCGCCCAAACAAAGCCTTCATTAATCCCTTCCCCCCTTCCTCTCCCCTCTCTCTCCCCCTCCCTTTCCCTCTTCCTCTCCCCCTCCCCCTCCCTTTCCGTCTCCCATTCTCTCTCCCTTTCCCTCTCCCCCTCCCTCTCCTTTTCCCCTTCCCTTTCTCTCTCCCTTCCCTTTCCCTCTGCTCTCCTTTCCTCCTCTCCCTCCCTCTCCCCCCTCCCCACCTTCATCACCCGTACATTATTTTTTCATTCTATCTCGTATCGAGTCTTATATGCATTCGATATTTTAGTGACTTTAGTACGGACATGTCACTCAATATCATTTTATAACTGAAGGCTAATC
>NC_134818.1:19725192-19735192 GCF_046742065.1 Oratosquilla oratoria | reverse complement strand
CCTGGGGCGATTTTATTTAGCAGACAGGAAAGACTACGGGGAGATAAGGTTATTCTCCGACCAACTCAACGGACAAGATCTTAAAGCCTCGTTTACAAGGGGCAAGTTGAGAGGCAAGTCAAGTGTGCAAGTTACTCGAACTGAAGAGGAAAGTGGGCAAGTTAATATTCACACAGGCTACTTATCTCTGACTTGACCTATGTGAGCATGTACTTGCTCGCTTTCCTCTCCAGTTAAAGTAACTCGCAAACTTGACTTGCCTCCCAACTTGCCCCGTGTAAACGAGGTTTGTGTCATTCAAAGCAGTCTCGATAAGATTGATTCACATGGGCCATGCCAGAGGTAAGTGGCCTGTGTGAATATGTGGCTTTCCTCTTCAGTTTAAATAACTTGCGCACTTGACTTGCCTCTCAACTTGCCCCGTGTAAAAGAGACTCGAGTCATTCAAAACAGTCTTGATAAGACTGATTCATAAGATATCCTAACGAGAGCCACACTAAAACCATAAGACAATGCCACTCTTGCAGGGGTCAGTATAGAGAACAACTTCCTTACCAAAGGAATACCATGAAGAAAAACACAAGTGTGTGTCCCCGGCTGAAGAGCATCGCCTAAGAACAAGTATCCTCTAGTATAGACGATGGAACACTCCGAGTACCGGGATCTCCCCCCGGTCAGATACAGAGGTATGACAGCAGCAGCGACATGAATAATACAAGAAGGCGACACTTCCGGGCGGCATAACACCCCTTTTGGGAAACTTTGGCACCCTTGCCCGTTTTCTGGCACAGTAGCGCTTGGCCCTTCCTTTGGCCTTCCTTTGATCCTTCTTTTGGTCCTCATTTTGGTCCTTTCTTTATCCCTCCTTAGGTTCTCCCTTTGTCATTTCTTTGACCTTCCTTTGGCTCTCTCTTTGGTCCTATATTTGGCCTTCTTTTGTCCTTCCTTTGTCCTTCCTTTGATCTTCCTTTGGTTCTCTCTTTGGTCCTATATTTGACCTTCCTTTGTCTTTTGTTTGTCCTTCCTTTGATCTTTATTTTGGCCCTCACTTTGGTCCTCTGTTTGACCTTCCTTAGCTCTTCCCTTTGTCCCTCTTTGGATGTTTCCCGTGGTCCTTCCTTTGGTCTTCCTTAGTCCTTCCTTTGATCCTTCCTTTAGCCTTCTCTTTAGCCATCCCTTTGGTCTTCCTTTGGTCTTTCCTTTGTCTTTTGTTGGGTTCTGCCTGTGTTCCTTTCTATAATCCTTCCTGGATCTTCCCTTTGGTCCCTCATTGGCCCTTCCCTTGGTCTTTCTTCTGGTCCATTCTTTGGTCCTTCCCTCCTTACAACAGCGACCACGACCTTATTTCGAGATTCCCGTTCCTCTCTAACAACGTTTGGTTCGTCCTACTTCCTTCCTTCCTTAATTAATTAAGTGAGCCAACACGCTTCGTATAACCCACCTTCAGGGACTCTCTCTGTCCTTCCTCTCACAGTTCTCTCCCATTTCTTGTCACCTGCTCTCTCTCCATCCTTGTTTTCTCTCTCTTCTCTCTTTCTCTTTCTAATCTCCCTTCCCCACCACCACCCCCTCTCTCTCTCTCTATATATATATATATATATATATATATATATATATATATATATATATATATATATATATATATATATATATATATTCTCTCTCCCTCTCTATTCTCTCTCTCTCTCTACCTATTCTCTCTTTTTCTCTTTCTCTTCTCCATCTCTAGTCTCTGTGTCTCTCTCTAGTCTCTGTTACTCTTTCTTTCTCTATTCTCTTTGTTTTCCTCTCTCTCTCTCCTTCTCTCTCTACCATCATTTCCAAATAGGGAATCCTTTATCCTTCCCTTTCACACTCTCGTTCTCTCATTCATTTTCCTTCCTAATTATTGCGTTTGCATGACTAATTGGCCTCCTGGTCCTCTGTGTCTTCTCCTCTTCTTCCTCCTCCTCCTCCTCCTCCTCCTCCTCCTCCTCCTCCTCCACCCCATCCGCCTCCTCTCCTTTCTCTTTTCTTTTACATTTTTTCAATCTTCAGTCAAATTTCATTTCAACTTTCAAAATATCATCTACCTTATTCATAACTACATCGCCACCATCACCATCATCATCACCATCACCATTACCATCATCACCAACATCATTACCACTCTCCCCGCTTTCGACTTTCTTTTCTGACACCTTAATCATTCTTATTCTTTCTCAATTTCTTACTCCTTAATCTTTCCATTCTTCTTTATTTACCTTCTCTTTCTCCCTTCCTTTGCTTTTTATGTATTTATTTTCCTTCACATATATGCATTCTCTCTCTCTCTCTCTCTCTCTCTCTCTCTCTCTCTCTCTCTCTCTCTCTCTCTCTCTCTCTCTCTCTCTCTCTCTCTCTTTAACGCCATCACCTAGAGTTCCTCTTCCCTCGTACTTTTCAAAACCGAACTGACGAAGTCAAGACTATTCCAATACATCGAAATAGAAAACCAATTAACAACCATACGTTAAAAGTCTTTAGACTGATAAAAAGTGCGTAAATCTTTCTTTTCGTTTTAAATTTGTACATTATGTTCTACTTGGCGTAGTATCACTGATGATCTATGAAATGTCATACATTTGAAATTTAGACAATTATATACAGACACTCAACTTTCGCGCTTATGAACGATCGGCCGTTCGTAACTCGAAAAGTTCGTAAGTCGTTATTCAACACCGTTTTACAAAGGATTACAAAGGCGGAGCATGCCGACAGGAGACCTTTTGGTCCATATCTAGTTCGGATGCGAAAAAAAATCATAATGGTAATAAAATATGAAATAAAAACTATAATAATGTAAATAACTACTCAGATCTACATGCACAACTATTATGATGAATCAATACATGTTTTCTTAAACTAAAACACACTATCAATTATACAAAAAAAAAATGTAATACTAATACTTACTACTGGGTTTCTTATCTTTGAAAATGGTAAAGTAGGCTTGAGTTTTCGTTCGTATGTCTGAAAGTTCGTAAGTCGAATGTTCGTAAGTAGAGGGTCATCTGTGTTTGACAAAACTAACTTTCCAGACTGGGTTGCAAGTAAAAACTGATCGAGATAAGAATGAGAGAAAGAAAGAGAAAAAAGAAAGGAAGAAGAAAAATGGAATAGAAAAGCATGATTTCACTCTATATGATGCCACTGACGACGCGGTCAGCCGCTAACTTCTGCCGAATTTTATATTTTCCTTATTCTATGATCTATTTCATCACAGAGAAAGAATAGAAAGAGCTTTACCTCTCATTCTTGACGGCATCATCCACATGAAAAAAACTAATAAATATTGGTCAAAGTATAATTGACAAAATGTGAATTTTTCTTAAAAACGTCAACCAGTCGCTGTATAGTATCATCGCTTCTTACCCGTTTCTCAGAAATAAGAATAAAATCCTTTGCATCTCTAGAGAATAAAAAAATGGATAAATAAATGAACAAGAATAAAAAAGACAAATAGGAGAGTATGGTTCCCGTGCGTGAGGTAAAGAAGACACACACACACACACACACACACACACACACACACACACACACACACACACACACACACACACACACACACACACACACACACACATTCAATATATATATATATATATATATGTGTGTGTGTGTGTGTGTGTGTGTGTGTGTGTGTGTGTGTGTGTGTGTGTGTGTGTGTGTGTGTGTGTGTGTGTGTGTGTGTGTACGAATATGTGCAGAAATGCCAAAAGGAAAATAACAGGAATTAGACCGAGCGCTTTCGTCTATTTAGACATTTTCAAGGTACAGTTACAAATAAGAGATTAGGGTACATATACCGTGGAAGGTGGATCTCTCCACGTGATCTACAGTTCTCGGTCATCGAGAGTTTGGGGAAGAACTTTCTTAATTATAAAATTATCCAATTTATACAATCCTTGACTTAATATTAAATTGTTAACAAATCTTTCAATTTTAATATGAATATAGAACAAAATAATCATTTACCTTTCCTTGATGTATTGATTTACAGAAATGAAAGTTCTTTCGAATTTTATGTTTATAGAGAAGCCACTGATATTCTTTCATAATTTCACTTTTATTCTTATCATTACAGGATAATGATGTCTGTGTTAGGATCAATGTATCTTAGAGCTTATCTTATTTGTAGTCCGGAGTTTTTGGATGGTGAATTCTTAAGAATATTTGACATAGATTCAAAATTAAAATATCCTAAGCACCTCATTGAGAGTTCTCAAAAAAAATGGCTAGGAAGTCTTATTTTGAGGATAAAACCAGTAAAAAATTTAATTCCAAAAACCTATTTGATCTTACCTACCATGATGATTTAATCAAATTACCTCACATTCTTAAGAATTCCAACATGCAAATAGTTTTTAAAAACTCCAATACAGTCAAAAGCCTTTTAATCAGATATTCACCGGTAAATAAGGATGGTTGTGTATATTCAACTCCAGGTAAAGATTGCAACAAATTGTATATTGGTCAGACTGGAAAGGAATGAAATGCAAGATTAAAACAATACAAGTATAGCGTCAGAAGTGGGCAAATATCCAATGCGTTATTTGTTCACCTCTGGGATCTCAAACATTGCATTGATTGGGAGGGTGCTAAAGTAATTGTTAAGAGTAATTCACAATTGAACAGAAATATCATAGAGTCCAGTCTTATCAAGAATATATTTGTTAACAATTTTAATTTAAGTCAAGGATTATATAAATTGGATGATTTTATTAGTGAGAAAGTTGTTCCCCAGTCTCTCGATGAAAGAAAACTGTAGGTCACGGAGAGAGATTCACCTTCCACCGTATATATACCTTAAGCTCTTATTTGTAACTCTGTGCCTTGAAAATGTCTAAATAGACGAAATCACTGTCTATTTCCTGTTATATTCCATGTATCCTTTCTGCATAACTAGAATCACGCGGCCAAGGGAAATTTTTTGCGTGCGTGCGTGCGTGTGTGTGTGTGTGTGTGTGTGTGTGTGTGTGTGTGTGTGTGTGTGTGTGTGTGTGTGTGTGTGTGTGTGTGTGTGTGCGTGTGTGTGTGTTTTCAATGTATGCATATGTGTTACTTATCGACAAGAAACGAAAATAAAAAAATAGTTTGGGTGTTTACCAGAAAAGCCACACTCCTCTGCCGATTTACCACTTCCCACTCCCACCAAGTGGTGAATAATAGTAAGAATAGTATCGATTTTAACTGACTCAACCCACAGCCCCACAACGGTCCCGTGGCAACAATAAATGCTACTATTTTTCTTCAGGAATTTAATTTCAATTTGACTTTCATCATTGACACCACTAACATCACCACATAACAACCACCTGGACCCCAACCACAGCTATCACCACAATCACACTATCATTACCATAACTACCATCACAACCACCACTAATGAAACACCCACAAACTACCACCACTAGTATTATCATCACCACCACCACCATCACCATAGCTACCGACACAACCACCTCCTCTACCATCACCACAACCACCACCACCACCACCATCATCATTTATACGTGCTTCGTTCAGAAAGGCTTAGGTTCTCCTCAGTTATAATAAAGCTAATCACTTCTCCTCCACGATCAAGTTCTTCGAGTCGAAATCATATTCCCTCGAATTTGACCCCCTCTCCCCCATCCCCCTCCCATCCACCTAAAGTTACCATCGATGCCTTTATTCCAAATTATTTGATCCTTTGCGAGTTCGCTGGTTCCCTGGTTTTATTCTCTCTTTCTCCCCTCTCTCTCTCTTTCTTTCTTTCTTTCTCTCTTTCATTCTCTCATATCTCTCTCAGTTCCTTCATTTGATGATTTTCTTATCCATGAATAAGATTTTTACATTTTGCTCTGCCTCCCACTTTTGGTAATTCCAACAATTCTAAAGCCTCTAAAACGCCATAGGCATCTTCAAATGATTTTTTTTTTTTTCAAATCGCAAGCAATAAGCAAATATCATTATTTTTCAGTTGTGACCCTTAAACAAGGGTCCAAGGACCCTAAAGGGCAACAGAGTTTCATAGGTGGGGCCGCTAAACGAAAACTAACGATTCGATTCAGTGATGAAGTGGTCTTCTCGAGGAGAATAAGGAACAGCAAAACATAAGCGGATGCGTGACGTACGGTAGGTTCAGAATCTTTGGTCTACAAGAAGAGTCTGAAACTTTCTTATGGCAGTTTCCAGTCTTCCTCAGACTTGGGATCTTTCCAAAAGGAAGCTTCCGGCACATAAACTTTCTTTCTTTTTCTTTTATCTTCATATTTCAAAATACGACTCAAGGACCAAAAAAGAACAATGATAAAGTGGCCCAAGAGAGTCACTCCAAAAAGGAAAGAACGAAGAGTATATTGCTGGTGGACTCTTTCCCTAGTCTTTACAACCGTGATGTTTTACAGGTAAATTGTTATCTCTCTCTTTCTCTTTCTCTTTCTCTCTCTCCCTCTCTCTCTCTCTCTCTCTCTCTCTCTCTCTCTCTCTCTCTCTCTCTCTCTCTCTCATTTTGTCCGTGGCTCGTTTTTTGACACAAGGAGGGAAATATAGAGTTCTCGCTGTGGCTAATACCTCAAAATTTATGGTTCTACTCAGTAGAACCCTAAATCTCTCGTGTACTACCTCTACGTCTTCACGTCTTCGGTGTGATAATATCCCCGTGGACAGAAGCGCTGGGTATTACCAACGAAATATTTGCCTCAACATCGTCTTATGTATCTATTCTGGCTGTCCCTAAACGATTGTATTATCATTGTGTAAAGTCAGCATAATCTGAGATTATGAACGCTTTCTCACAAGATAATAAAACAAAACAAAATCAAATAAATAAAAGAAAAAAGAAAAAAGAAAAATGAAAAAGAATAAAAAGGAAATGATATATATGAATGAAATACAATCAAATAAAAGAGGAAATAATGAACCAAATAAAATTGAATCAAAGATAAACAACAATAAAATATGAAATAAAATAAATTCAAATAGAATAAGATAAGATCAAATGAAACGAAATCAAATAAGACGAAACGCATTACCATTTGGCAACAGCCGACCACCATCCATCATCCTCACACGTGCCCACGTCATCCGCACGGAATGGGTGGATGACCGTATTAGGCCCAGGGCATCCGCGCGTAAACACCGATTACACCTTCATCCATTCAGCCAAGTCTGGCGGTAGCCCAGTGGATAACGTGTCGAACTCATAAGGTCGTGAGTTTGATTCCCGGAACCCACTACGTGCTTCTTGCACTGGTTCCCGACAGCACTGGCCAGAAGGGGAGGCGACCCAAACATCGCCCCTCCCTCCCCCCCCATAAAAAAAAAAAAAAAAAAATGCCGCCACTGACAGGGGCTTGCCCTATCAGGGGTTTCTCACTTCCCACTTCGCGTGAGTGCAATGGTGAGTTTAGGTCAGTTACATACCGCTGACAGGTACGTAGGTCCAGGGGTCGTGGGACAAATAAATGAATGAATTACTTAATCAATTACAAATAGATCAATGAACGTATGATTGAATTAAAGATTGATAAATGAATAAACAAATAAACATGAATTACTACATACAATAAATAGATAAATACATGATAATTAATTAGATATAAAACAAATAAGTGAATAAAAAATAATATAAATAAATAAATTAGATGAACGAATAAATAAGAATAAACACAGACAAGTAATGACAATGCTTATAAATTAGGGAGAATATCTGGAGCGTCTGGATTGCCCACTTCAAGACCGCGAACTACAGACAATCTTCATCAGATGACAGAGGAGAAGACTCAAGCTTCAATGAGGTCCTACCATCCTATCCACTCAGCTCTCTCTCCTACAAACAACACACAGAGTCCTTTCGAGCCTCCACTTCGCATAAACCTCGATGATCCACTCTGAAAGATGTCCTCTCTGACATGAGTTTAGTTTCCCAGCACACAGAAGTACCAGTTCCATTATTGATCCATTGTTAAGTGAAATAATACTGAAGTAAAATGCCTCAAGAGTCTATGGTCATTTTTGTGAAACGTGTAAGTGGAAATTAATTGTAAAGAAACCTTTTAATCCTGTTTAGATTATCTTTTTTTATATCTATTAACCTCGAACATTGTGGTGGGAGTCGGGGATGATCCTTTATCCACAAAGTGACAAGGTAAGAGGGACAACGAATTATATCTATTTTGGGTTTTTATTTATCTATCTATTTATCAATTTTTATTCTATTTTGTGTGTGTGTGTGTGTGTGTGTGTGTGTGTGTGTGTGTGTGTGTGTGTGTGTGTGTGTGTGTGTGTGTGTGTGTGTGTGTGTGTGAGAACGGGTGTGGGACGAGATTAAGCTTTGACTTCACATTCCCAGAAAAAGTTGATACAAAATGTTTTACACTGAGAAAGCAAGAGACATCTGGCAACTTTTTTTTTAGGTTCCGATACGCACCTAATCTCCAGGGAGACAGACCACCCGGAAGCTGGGACAAAATAAATAAATAAATAAATAAATAAATAGATAAATAAATGAATAAATAAAATCTGCACTTCTGCAGATAGACCCCTCCCATCCACCCCACCCAAAAAAAAAAAAAAAAGAAAAAAGACAAAGCCTTTGTGAATGCATACCAGAGAGCGTTATTGGGTATTGGTAAACACAGATGCTTCATGTGAAATCTAAATCCAATAAACGTGCTTGCAATCGCCATTCACCATTTTCAATCAGGTGACCTAGTTTATCGATTATTTCCTGCTAACCGGCATAACAAACCTTAAATAATATCACAAATCCTGACCGGTTTAAACCCAGATATTTGATTTAATTCAATGTATGGATGACCCCTTACAGTATACCGATACAATTAATGTTACGCTGCATCTCAACGCGGTGAAAAATATTAAGTTCAGTTCATAGTAACAATAAAATAATAATGATGATAATCGTATAAAAGATGGAAATCAGAATATTATATCCATAAGAAACGGACAAAAAAAGACCTGAACCCGAAGGTACGAATTCAAATCCTGCCACTTTTACAAAGTATAAAATTGAATAAAAATGTTTTCTCAGGAAGTCAGCTGGAAGATTAGGAATAGGGCTTGGCCGAGATGGTCCTAATATGCTGTGAGTCCGTTATTCAATGATAAATGGGATCCCATGGCGTGGCACGGCGCCAAAAACGACGCGTCTTGTTCACCCAGAGCTGCCAAGATCCACATTGTCATGCAAATGTTCCAAAACTCACGCAGTCCAGAAATCGATCAGTGTGATTTAAGGACCATACATATACGCGCGGGCTCATACGTACATACGCACATATAAACATGCAAAAGTGTGTGTGTGTGTGTGTGTGTGTGTGTGTGTGTGTGTGTGTGTGTGTGTGTGTGTGTGTGTGTGTGTGTGTGTGTGTGTGTGTGAGTGTGTGTGTGCGCACGCGTGTGTGTATGTGTGCGTTTGTGTATATGTCGAGACATTCTGACAGGTTAACGAGGAGTGGAAGAAGAAACAATCTTAAATCGGGATTACTTCTGACTAGTTTCTCTTTGAGAAATATATTACTAAACCAGTCAGAAATGAAATCTGATTAAGACTGCTAGAACCAGGTAACTATCATCAGTCCTTTCAAGGTTTGTTACAATTGATATTGACTTCCTGTCCTAGAGAGATGAGATGTAAGAGAGTACAGAAGCCATTGCATTAAATACGTATTTGGGTAATGAGGTCCTTTATCACCAAAATGCCTTCATTATCTAGTTAATACATATTCATATTCCACCCCAAGGATTACCCAAAGCTGAATAAAAATTTATGGTACGCCATAAGAATGTGTATAAAGCGTCCTACAGTTCTACGGAATCAAAACAGTTTGTCTTTATCCAGAGAGAAATATATAAAGTTTGTAACTTATTTGAGTGGGATGAGATAGTATAGGTACCCCAATGACAGAAAGAAACAAAGAAAAAAGAAAAGGAAAAACATGGAAAAAGGATACCGAGCTTATTGTAATGGCAGAGG
>NC_134818.1:19710192-19715192 GCF_046742065.1 Oratosquilla oratoria | reverse complement strand
CTCCATCTTCTGTTAGCCTTGATTCCATTTCCCACTCTTGTTTCCTCGGCTTCCCCCTACTTCCTATATATAGCTTCTCATCCATTACCTCCTCCACCTCTCTCTCTCTCTCTCTCTCTCACTGTTTTTATCTTTCTACCACTCTCGCTTTCTTTTATTTTCTCTTGTCATGTCTCTATATTACTTTTATTCTCCCCCTCATTCGGAGTCTTATATCCTCTTCTCTCTCTCTCTCTCTCTCTCTCTCTCTCTCTCTCTCTCTTTCTCTCTCTCTCTCTCTCTCTCTCTCTCTCTTTCTCTCTCTCTTTCTCTCTCTCTCTCTCTCTCCCGGCTTACCTTTGTGACCACGCCCGTGGCCTCTATGAACATCAATTTCCATCACCTGACTATGATATCGACAAGCTAACAGCTCCACCCGCCCTCACCCCACCAACCGGTCGTGGTGAAAGTGAGGGAATCGCTAACTCCACAGGATAAAGGAGAAAAATAGTCCCCCTGACCTCATATTGGCTATTAATCAAATCCCCTCAGAAAATCCCTCGGGTTAATCAAGACAAAGATCTAAAACTTACCTGACAAATCCTCTTTCGGAATTCATTGTCATCAGTCATTCCGTCCAGTATCTGGATGATATTACATTTAAGTATGAAACAATATGACTTCTGCCATTTAAAATTATGACTCTTTTTTCGTCCACACTGCGCAAACACACACACACGCACACGCACACACACATGCACAAGCATAATGATACACATGCACACACATACAGACGCACACACACACACACACACACACACACACACACACACACACACACACACACACACACACACACACACACACACACACACACACACACACACACACACACACACACACACACCAGACACCACCCTACGGCAGTGAGCTCAGAGCTCCTTATTAGCCGATCTCTGGGTAGGTCTGAGACCACTCACACACCACACACCGGGACAGCAAGGTCACAACTCCTTGACTAACGTCCCGTACCTACTCGCTGCTAGGTGAACAGGGGCTACACGTGAAAGGAGACAAACCCAACTTATCTCCGCCCGACCGGAGATAAGTTGGGTTTGTCTCCTTTCACGTGTAGCCCCTGTTCACCTAGCAGCGAGTAGGTACGGGACGTTAGTCAAGGAGTTGTGACGTTGCTGTCCCGGTGTGTGGTGTGTGAGTGGTCTCAGACCTACCCATAGATCGGCTAATAAGGAGCTCTGAGCTCACTGCCGTAGGGTGGTGTCTGGCTGTCTCGACAGAGACTGCAGCAGATCCGAGGTGAATACACACACCGACAGCGCTTCAGGATCCCACTCTTAAGGTCCCAAGTTCGAGTCGCATGCCTTGTTTGAAAAACTGTGGTATGTCGTTACTATTCCCCTTACAATTTTTTTTTTTTTTTTTTTTTTTTGTATTCAACTTGGTCTTTTGGATCACGTGCTGGACTTGTGATCGACAGCTCTTTTCCCTCCTGGAGGAGAGCTCAGAGCTCGTATGACCGATCTATAGGTAATGCTGCGACCTTACACACACATACACACACCCAACTCCCCGCCCACGAGAGATGGAATACGACTCGAAGCGCAGCGATACTGAAATTATTTCAGTCCTGGGCAGGATTCGAACCCGGACCACCGTAGTGACAGTCGGGGACTCTACCAACCACACCACTGAGTCATGTGTGTGTGTGTGTGTGTGTGTGTGTGTGTGTGTGTGTGTGTGTGTGTGTGTGTGTGTGTGTGTGTGTGTGTGTGTGTGTGTGTGTGTGTGTGTGTGTGTGTGTGTGTGTGTGTGTGTGTGTGTCGGGTCGCAGCATTTCCCATACATCGGGGCAATATAAGTTTCATTCGGAAAGTTAATAGTTTGTGATCAAAAGTCCAGCAAGTGATCCAAAAATTTAGTGAATCAAACACACACACACACACACACACACACACACACACACACACACACACACACACACACACACACACACACACACACACACACACACACACACACACACACACACACACAAACACACACACATATACACACGGCTGGCGTGGTGGTACCACGCTCTAACACTAATTCAACGATCAGAGTTCGTACCTCACCTAGGGCTAAAAATGTCGGCATCGTTGCACTGCGAATTGGCATTTCAACTCTGGTGGGCAAAATATTGTGTTTGTGTGGGTATAGTGTCACAATATTATCCTTAGATTGGGCCATATATGAGCTCTCATCTAGGAGGGTAATAGCTCTCCATCACGAGTCCAACACGTGATCGAAGACGGTGAATCTCTCTCTCTCTCTATCTATATCGCGCACACACACACACACACACACACACACACACACACACACACACACACACACACACACACACACACACACACACACACACACACACACACACACACACACACACACACACACACACACACACACACACACACACACACACACACACACACGGGCACACATAAGCATACACACACTCACACACACGCACTTCAGGATCTGCCCCTCATGTGATAGTCTAACATCAGCCACAATGAAATATATAAAGGATACCACTATTGTAGGGGTTGATTGTTCTTGACTATAGTTACCATAGTTTCGGTGTAGGAACTTGGATTGCAATCAATTAGTTAATTGTTCATGCAAAAGAAACGTAAGGATAAGCTGTCTTTGAACCAGTGCTTAAGTTACAAGAAGCCTTTGTGAAATACAAAGGGACTTGTTTCATATATGTAGTATATACATAACCTCCCTCCTTAAGAGAAACTACGTTTCTTTTTCTACTAAAGATTCTCTAAGGTTGGTTCAGGTAACAGTAACTATTAGTCCATATTTTAGCTAAATGTAATTGTCCTGTGTATATTTTCTGGAATTTGTAAGTAAACATTGACATATTTCTTTTTAAAGGAGAACTCATTATTCACCCGCGTTGCGGGGAGATAGTGAGGTCTCCCTCATGTATAAATGCCCACAACCCATTTTGTACACCATTCCTTTGGAAACAAATGCCTGCAAGACTATTCATGATTACACTCGCACTGTGACTCCTGTGTTTCCTACTCCCACTTGCGTCATACATATATATACATATATATATACATATACATATATATATATATATATATATATATATATATATATATAATATAAATATATATATATAGATGTATATATGTATATATATAAATATGTATATATATATATATATATATATATATATATATATATATATATATATATACATGGATATTATATATATATGTATACATATATATATATATATACAAATATACATATATATACATATACAAATATACATATATATATACATATACAAATATACATATATATATATACATATACAAATATACATATATATATATATATATATGTATATATGTGTGTATATATATATGTATATATATATGTAATATGTATGTATATACGTATATATATATATATATGTGTGTGTGTGTGTGTGTGTGTGTGTGTGTGTGTGTGTATGGATATATATTATACATATATATATGCATGGATATTTTATATATATATATATATATATATATGTATATATATACATATACACATATATATATGTATATATATATATATACATACAGTATATATGTATATATATATACATATACACCTATATATATGTATATATATATATATACATATACATATACATATATATATATATAATATACATATATATATATATATATTATATATACATATTTATGTCTATATATTATATGTACATATATATACTGTATATATATATATATATATATATATATATGTATATGTATATATGTGTGTGCATATGTACGTACATATTATATATATATATATATATATATATATATATATATATATATATATATATATATATATATATATATATATATATACACATAAATGTGTGTGTGTGTGTGTGTGTGTGTGTGTGTGTGTGTGTGTGTGTGTGTGTGTGTGTGTGTGTGTGTGTGTGTGTGTGTGTGTGTGTGTTTGTATGCGAGTGTTTATTAATTTAAATATATATATATATATATATATATATATATATATATATATATATATACTGTACACATACATACTTATACAGTTGAACATTAGAAAAATTGAGTTTCTCTCTTCTCATGAATACACACGCTCGCGCGAGCACACACGTTGAAAAATAGGCCCAACGAGCATTGCTCCTTCACTGTGTACTATAATTAGGTAAATGCATACATACGTACGTACATATATTTATGCACTTGTGTGTGTGTGTGTGTGTGTGTGTGTGTGTGTGTGTGTGTGTGTGTGTGTGTGTGTGTGTGTGTGTGTGTGTGTGTGTGTGTGTGTGTGTGTGTGTGTGTTTGTCTTTGTGTGTGTGTGTGTTTGTCTTTGTGTGTGTGTGTGTTTGTCTTTATGCGTCTGTGTGTGTGTTTGTCTTTATGCGTCTGTGTGTGTGTGTGTGTGTGTGTGTGTGTGTTTAAGGTCACAGCATCATACATAGGGCAATACATGAGCTCTGAGCTCTTATCCGGCAGGGTAATAGCCAATAATCACGAGTCCAATAAGTGATCTAAGACCGTGGTGAATTCACACACACACACACACACACACACACACACACACACACACACACACACACACACACACACACACACACACACACACACACACACACACACACACACACACACACACACACACACGACTCGGTGGCGCGGTTGGTAGAGCACTGGACTGCCAGTACGGTGGTGCTCGCAGTACCTGGTTCGAATCCTGCCCAGGGCCGAAATTATTTCGGTATCGCTGTGCTTTGGGTCGTTACTCTGACTCTCGTGGGCGGGGAGTTGGGTGTGTGTGTGTGTGTAAGGTCATAGCATTACCCATAGATCGGTCATACGAGCTCTGAGCTCTCTTCCGGGAGGGAAATAGCTGTCGATCATGAGTCCAACACGTGATACAAAGACCAAGGTGAA
>NC_134818.1:19695192-19705192 GCF_046742065.1 Oratosquilla oratoria | reverse complement strand
TGTCCTATGTCTTGCTACATTGCTTCTGACCCAGGGTAGTGGGCGAGATGCAGGGATGACCCGTCATCCAGGAGGAGCCAATACAAGAGGGAGGGAGGGGTGATGAATGGGAGTGGAGTATGTGGGGATGAAATGGATAGGGGTGGATTTATGCTTTTGAGTTTGGCCACCACTCTTGTAATGGGGAAAAAAGCCGTTCGTATATATATTGTATGTATATATATATATATATATATATATATATATATGTGTGTGTGTGTGTGTGTGTGTGTGTGTGTGTGTGTGTGTGTGTGTGTGTGTGTGTGTGTGTGTGTGTGTGTGTGTGTGTGTGTGTGTGTGTGTGTGTGTGTGTGTGTGTGTGTGCGCGCGCGCGCCTTTCGGCTTACAACAGACTGACATCACAGGACATCCTCCACATCCGTACTCACCAGAACAACAAACAGTAACTTTTTTCATTTCCACAACTTTCTAAGATTTTTTTGTCGCCCTCGTCATGATCACAGTGTCCACCAAGTCTTCCTTTGTCCCTCATGTTCTCTTCTCTTTAACGTACAACAAAGGACTTGAATAAAGGCCCGCGTATCGCTGCTCCACAAAGAACAATGTCACATACGATTCAAAGTCCGTGTTTTTCCTGAACGGAGGTTCATGGTATGTATCATCGTGGACAGAAAACAAAATATTTCAGAATTCACATGAAAAAAAAAATAATAATCGTGATTTTAGCTAGAAATGGTTAGGCCGGTTTGGGATTGTTTGGGTTGGGTTGGGTTGGGTTGGGTTGGGTTGGGTTGGGTGGGGTTGGGTTGGGTTGGGTTGGGTTGGGTTGGGTTGGGTTGGGTTGGGTTGGTTTAGGCTAGGTTAGGTTTCGATATGTCAGGTTAGGCTAGGCTAGGTTAGTTTAGATTAGGTTAAGTTTGGTTAGGTTAGGCTTGGTTAGATTATGCAGATTAAGTTAATTTAAGCTAAGCTAGATTAGGTTAGCTTTGGTTTGATTTGGTTAGGTTTAGCTAGGTTAGGTTAAGTTTGGCAAGATTAGATTTGGCAAGCTTAGGTTAGGTTGGGTTAGTTGAGGTGAATTAGGTTTAGTCGAGTTGAATTGGATTTGGTTGATTTGATTTGGGCTAGATAAAGTTAGGTTAGGTTAAGTTAGGCTAACTCAGGCTGGGTTAGGCAAGGTTTAGCTTTGTTAGGTAAGGTTAGGCTAGGTTAGGCAAGTTTAGGCAAAGTTAGGCTAGGTTAGGCTAGGTTAGGCTAGGTTAGACTAGGTTAGGTTAGGTTAGGTTAGATTAAGTTACGTTAGGAGAGGCAAGGTTTGGCTATGTTTAGGTTAGGTTAGGATGGTTTGAGTTGAGTTGGATTTGATTATGTTGGATTAGGTTGATTTTGCGTTGAGTTAGGTTAGATTAGGATAGGCTAGAATATTTTTTCCTCTTCTACTTTTTTCCTGTATTTTCTCCTGATTTCACTACTACAAGGAAGAACTCGTGAAGCACACAAAAATAAGAATCTCTTCTTTCAGTCTGTAAACACAATCAAAATATTTGTTGCCTCTATGCCGACTGATCTTAGTATGATAATGCATTACGGAATATTTCAAATGTTATTTCCTTACCTCATTTCCCTTCCTTCACTTTCCTCCCTCCCTCCCTCCCTCCCTCCTTCACTTCACTTCACTTCCTTTTGTTCTTGGCCTTTAGATTACGTCACTTTACTTAACCAAATCTAATTATGTCCTGCTCTTCTTTTCTCGGCCTCATCTTCATCCTCACCTTCCTCCCTCCTCCTCCTCCTCCTCTTCCTTGCTCTTGTTCCTCCTCCTCCTCCTCCTCTTCGTTCTCCTTCTTCCTCCTACTCACTCTCCTTCCTCCTCCTGCTCTTGCTCCTCCTCCTCTTCGTTCTCCTCCTTCCTCCTCCTCCCGCTCTTGCTCCTCCTTCTCCTGTTCCTCTTCTTCCTCCTTCTCCTACTACTGCTGCTGCGACTCTTCCTCCTCCTCCTCCTCGCTCTCCCCTTTCCTCCTCCTCATCCTTCTTCCTGCTCCTCATCCTTCCTCTTCCTCCTCGCTCTCCTTCCTTTTCCTTCTCCTCGCCCTCCTCTTCCTCCTGTCTCTCCTTCCTCCTCCTCGTGCCCCTTCCTCTTCCTCCTCCTCGTGCCCCTTCCTCTTCCTCCTCCTCCTCCTGTCTCTCCTTCCTCCTCGTGCCCCTTCCTCTTCCTCCTCCTCCTTCTCCTCCTCCTCCTGTCTCCCTTTCTTTCTCTTAGCTCTTGTGTCCTGTTCGCCTCGGGTGCAACTTGGGGACCTCTTGACCCAGGACTTATCCTCCATCATAGTCTTCACCTTATTCTTACAACGCCTCTCCTGCGCTGCCCACACTCCCTCTTCTCTTCTTTTTTCACTTCCTTCTTCCCTTCTTTCTTATCCACTTTCTTGTCGTCTTTATCTTAATCCTCACCCTCCGTTTCTCTCGTCTCCTCCTTTCTCTTCCCCCTTCCTCTCTGTTTCTTCTTATTGTTATCATTTCTTCTTTCTTGTCTCTTAGTTTTCTTCTTTTTCTTCATATCATTATTATCATTACTATCAATCAATCATTACTATAAATCAATCATTACTATCATTATTATTATTACTAATTATTATTATCATTATTATTATTATTATTATTGGCATCATCATCATTATTACTGGCATCATCATCATCATTATTATTGAAATCATCATCATCATCATCATCATATCATCATCATGATCATCATCATCATCATGATCATCATCAATCATCATCATCATCTCTGCTTATTTTCTCTCCACCTCCTTTCTCTCCCTCTTCCTCTTCTTCCTTTTCTCTTGTTCTTCGGGAGACCCTCAATGTCAACGATTTTTCTTGTTTTGCGAGTCGAGGGCGTTTGATAATGAGCTGATCCATTTTATCATTAACTGGCTATCCACCTCTCTTCCTCGCCTTCTACTTCTTCTTCTTCCTGCTTTTCTTTTCACTTTTCTCTGAATCTCATTTTCGTCCTCACCTTTTTTTTCCTTTCCCCTCTTCAGACTCCTCCTCTCATTACGTCTACCTTTTTTATTCTTTTATTTTTCTTTCCGTGTTTTTTTTTTTTTTTTTTTTTTTTTTTTTCTCTCTCTCATTTTTACACGCGTTCTTGCTCTCTTTAGTATTCCTCACGGACTTCTTATTAGTTTCATTTTTATTGTCTTTTTTTTCATATACTCTTTTTGTTATTATTAATCAATGATTATTCTTCCTTCTCTCTCTGTCTCTCTCTTTCCTTTATTTTTGCGTGCTATCTTACTCTACCGCTTCTTTATCTCCCTTTCCCCTCTTCTTTAGCATCTCTATTTCTTTCCTTCATTTTTGCGTGTTTTCTATCTTACAGTATCGCTTTCTTTTCTATTTCCTTCTTCCCCTCCTTTTTAGCATCTACTTCTTCCACCACTTTTAGTTCTTTTTACTTCCCTTCGCAATTTCTCACTTTTTTTTTTTTTTTTTTCTCGTTCGCCACTTGGGACCTCCGCAGGTGTCAACACGGTCGCCGTCTCGGCTCATGACCAACACCACCACCACCACCACCACCACCACCACCACCACCACCACCACGTCCCAAGTCAACACACTTCCTCCGTTTCTTCATAAATCCGACCCCAACTCGGCCTCTTTGCTCTCGGGGACATAAAGTTTTAATTTCGTATCATTCTGAATTGGTTTCTCGCCTTCATCGCACTGTCTACCACCATGGAGCAGCGTGACGTGTTTTGTGTAATGTATGTATGTATCTTATTTATTTTTTCTTTATTTGTTTACCCTTTTTCATTTATATCGTATTTCTATTCGAGTGATTATTTGCGTATCTATTTTTTCATTTATCCATTTGTCTATTCATTCAACTTCAATGAATGACACGCGATTATTTACATCCAAATTCTATTGGGAGTGTTCTCTTATGATGAACAAAATAATCTGACTCTAGCAGGAAAGAATTTTTTTAATGTACGCCAAAATTGATAGACATGTATTCTTCCGTGTAACTGAGTAGAAAACGAAGACATACAAGATCAAAGGTGGAATGTGGTGTGTGTGTGTGTGTGTGTGTATTTACCTAGTTGTATTTACCTAGTTGTATTTTACGGGAAGGGGAGCTATGCTCGTGAGGTCCCGTCTTCATATCTCATTTTATCTAAACTATTTTTAAATTCATGTATTGTTTTTGCACACACCACTTTCTCATCTAACTTGTTCCAACTGTCTATTGCTCTGTGAGGAAAGCTGTTCTTTTTCAAATCTCTTCTATAGTTGTCTTTTTTTATTTTCTTTCCGTGTCCTCTTGTATTTCTGTCATCCCATTTTATCAGATTCTCTCTATCAGTAATTTCTATGCCTTTCATGATTCTGTAAATAGCTATCAAATCTCCTCTCTCTCTTCTTTGCTCTAGTGTCTGTAGTTTAAGTTTTTGTAGTCTCTCTTCATATGATAGTTTTGAGAGTGTTGGTGCCAGTTTAGTAATTGCTCTTTGTATTCTTTCAAGTTTTTTTATACATTTTTTTGTACTTGGTGACCATATCGTTGCTGCATATTCCAATCTTGGTCTTATCAGGGTGACTAGGATTTTCCTCACCATTTCTTCATCCAGGTATGTAAATGCCACTTTGATTGTTCTTATTAAATTATAAGTTTCTCCAAAAATCTTATTTATATGTTTCTCAGGTGACATATTATTCATAACAATGACTCCCAGGTCCCTCTCATTTTCTACTCTTTTTGTTCCTTCTTCTCCCAAATTATATGATCCTGTTATTCTGTTTTTGCTTTTTCCAAATTCCATTATACTACACTTTTTTGTATTGAACTCCATCTCCCACTTCCTACTCCATTCTTGTACTTTATTTAGATCTCTCTGTAGTGATTCACAATCTTCTTCAGTTTTCACTCTTTTCAGTAATTTTGCATCATCTGCAAAGAAGCTCATATAGCTTTCAATTCCTTCATCCATATCATTAATATATATAGCAAACATTATTGGGGCCAGAACTGTTCCCTGCGGGACACCGCTTATTACTTCATTCCATTTTGAGTGCTGATCTCTTTATCACTACTCGCATTTTTCTTTCTTGCAAAAAGTCTTCCATCCAATTTAGCAATTTACCTTGTATTCCTCCTTCATATTCTAATTTCTTAAGCAACTTCTTATGTGGTACTTTGTCAAAAGCTTTTTTTAGGTCTAGAAATGCACAATCAGCCCATCCATCTCTTTCTTGTATTATATCTATTAGCCTTGAATAGAAACATATTAAATTGGTGACGCATGATCGTCCTTGTCTGAATCCAAATTGCCTTGGATTTAGTACGTTGTTTTTTTCCAAGTATTTTACCCATCTACTTTTGATAATTCTTTCACATATTTTTGCTATTGTACTTGTTAGAGAGACTGGTCTATAGTTGGTAGGTTCTTCTTTATTTCCTCCTTTATATATAGGTACTATATTTGCTTTTTTCCAATCTTCTGGAACTTTTCCTTCTTTTAAGGAACTGCTTATTATGCTATGTATTTTGTCTGCCAGTTCATTCCTACATTCTTTCAGAATCCAGTTTGCTATTTCATCTGGCCCATGCGATTTTCTGACATCAAAATTACCCAAGTGTGTCAATATTTCATTCTTCGTTACTTCTATTTCTTCCATAGGGGGGACTTTTTCCTTCCACTCAATCTCTTCAGGTTGTATATTTTCCCTTGTAAACACTGATTTAAAATGTTTGTTCATAATTTCTGCCATTTCCATTTCCTCAGTGTATTCAACTCCCCCTTGTCTTAATTTCTCCAAGTCTTGTTTGTTTTTCAGTTTATTGTTTACAAATCTGTAGAATAGTTTTGGTTGATCTTTACACTTTTCTATAACATCTTTTTCATATTTTCTTTTTTCCTCTCTGCACTTTTGTACATATTCATTTCTATAACCAGTATATATTTTCCATTTTTCAGGTCTTCTGTCTTTTTTCCATCCGGTCCAGGCTTTGTCTCTTTTGTCTTTTAACTCCCTACAACTTTTGTTGTACCAGCATTTTACATATTCTTTTTCTTGTTTTTTTTTTTTTTTTTGTCTTGGGACATACTTTTCCACTCCTTCTTTGTAAATTTTTGTCAAAATATTCCATTTCTCTTCCACTGATGTTTCTTCTTTGTATATTTCTTCCCAGTTTTCTTGTTGGAAGAATTCTCTTATTTTATCAAAGTTTGTTTTTTCATACATCATTCTTCCTTTTCTATATTGTTCATTTCTTTTCATATATTTTTCTTCATTAAGTTCCAGTTCAATCAATATGTGGTCACTTTTACCTATTGGTGTTTTATATTCAATCTTGTCCACTATTCTAGGTTCAGATGTAATTATTAAGTCTAGCCTCGATGGTTCTTCTTCATTTCTATACCTAGTGTTCTCTTGTATCCATTGTGTCATTGAATGGTCAGTAATCATCTCAAGTAGAGCATTTCCCCATGAGTCATCACCACTCTTTACTGTCATTTCTTCCCAGCAGATTTCTTTGCAATTAAAGTCGCCCATCATAACTATTCTTCCTCCGTCTTCCATTATTTTAGTTAATGCTATCTTTGTGTCCTCTAACATACTTTTATGTTCATTCTCCTCCCATGAGGCTGTTTTCGGAGGCACATAGTTGATCACAAATTTTCTGCTCTTCTTATCTCGGTCTTCCACTTCTATCATAATCATCTCTACTGTATTCTTTCCATATATGACACCTTTCACGTTTATATCCTTCTTTGTCAGGAACATAACTCCACCCCCTTTTTTTTTTCTCTCTGTTTCTAATCCAATAATTGTATGTATCATGTCCTACACTGTTGGGTGGTAGTGGGCCTTTTAATTTTGTTTCTACAATTCCCATTATGTCCGGTTCTTTTTCTTTCAAATAATCATTCAGTTCATTCAATCCTGTTATCAATCCATCTATATTTGTGTAAGACACTCTTAGTTTTCTGCCACTTCCATTGTGTTCTCTGTTTCCCTTATGTTTTTCTTTAGTATGTCGAACTGCTTTATTTTCATGTTCACTACTCTCCAATAGAATCTCTCTTTCTCTGACTCCGTTCTTTCCTCGTTTTTTGCCTTAGCTTCAATTCTTTTCTGTTTTTCTGCCTCTCTTTCCTCCTTATTCATTTCTCTTTTTATCCATACCTTTTTATATTGATCATTTGTTGCTAGTTTCCCTGTCTTGGATAGAATTTTCTCTGCCGTTGTTTGTGACCTGAATTTAATCTTAATTGGTCTGGTCTTATCTGTACTATATTTTCCGAGTCTGAATTTTTCCTCAATTTCCTTTATAATTTCTGGTTCATCTTCCTGGACTAATTTTAATAAACTGCTTACCCTTTCATTTTCCTCCTTGATTCTTGCGGTTCTATCTGGGTTATGTTTCTCTTCCATTCCTAATATAATTATACATTTCTTTTTGTCAGCTAATTCTCTTACTATATTCTCCTTCTGTCTCATCACTTTAATAACTGAGTCTTCATTATGTTCTTTCAATTGCTGTTTGACTATGTCAGTGAATGAAACCTTATTCCCTTCTTGAGTTATTCTCCAATTTTTAGCTTCTGTAGCTATTTTCTCACTGTTTTCATTACTATTCTTCTTCAATTTCTCATTCTCCTCCTTTACATTTCCTAACTGTCTTTTTAGGTCCTCTACTTCTTCAGTTAAGTTTCTGTTAGCCTTCTCTAGTTGTTCCAATCTTTCAATTCTTTGGAGAATGGAGCCTACATTACCTAACTTACGTTCCAAGTCCTCGATCACCTTATCAACTCTCTCCTCTAGTCTTATCAGTCTGGGGGGGGTTGTGTCCCCCCCACCCTCTTTAAATCCCTGGAACATATTCTCGTCACTTTCTACTGTATTTCTCCTCTCTATACTTCTAATCTTTACATTTTTATTTGCCATTTCGTCATCCGGTGGTCGTTTCATGTTGACCTTCCGCCCGTCTGCCTGGGCCAAGTCCTCCACATCCTCATTACCTTCCATTTCCCCAGTAATCCCTCCCCCTCTCCTCTTTCCTTACTTTCCCACTACCTCACGAGCAATTCCCCCCCCCCTGCAAATACAAAAAGGCACTTCTCTTTGCGTTGGTATCCTCAATCTGCACTTTTCTTCAGAGCGTTCGTCAAGCCGTCCGTTCGTTGAAAGTGTGTGTGTGTGTGTGTGTGTGTGTGTGTGTGTGTGTGTGTGTGTGTGTGTGTATTCACCTTGGTCTTTGGATCACGTGTTGGACTCGTGATCGACAGCTATTTCCCTCCCGGAAGAGAGCTCAGAGCTCGTATGACCGATCTATGGGTAATGCTATGACCTTTCACACACACACACACCCAACTCCCTGCCCACGAGAGTCAGAGTAACGACCCGAAGCACAGCGATACCGAAATAATTTCGGCCCTGGGCAGGATTCGAACTGGGTACTGCGAGCACCACCGTACTTCCCAGTCCAGTGTGTGTGTGTGTGTGTGTGTGTGTGTGTGTGTGTGTGTGTGTGTGTGTGTGTGTGTGTGTGTGTGTGTGTGTGTGTGTGTGTGTGTGTGTGTGTGTGTGCGTGTCACTTTTATCACCAAGTATTATGCCATCCATACTGATTTTTTTAAGATAAATTTAAGTTTTATCAATCAAGACCGTTTGCGTCTAAAAGGTTGTGGTTGCCATTTCTTAGATAGCTACTTCTGAAACGATGGTCGAAGCCATCTCATGTAATCATCGTCCTCCTCCTCCTTCTTCTTCTTCTTCTTCTTTTCTTCTTCTTTTCTTCTTCTTTTCTTCTTCTTTTCTTCTTCTTTTCTTCTTCTTCTTTTCTTCTTCTTCTTCTTCTTCTTCTTCTTTTCTTCTTCTTCTTTTCTTCTTCTTCTTTTCTTCTTCTTCTTTTCTTCTTCTTCTTCTTTTCTTCTTCTTCTTTTCTTCTTCTTCTTTTCTTCTTATTCTTTTCTTCTTCTTCCTCTTCTTTTTCCTCTTCTTCCTCTTCTTCCTACGATTGAGGTTAGGCTTACGGACCTGTATTTTCGGTGGCCTCTGTTGTATTGTATAAATGTGGGACTGTTTATGTGTCACCAGCTGGCAGGACGTGAAGGAGGAGAAGAGGAAACAGGAAGAGGAGGAAGAGAAAGTGGAGGACGGGGAGAAAATGGAGGAGGAGGAGGAAATGAAGGTTGAGGAGGAGGAAGTGGAGAAGGAAATGATGGCTGAGAAGAAGAGGAAGGGGAGGGGGAAGAGAAGGAGAAAGAAGAGGAGGAGGAGAGGAAGGTAAAGGAGAAAGAGGAATCGAAAGTAGAGGAGGAAGAGGAAATAAAGGTGTTGGAGGAGGAGGAGGAGGAGGAGGAGGAGGAGGAGGAGGAGGAGGAGGAGGAGGAGGAGGAGGAGAAGGAGGAGGAGGAGGAGGAAGAGAAGGAGGAGAAGGAGGAGAAGGAGGAGAAGGAAGAGAAGGAGGAGAAGGAGGAGAAGGAAGAGAGGGAAGAGAAAGCGGAAGTGGAGGAGGATGTGGAGGAAATAAAGGTGTAGGAAGAGGAGGAGGAGGAAGAGAAGGAGTAGGAGGAAGAGAAGGAAAATAGAGAAGGAGGAGAAAGAAAAGAAAGTGGAGAGCACTCGCTGGTGGCCGCACCTTCAGATGAAAAAGATTAATGTTGATAGATTCTGAAGATGACGGGGAGATGACTCTCCTCGACGTCTATCCCACAGGACCCAAGTGATGGTCCGCAATAAGGTCTAACTACGTTACGGTCTTCCGGTTCGATTCTTAACCTCGGGGAATACTTTTGGGAAACAATTGGTCCATTTCGGATATTTCTCCCTTCGGGTTCTCAGAGTCAAAAGAACGACCCAAATAAACCCGGACACTTCCTCCACCATGTCCTCGATCTGGGCAGTTTGCCCATTCCTCGTTCTTAATCAAACAGTAAAGATAGAGAAAACTATGGTTTGTGTTTTTGAACGCTGTACAACG
>NC_134818.1:19687692-19690192 GCF_046742065.1 Oratosquilla oratoria | reverse complement strand
ATATACATATATACATATGTACAACACTGAATGGGTACCCAGTGAACATATTTACATTTATCAACCACAGTTCACTTTAATTCTAAGCCATCAACGTCGAGTGATTCAACGGGGGCATACATGCAGAAATTGATACGTGGTCAAGCGAAGGACTCGAACCCCCACTCACACGTAATAAGTGACCATTGACTAACCCAATGCGCTATCAATTTCTGCATGTATGCCTCCGCTGAGTCACTCGACGTTGATGGCTTAGAATTAAAGTGAATTGTGGTTGATAAATGTAAATCTGTTCACTGAGACCCAGTGTTGCAAAATTACTTTCCCACGTCTACATACTACCAATTGCACTATCATGGCGGAGGTGGGTTGAACGCAAAAATTCGTGTATGTGTAATTCAAGCATACTAATATAAGATAGTTACGCTTAACTTATATATCTCTTGATAGCGCAATGAGTTGTCAATGGTCACTTGTTTCGTGTGAGCGAGGGTTCGAGTCCTTCGCTTGACTACGTATCAATTTCTGGATGTATGCCTCCGTTGAGTCACTCGACGTTGATGGCTTAGAATTAAAGTGAATTATGGTCGATAAATGTACGTACATATATACATATATATATATATATATATATATATATATATATATATATATCAAAAGGGAGAGGCAGAAATAGAGACGGAGATAGAAGTTGGAGAGACAGAGAGAGATTAATTTACCTTCATAAAAGTACGCTACGTGACTCTGGTCCATCGTGGTGTCGTTAGTCTTTCTCTCCCAACCTAATGCATTGCCTACATAAAATCTGCGCATGCAATGCCCCAGAGTTCAAAGGGGAGAGAAGAGTAACAAGTACTGTACATATATAAACATAGGCTCTATTTTCCCTTATAAAGGGGATAGTCGAGTCAAAGCATACATTTTCCCTGAAATCCTGAATTCCTCAGCCTTTTACGACACGCATGAAACACTATAGCGGTATTCTTATCCCGCATGACTGGGTGTTACCTTTGCTGTGATTTCTTTATCTATTTATGTTATTTTTTGTCTCCGTCGTGACTGCTCAGAGAATGACTACTTCCATTTGTCAAATGACTATTTTGGGGGGTTGTGGCGTTGTTTTTCTACAGTAAACGTTTAAATCAACATACAAGTACACGCGGGCGGGCGTCCACACACACACACACACACACACACACACACACACACACACACACACACACACACACACACACACACACACACACACACACACACACACACACACGGTTCAGTGGTACCACTCTCTACCGCCAATTCAAGGATCGGAGTTCGAGTCCCACTCACAGTTGAAAATTTCAGCATCGCTGCACTGCGAGATGGCATTCCAACTCTGGTGAACAAGGAATTGTCTGTGTGTGTGTGTGTGTGTGTGTGTGTGTGTGTGTGTGTGTGTGTGTGTGTGTGTGTGTGTGTGTGTGTGTGTGTGTGTGTGTGTGTGTGAGTGTGTGTGTGTGTAAGTGTATGCACTCGTGAGTGCGCGTGAGTGTGTGTGTGTGTGTGTGTGTGTGTGTGTGTGTGTGTGTGTGTGTGTGTGTGTGTGTGTGTGTGTGTGTGTGTGTGTGTGTGTGTGTGTGTGTGAGAGAGTTTTGTGTGCGTGTCTGTGAGAGTTTTGTGTGTGTGCACGTGTGTGTGTGTGTGAATGTGTGCGTGTGCGTAAGATCCCAAAATTAACCCAAAAATCAAGCCATATATGAGCTCTGAGCTCTCATCATTGAATGTAATAGCCGTCAATCACGACCGTGGTAAACCTCACTCACATGAATACACAAATACAAAAGACAATTCAAACTCAGCATCTCCCCTCCCCCGCACCTCTCTCTCTCTCTCTTTCTCTCTCTCTCTCTCTCTCTGTCTCTCTTCCCCAAGAGAATTACTTTTACTTTCCAGTAAAAGGAAAAGAGGAAAAAAAAACACTTTTCAGCACTTCCGTGCGGGGAGGGCTATTGGGCCCTTGCCTTTTAAGCCGGCAAATGGCCGCCTTGGAACCGGCTTTACAAGACCGGCTTCAGGTTACAAGACCTCACTGAACGCACCTAAAGTCTGAAAGGGATTCAACCCCCTCCACAAAGAAGAAGAAAAAATATGGACGGAAATTACACGACCCCCCAAATATATATGAATAAAAAATATATAAAATAGATAAATGAATGATTGAATACATATAAAGAACATAGAAAGAACATATACATATAAATCTATGAATTAATCAATATTTTTGTGCATTTTGTACCGCGGATTTTATTCAGCTAAAGGAAATCGCAAACAATTAACTTGTTAAAAAGTTATTTCATTATGAACACCCATCCACAGCGATTGCCCCTTTTTCATATTTCATTCAGACTTAAGACACGTGAATTCACTCAAGTGAAGAAGAACAACCACAACTTGTACCTCTTATTGGAAACAACACACACAAGCACATATAAGAAATAATGAAATAACATAGAAAAAAGGGACC
>NC_134818.1:19675192-19680192 GCF_046742065.1 Oratosquilla oratoria | reverse complement strand
ATACGAGGCATAATTGTCCACGTAATGACGGTGCAAGAAACGTTTTTGGTAAAAACGTTCTTAAACGTTGGACTGAGTGGCTCTCTTTCCCTCCCCCGCCTTTTCCTTTCTCGCTGTATTTTCGTCCGAGTGGTGCAACACACAGTGATACTTTAAAAACGTTACTTTCATCATCAAACGTGATAGCAATTCTACACATCTTTTAAGTACACTGGAGAGGGCTGTCAGGTAATGCTCAACAACGAACTGATGTGATGTCAGTTACAAAGTTATGTGACGTCATAACGGAGTTACAAAGGAGTGATGTAACATCATAGCAAAGGAACAATGTGATGTCAAAGTAACAAAGAAATGTGATGTCATAGCAAGTAACAAAGTAGTGATGCGACGTCACGACGACTGTTACTAAGGATTAACACCTGACGTCATGATGTAGTTACAAAGCAATGCGACGTCACAAGTTAACAAAGTAGCAATGTGATATCACGACAACTAACAGGAGCGATATGACGTCATGACGGTGATTTACAAAAGACCCCATGTGACATCATGACGGAAATTTATGAAGGCCGTGTGTGACGTCACGACTGCGGTGGCAAAAGACGACGTAATATTCCGAAGTGATATCGCAACATCGTGACATCCCATGAATCTGAATAAAAAAAAAGAAAGAAAGAGCAACGCCTTCTTCGTCTAAAAGCAGGGCACTTAGGCCGACGGCAACGGCGCAAATCGGTTGCAACTCGACGTTCTTGGAGAAAAACGGCAACTGAAACGTCCATATAAACCTGCCTCTTCACGTCCCCGTTTCAAGCTCAAAATGGCACATTTGCCAAATTCTCTCGGCACTATCTTTAGGCCTCCAAAGAAATATCGTGCAAATCCACCTTTGCAAGTCCTATTGGGTTCCATTAAGATAGCCCCATATAAGACATTTAAGATTTTGGCTTGTAAAATTCATGCAGTTAAAAATGTATATTTTATTTTAGTTATTATTATATAATTATTATTATTATATATATACATATATCATATATATATATATATATATATATATATATATATAGCGACATTATTCGCAAGAACAGAAGCGCTGGTTGTCGGCGACAAAACTGCCCTTACAATCTATTCATATTATCATTCACTTTATTCATCTATTTATTTATTCATTCTTTTACATGAGCAATGGGATGTGAAGACTACTCTCAACGCTACATGACATTTCTTTGTCCTGGCTGATTCCAATTTGTTTCGTTCAGCCGAGAAAGCCTCCAAAAATCATTAATAATGACAACTTTACAAGCCAAGTCAGAAACCAGATCAATACTGATCACACAAGATTAATGTTGATCGCTTTTAATTCTTCCTATCCCTCTGTCATGCTGTATAGGACTAGAAATCTTCGGCGCCATATTGTATCCAAGGATATAGGGGCTCGTTACGGTTGACAAAATACAAGCCGAATTTGTTCATCTATTTATTTATTTATTTGTTTATTTTTTATTTATCTATTCATTTTATTTATTATTATTATTACTTTTTTTTCATTTTTACTCTCATTTTTATGTACTTAAGACACACATCCACCATTCATGCAGATGGAAGAACCAGCGGTCAACCACATACTTAGCAACCACCCCCTCAGTCTCCCTAACAAATCCCCTTCTTCAGAGGTGAGGAGCCTAAGCCAGAAGGCGCGTAGCTGCGGCCGGAGCCATCACCTATTTCCTATGCGTTTCTTGAACTATTGGGGCAGATAACAGTCAATGCTGGGAATCGGAGGTGTGGGATTCGAACCCACAACTAAGTGAATGCGAGACCAGCACGTTTCTGCTTACGCCACAAGCCCAGCCAACAGTCACTGCTGGGAATCGGCGATGAGTGCGGGATTCGAACCCACAACTAAGCGAATGCGAGGCCAGCACGCTTCCGCATACTCTTACCATACACACTTTATTCTGTCTTTCGCCAGTTCACTCCACACAGCGTTACCCTCACGAAGACAGAACCCTTCGTTGTGGTCACCAGAGGGTTTTGTTCAGCCGAGAAGGGACCTCAACAACCACACCCGTCCCGTACCCCCGGCCTTCCCTTCACACAGCGTTAAGCCTCGTCTCGGAGCCCTGTGCGACGCTTCAGTAATACAATGTTATTCTGCGTCCAAGCCCATTCGTATTCTCGCTAACTCGATTAGTTCTTCGGTCCTTCGCGCAGGGACGCCCAAGATGGTTCCACGAGGTTCACAAACAACTCGGCCTCGCAACCACGTGTGGTTCTTAAAATCGTGGTTGGTTCCTAGAATAGTAGCTGGTTCCTGGAACCGCGGCTGGTTCATATAACCACAGCTGGTTTCTAGAACCCCGGCTGGTTTCTAGAACCCCGGCTGGTTCCTAGAACCGCAGCTGGTTCCTAAAACCGTGGCTGGTTCCTAGAACCGCAGGTGGTTAATAGATTCACAGCTGGTTAACCTTAGATTGGTTTTAGAACAACGGCTGTTCCTAGAACCAAAACTGGTTCTTAGAACTGGAGCTGGTTTCTAGAACCAAAATTGGTTCTTAGAACCTCAGATTCATATTACAGAATCGCAACTGGTTCCTAGGAGTGAAACTAGTTATTAGAACCACGGTTGGTTCTTAGAACCAAAACAGATTCTTAGAACCGCAGATTCATATTGTAGAATCGCAACTGGTTCCTAGAACCGAAACTGGTTCTTAGAACCACAACTGGTTCCTAGAACCGAAACTGGTTCTTAGAACCACATCTAGTTCCTAGAACTACTACCATGGCCTATACATATGTATACTAAAACAAAACGCCTCTGAATTCAAGTAATGGATGAGAACGGACGTTACCTTGAGTGTTGGAGCGAATGACAAAGGACTCAAAGATTTTAAGAATTTGAACACATTTTTGAGAAATTCTTTTGGTGAGTTCCTTTTCGAAATTTGAAATCTTTTAACGATTTTTTTTTTCTTTTTTTTTTTTTGCGTTTTCATTTCCAAGAACGTTTGAGGGGTTTTCAAATATACGTTTTAATGTGTAATACTGGAGTGCAGTAGAGAGCAATGATCCTCTCAAGCAGGATCTCTATTATTTTTAACTTCTAAGAGTTTCTAAGAGTGTGTCGCTATGGAAAGTATAAAAAATATTAAAAAGTTAATAGAAAATAAAATAAAAAATAAGGTATAGTAGTCAGCATAAAATTGCTAATGCTGTTACAACATATTTTTTTTTTACTAACGTAGGATACTCGCACTCCGAGAGTTAGAGCGTCGCTACTTGCGGCGGAGGTCGAGGTGATGGCAGTTCGAACCCTGCCGCCAGCGAATTGGACCAAGGGCACGGTTCATTAAACTCCACGCTACAAGTCCTTTGCAAGGAGCACCGTCCTAGCGACGTTAAACATCATAACTGTTGCCTTGAATTTTACTAATACCCGCAGCCCCAAAATGGCCGGTAACGATCCTTATACCAAGTCAACTAAGTGTAACAATTAAAAAAAAATCGCACAAATAGATACATTGACCAAACTCAAAACTACAAATAATGTAAGTTCACAACACAATAGTCACTTTACTCAATGCCCTGTGCACTATTATTAGTATTATCATCACTTACATAAACATTATTACAAGGATGCTGAGTGACATTTAAAAAGTAAACTTTGAAACAAATAATGCAAAAATAGGATTACAACGACAGCCTGAACAGCTGAAATAGGTACAAGACAATTAGTGTTGATTTTTGTAGTTATTTATATAGTTGTTGATAACAATGACGACGGAAGGAAGAACAAGACATATAATCAACGTATGAAATGCATAAAATATTTCCTGAAAAATCGAGGCGTAAGATGTGAATAATACGAGAGGAAGATGCAGAAACAGAATATTTCTCTCTCTCCCCTTCACTCTCTCTCTCTCTTCCCAACTCCCTCCCTCTCTCTCTCTCTCCCCACCTTTATCTAAGCGAAATCGTCCAGAAGGATAGGAGCGTTGATTAACTACAGTCCATAATAACAATCTTTCTCCCTCAACGCTCCGGCTCAGACACAATAATGTAGCGTTAAAACATTTCCTATACTATGAGTCCCGTATTTTATCTATTTTTACTATTTTCATTTTTATTATTTTTGTTTTTATTTTCATTTTTCATGTTTATTTCTATTTTTTATTTTCATTTTCATTATCTTTATTATTATCATTATTAATTATACTTTTTTCTGGATAGCGCAAGAAATTCCTCCATCCGACAGTCCCATTTCAGTCTTTTATTTGAATAAAACAGTCTGGCGGCATTAGCCAGAGCAAAATATATAAAATACTTCACAATACTGCATACGTTAACATATCTGGTATCTGTAGGCAAATTGGTCTCAACTCCTACACGTACAACGAGGCAACGTACATTTCATTCATGTTGTCAATTTGAGATTGTATGCAAGTGTGAGTGGGAATAAAGGATATCTACTTTAAGAAAGCTTTGACTGATCGAGACCCTATCGAGATCACTGCCCACCCCAAATCCCCAAGGAAAATAGAAATAAAAAAAAAAGTAGCAAGGACAATGTATACACTTGCTTCCAGTTGTAGGTACTACAATGATAGTCTTCAATGAAGCTATGGGAGACGTTTTGTCTTTGGGTCGTACATTTACGACCTGAGCGATTATTCTACAATATCGCACTTCTTCGTATCGCAAATGTTCGATATAGTTAAAAAAAAATTCGTAGCCTCGCGTAGGACAGATTACTGTATTACTTATGAATGAACTTTTTCCTCCGATCTGCGGTTATCCGCAAAGGTGACAAAGGACTTTTCCCCTCATTTCACTATTACTACACGCTCGCCTTTTATTCATTCTTACTTAAAACCGTGAAGCAAAGATTGTGCGTCTCCTCCTCAGCATTACTGACGACTCGTTCCCACCTCACCTCGCTTACGAAACAAGTCATCGCCTTGGTTTAAACCATCGGTGCTCAAGGTTTGGATCATTACGCA
>NC_134818.1:19632692-19670192 GCF_046742065.1 Oratosquilla oratoria | reverse complement strand
AGAGCTCATATATGACCGATCTATGGGTAATGCTGTGACCTTACACGCACGCACACACCCCAGCTCCCCGCCCACGAGAGTTGGAGTAACAACTCACAGCGCAACGATACTGAAATTATGTCTTGGGTGGGATTCGAACCCGGACCGCCGTAGTGGCGGCCGGGATTTCTACCACCGCGCCATCGAGTTTGTGTGCGCGCGCGCGTATACATATACACACTATACACACACACACAATTATACATAAATATACACACACACGGCGCAGTGGTAGAATTCCCGGCCGCCACTACGGCGGTCATGGTTCGAATCCTGCCCAGGTCTGAAATAATTTCAGTACTGCTGCGCTGCGAGTCGTTCCTCCAACTCTCGTGAGCGGGGAGTTGGGTATGTGCATGTAAGGTCATAGCATTACCCATAAATAGGTCATATATGGGCTCTGAGCTCTCTTCCGGGATGGAAATAGCTGTCGATCACGAGTCCAACACATGATCCAAGACCTTGGTGAATCACACACACACACATAAGTCTATAAAAGAGAGAAACTGCTTCTTTTTTCCAACATTCAACTGCGGTATGACCTATGTATTGAGAAACTATGGTTATCGCCTCTGGTCAACCTTGGAGATCTATAGTTACTATATATAATTTCTACTTTTCTATACCAGGCCAATCATCAAAATATATGCACAATATGAAATAATACATAAGATGAAACACTACTTTTTATTACAGCTATTCAACAGGTACACACTTCCTTCTAAAAAAATTATCTTACTGCTTACAAATTTCAGAAAATACACAGCACAATTACATTCAGCTTAAAAAAGAAACTAACATTAACTTTTACTTTACCCATCCTTAGGGAATCCTAAATAAAAAAAATAAAAAAATTATAATACTAATAATTTCTCTTTAAAGGTAATCATGTATACATATATGAAACAAGTCCCTTTGTATTTTACAAAGACTTCTTGTAACTTACACAACGGGATCAAAGACCACTCCTTTCATTTACATAAAAAATATTAACTAAATACATTCCAAATTCCTACACCAACACTAAAGGACAATCATCCCCTACAACAGTGGTATCCTATATATATATACTTCATTATGGCTGATGTCAGAATACAGTATCACCTACAGGGCACATCCTGAACAGAGAGACATCCAGATTCCCCTCGGTTCAATATTACCTTATCCGAGTAAAATTATTTGACATTCTTCAGAATAAATTAACCTGTCTGTGTTCATGGGAAGTTCTGGCTAATTGTATCATTTATCATCTGTAGTTTTGGTGTTTTTTTCTGCTTGTAAAGCTAATAGACGTGAAATTTTATCCAGCTTAGGGTTAGCCCATACTGTGCCTAAATTGCTTACTGACAGAAAGCGAATTACCTCCCCCACTTCAGTCCACACCGATACACCAATATTTCCATAACTATCCTCAAATATTGGAGTACCATTTACACCATTCAAATCAACACACAGACATTTCTTGTTAATTACTGTATCTCTTAATAGAGTTAACACATACGACTCGCACACAGGTGGTACAAAAATTGGTAGCAGGCGTTTAAATGCCAGAGGTGGGACACTTTCCATATGGCTTGGCAATACCCACAAATCGTCCTTCAAGACGACGCCATTCTTTCCTTGATCGATATAAAACACCTGAACATGATCATCATCTCCAGTGAAAATTCTTTTGACACAGGCTCGTTGGGTAGTGTACCAAAGTGGAGCAAGGCACTTTGCTCCAACTTTGATTATTGTCAACTTCTCAAAGTTCTCCAGATCATCGGGAGTGAGCGACTCCCATTTATTCAGATAATGGCATGCATTATTAGTTTGGAGCCATAAGGCCAGTGGAGAGGTCTCTAGATGAACAATGAATCCATCATACCACTGAGGTTCTTCAACATTTTCACGTACAACTGACTGGCTACATTCTCCAGAAGCATCACTTTTTTTGTCACACTCCACATCTCTTTGACATTGAGAACCCTCTTGCCTTGAAACTAAAGCTTCTTGATAAAGAAGTGAAGTATCTTCAAGAGGCTTGCCATCTTCCTCAAAATATGTATCATAATCAGTATAAGTATCATGTTCCTCTTGTTTTGAATATATATTATCTTGGTCAACTTCTAAACTATCTGGGTCAAAATGTGAAGCACTATCCTTACCTAACCCATCAGATGATTGAATCTGTTCTTCAAGATCTGTAACCTCATTCAGAGTTCTAAATTCTTTATGAAGAACCATTCTACTATCAGGTCTTGGGACTGAACCTACAACTACAGAAGATACTGGAGATTGCCCAAAGTCTTGTTCTATATTTTCGTTGTTCATTTCTTTTTCTCCATTTCGATCATTCCTCGCTCCCTCAGAATTCGAAATGTATACTTTGTGAGGAAATTCAGAGCCATGCTCATGTTTTGACCACAACAAAAAGGGTTTGCCCTCAATCTGCAGATCTATCAACTTCTTATATGGACTTTCAGCCTCCTTTATCCGTCCCTTTACATCAGTGGCAAATGTCAGCTTCATTAATTCTTTTACCTCCTGTGAACCAAGATCCAAACCATCTAACATGCATGGAACTACATAAGGATCCAAATTACCAAGAAGTGAGGGCAAATCACGAAGAACTTCACACGATACAGTCTCAACATTTCCATAATCAATATAGGAAACTTCACATTTTCCATCATCAAGTATGGCAATCACACTTGCCCTGTACCAGCATTCATAAGCTTCACTGAAGCATCCATATGTGTTTCCTAATTTCAAGTCTTCACATTTCACAATCTTACTGTCATTTGTACAATAATGATAAAGCTGATCCATCATGCTATACAATGTTTCATCATGAGAACACTTCTGAACCCAAACAATCTTATCACATGAAACATGAACCACAGTGAGCGACTCCAAAACAGAATCATCTAATGAACTTGCATGGGATTCTTTATCGTTAAATTTCCCTACATCTTCCGATGCTTCCTCCATCTCAAAATTAGTCTCAAATTTGAACATTTTTTCCTTAGTTTCTGTTGGACCTTGTTGAATTTTTGGAGTAGACATAGACATTGGAGCCCTTGTGGATGAAGAAAAATCAACTTCCATAATATCCACAATTTCAAGGGAATTCCTTTCTTTGCATAAATGAACATTACTACTTAGTCCATCCCTATTTTCACTTTCTAAGTCTGTTTCTTTTTCATACATACTTTCATCATCCTTCTCCATTTTTTCATTATAATCTAGAGATGGTAAGAATTGTTCTCCATCAATTGTTACTTCCTCCAAGTACTTGAGATCTCCATCGGTCCCTTTGATCTTCCCCATTATATCTGAGCCCAGCATAAGTTCTTGAACCTGATGAGGCAAACTGATATCAAGCTTCAACCCTTTAATTCTGCAAGAAATTGCTTGAGGGTCTATTCCCAAAATAGATGTAGGTAACATTCGAAGTCTCTCGTACGAAACTGTCTCTTTATTTCCATAGTCAATAAAATGAACCTTACACCCGTCACTGAGTCGAGTTAAAACACAAACTCTATATAATTTTTTTTCTGCTTTGCATATATATCCATACAAATTTCCTTCCTCTATTTCATCACATGTTAAAATTTGTTCATCACCTGCAGCACAGGAATTTAATTCATTCATCAAGGAATGCAAGGCCTTTTCTTGTGCACTTCTTTGTACCCACACGAGACCATCTGATGAAACATGAACAACTTTAAGTTTTTCCACTACTTCATCAGGGAATTTAGTATTACCTTTCAATCCAAGTGGGCAAGATTCCACTCTTTCTTCCATTACTTTCAAGTCCACTCCATGGCTGTTACCATTTTTCAAACTAACTGAGGATGATTTTTCATCTAGACTTCGAGCCTTTTCAGGAGTTAGAGGTACTGGAAGATTTCCACTACAAAAACTGGTGTCATCAGAATCAATAATGTTACTGCTATTTCTCGTGCTCTCGTCACCAGCATCAGACAAAGTTCTTGAGTCACTGGAGAGCAAATCTATTGCAAGACTGTGATCATTAACAAAGGCAGAAAATGGTTTATCATTGATCACTATCTTGTCTAATTTTTTAAACTTTCCAGTGCCTTCTTTAATAATGGCATGTATCTGCATTTCTTCCAGAAGACCTTTAAGCTTTTTGACATTCAATGATGACTTAAAACCACTCAGTTCACATCCAACTGCTTGGGGCTCTATGCTGAGAAAAGGTGCTGGCAACACACGCAGAGCTTTATACAAAACAGTTTCTGAATTTCCATAGTCAATGTAATGCACCTCACATCTATCAACATCAATCAACTTAACAACACGAACTCTATACCAGCTTTGGTCTTCTTCATATATGCATCCATACAACTTTTTTTCTTCCACTTCTTCAAATGTTACTGTATTTCCATCAGATGCACATTGAGATTCCAGTTCATTCATTATGGAATAAATTACATCCTCCTGTGCACACCTCTGAACCCAAACAATACCATCTAAGGACACACAAACGACAACAAGTTGTTCTTGCTCTACATCAAGGCCTTTTCCTTCCTTTAAAGACAGCTGACTAGGTTCTGTATTGTGTGGGACTTCAATTCTTTCCAGTCTATTTCCAAGCTCACCATCTAATTTCAAACTAGAAAATTTTGTATTCAGGTCTTTAGTACCCAATTCACTTTCTTCAGAAAGAAGAACAACAACATCACAGCTCTGATTATTTTCTTCACTTATTGCTCCATCTGTAGTTTCTAATGATATGGCACTTGTACATGAATTTCTTGTTTGTTCCTGTGACGCCAACACTGGTTTACCATCAATCATGATTTTCTCTAGGTAGCTATACTCGTTACTTACTTCCACAACTTGGCCCTCAATCTCAGATCCTTCCTTCACAAGGCTCTTCAATTTATCTACACTAATTTTTGTCGTCTCTCTTAATTTACATCCAATGGCTAGAGGCTTTAAGCCACAAAGAGCTTCTGGTAAATTGCGAAGAACATCAGTAGATACAATATCGGTATTTCCATAGTCAATGTAATGAACCTCACATCTTTTGTCATCAAGCACATTCACTACACGACCTCTATACCAGCAATCATCTACATTATATAGACATCCATACAGTTCCCCTTTTTGTACTTCTAACTGTGTAGTCTCACTAATTCCCTCACAATGGGCATGAACTTCATCCATCAAAGAATTCAGCTCCTCTTCCTGGGAACACTTATGAACCCAAACAATGCCATCAGATGAGAGATGCACAAACACAAGCTTTTCGGAGACTCCACTATGGCATTCTACAGAATCTTCTTCAGGTACCGTGTCAGACTTATCACTATTCATCACTTTGGTATTTCGATAATCCCTCTTGGCTTTATCAATAAGAGAGACGTCACTTAATTTTGCTTCTACTGAAGAAGATTCTTGTGTGTATACTGAAGTTGCCTCATTCAAGTGCATTTCATTTGGTTCATTTGTACTACCATCCCTTGCACCATTTCCACTCTCCTCAGTTATAATTTTGTCTCTACTTATCCCATCTGTATTTCTACAATCCATTATAGACTGATTATGAGATGTATTTATTTCATTCACTAGTTCTTCTGAAAGGAATGGTTTCCCATCAACTATAACTTCCTCCAAATCCTTATATTCCCCTTCTCCTTCCTTGATTTGGCCATACACCTCTGATGCTTCTGTGAGTTCCATTAATTTTTGAACACTCACTTGTGGGCATCCTGAAACCCTTAGTATGCATCCAATTGCTTGAGGTTCAAGTTCAAGAAAATATGCTGGCAATTCACGAAGAGCTTCACAATAAGTGGACTCAACATTTCCATAGTCAATGTAATGAACCATGCATTTTTCATCATCAAGCAGAGATAAGACCCTTGCTCTGTACCAGCCTTCATCTGCTTCATAAAGGCATCCATATAGCTCCCCTTCCTTCAATTCCTCATGTAACAAGCTTTCGTCATCTTGTGAGCAATGCATGTGTAGTTCATCCATCAGAGATAATAAAGCCTGCTCCCGAGAGCATTTCTGGACCCATACAATACCATCTGACGAAATATAAACAACTGCTAGTTTTTCAGATATAATTGCATTGCATTTATCATACTCTTCCATTTCCTCTCTTGCATTATATGACTCTGTTTCTAATACGGATACTAAACTTCTAGATGATGTTACTTCAAGGGTTTGATTGGGAGCAGATTTATTTTGTTCAATATCATCATGGAAATTCTTTCCACTACTTCCCTTAGCAATTTCAGTATGAATGTTTAGTCTTGCGCTTTCTGTGCATGAAGCTATTGGGTGTGATCTCACAGATTGCCGACATGAAATATCTATCCCACAGTCCTGGGCATATGCAAAAGCGATAAGGGACTTCCCATCAATTACTACATTGTCCAAACATTTATAAGTCCCACTACTCTCATTCAGTTGGCCACATATCTCGTATCCTTCCAACAGCCCCAACAATTTGTCAAAATCCAAAGATGAAGGTTTCAAACCACTTAAATGGCACCCAATCGCCTGTGGTTCTAATTTATGGAAACATTCAGGCAATTCATGAAGAACCTCACTGGAGACTGTACCAGTGAAGCCATAGTCTATGTAATGAGCTTCAACTTTTCCATCAGAAAGCACTCTCTTTCTACAGACTCTATACCAAATCTGATCTACTTCATATAAACACCCATAGATGTTACCTTCTATCACATCCTTAACTTTTATACTATTCTGGTCTTCTACAAAATAGTTTTGCAGTTCATCCATCAAGGATTTCAGGGCAAGTTTTTGTGCATATCTCTGGACCCATACCACACCATCTAATGAAATGTGGGCAACTTCAAATTGTTCCAATGGAACTCTAGGGGAATCCCTTCTCTTGTCAAGTACAAATGGATCGGCATCCTCACTATCTAATGTTTCATTCTGAGGTATTTTATCTTTGAATTCACTTCTACCAAAGCATGATTTGTGCATTCTTGTGATTTCTTTGGATGATAACATTTCTTCAGTAGTAAATCCACTAAAGTCATATGTATCCTCTTTCACAACTTTATTACACTGCAATTCATTTTTAGCATTTTCCAATTTTAATGATTTCTGATCAGGTAATATATCTAATCCACAATCCTGGCCACCAGAGATCTCAATAAAAGGCTGGCCATTTACCAATAAATTCTCCAAACATTTCTTCTCATCCTTGAACTCCATTATCTGGCCTTTAATGTCTGTCACTTCTAAAAGCTCTTTCAATTTATCCATATCTAACAAAGATTCCATGCCACCTAATTTGCATCCAATGGCCTGAGGTTTTAACTTGTGGAGATTAGCTGGCAGAGCTCGCAGGGACTCGTAAAGCACAGTTTCTGCATTCCCATAGTCAATGTAATGAACCTTGCAACTTTCTTCATCCAGAATTTTTGTGACACAAGCTCTGTACCATCCACCATCTCCTTCAAACAAACATCCATATAATTCCCCTTCTATTACTTCTCCATATGCTAAAGACTCCTCACTTTCCACACAAAAGTTGTGTAGTTCATCCATCATTGAATTCAAAGCTTCTTCCTGCACACACTTCTGAACCCATACTGTACCGTCTTTTGACACATGAACTACTGCAAGTTCCTCCAGTTCTACATTTTGACGTTCTTTGTCTTTTTTCAATGAAGGAGATTTTACAGCTGGCAAGATTGTGCCATTTCCTATCTTATTTCCATTTTTCTTCTTGAAGTCATTTAATGCTGCTACCAATGAAAATCCTTCTCTTTCACACGACAAAGGCATTGTGCTATTCTTTGACAAGCTTAATTCATCTGGTTTACTACCATTCAAATTACTATAATTTCCATTATCTCTTACAAAAACATCATCATCATCAACTGTACTTCCAAGATTTGCTAAACTTTTATCTGAATCTTTACATTCCTGATTAACAGGTACATCAACTTTACAATTTAGGTCATTTGGGAAGGTAATGAAAGGCTCGCCACCAACCATAACATTCTCCAAATACTTATACTCCCCAGTGCTCTCATTCAACTGCCCCTCAATCTTAAAAATATCAGCAAGGCTTTTCAGTTTCTCCACACTCATGACTGAAGGCTTCCAGCCTTTCAAAATGCACCCAATTGCTTGAGGTTCTAACCTAAGCAGATGTGGTGGCAAAACACGGAGAGAGGCATATGACACCATCTCGGAGTTTCCATAGTCAATATAATGCACCTCGCACATCTTGCCTTCAAGCAATTTAACAACACGAGCTCTGTACCAACCTTCATCAAATTCATACGAACACCCATAGACTTTCTCAGTTTCCACCTCTGCACACATAACAATACTCTCCATTCCCTCACCTGTACAATAACTGTCCAGCTCATCCATTAAGGCATTTAAATCATCTTCCTGTGCACCCTGTTGTACCCATACAATCCCATCATCTGTCACATGTACAACTTTTAAAGTTTCTCTTCCTTTATTCAGCAAACTGACCTTTACACCATTAGTGTCGTAACTTTCTCTACTGTCTACCACACTTTTAGAAATTACTGAATCTGTCATTAACTTGGGGTCATCTGGCTTGGAAACCTTGTTGCTGTTACTGGCCACGTCCTTTGCAGTAAAAGCAACAACTGGAAGACCATTTTCTTCACCATGCAACTGCACAATGTACACCTGAATCAAATGACAAAAACACTGTCAGTATTGAATATTGGCATGCAAATACAGATTGAAAACTTAAGTGTGACATGATGTCTATTTGAGAAAAGTTTGAATGATTGGAGGTGTAAACTGGCAGCACAGCGGTTAAACCCTTTGCCACCAAATCCAAAATTATATTAAGTAAATTTCACAAAATATCTAATACAAAAGCTTTAACTTTTACCACCCCTCCCATTTCATCACCTTATGGATGAAAGGTCATTCCAGTCCCCTGCTACATCACTAGGTCTAAGCCATACAGCAAAGTCCAGCACTTCCATAGCAGGGCCTAAGAACCAAAAATGATTGACCCCTAGTTATATTCAAGTAGATAAATACAAACCATTACTATTCCCCAGTTTCCCCAAGCAAGCCCACACAAAAAGAATATAAAGAAAATAGAAAGAATCCAGAGAGCAGCAACAAAAATGGCACCTGCACTCGCAAACTTGTCATATGAGGAGAGATTGGCTAAACTAGATTTACCGACTCTGGAGCAAAGAAGAGAGAGAGGTGACCTACTGACCATCTACAGAATCATGAAAGGCATGGAAATACTTGATAGAGGACTTGTTAAGCTGGGACATGAGAAACACAAGAGGACATTGTATGAAAATCAAAACACATAGCTACAGAAGAGATCTGAAGAAAAACAGTTTTCCACATAGAGTGGTAGACACTTGGAACAAACTGGACAAGGAAATAGTGTGCGCAAAAACCATTCATGAGTTTAAAAGCAAACTAGACACTGCGAGATACAAAGGCGGGACACCACGAGCGTAGCTCTCCTTCCCGTAAGATACAATTAGGTAAATACAACCAGACCTTCTCATTCCAAATATGTCTATGCAGGATTAAAAAACTTGTTCCATACATAAGTTCCATGAGCATCCACCTGTCTCCTCCATCAAGGGTTGTTGGTATTGTTGTTGATCCCTAGCAACACTACAGCTGGAACAGGGTTTTCCCACAAATCCTTCATGGAGTGTATATTGTGTTGTTGTTGTTGTTGTTGTCGTTCCCTAGACTGTCCGAGCAGTCCCGTCTCCCCAAGGAATGCTACAGCCAAAACTGGGTTTTCCCACAAATCCTTTATAGAGTGTATGTTGTGTTGTTTGCGTGCATGATTGTGTATAATGCAGTCTTCCATTATGTGTTGTATGGTATGGGGTGAAGTGTTACATCCTGGGCAGCTGTTCACAACGCGGTCATCCAGCCTCTTCTGGTAGCTTAGAAGTGCTGGGTGGTGACCGCACCGCAGTCTGGCCAAGTGGACTCTGTCCTTTCGTGGGAGAGAGGATTCAGAAGGGTGGATATCAGGGGGTCTGGCATGCAGCAGTGTGTTGTCTTTCAGTGTGTTAATGGAGCGGTGAGTGATATGATTATGATATTGTGTTGTTAGCACACATGCTTGTGTACAATGCAGTCTTCCATAAGGTGTTGTGTGGTATGGGGGTAAAGTGCTGCATCCTGAACCGTTGTCTATGATGAGGTCATCCAGTCTTTCCTGGTAACTTAGAAGGGCTGAATGATGGTCATACCCTTGTCTGGCCAGTTGAACCCTGTCCTGCCAGGTGAACCTAGTCCTCTCAGGTGAGAAGATTTCAAGGGATGGATATCAGGGGGGTTTGGCATGCAGCAATGTGTCTTCTTTCAGTTTGATGGAACACTGAGAGATAAAATTATGGATATGCTTTCAGAGGCTGGTGTCTAGTGATTGTGGACGAAGAGGAGAAAGTATTTGAGTATGACATAGGTGTCTAGGAGTCGTTTTGATGATTCTTGGCATGTGTAGATGTTCTGTCATGTAGAGTAGTGGGTGGGCTGTGATTTTTTATTTAGAGGACTTTCATTATATGGTGTGGATGATCTATGTATGTTGTATTTGTGCAGCCTGTAATTGTCTTTAGGATTTTTTTGTATAGTCTGCAGGGTGCTATGGTGTGTCTTTATGAGGTTACGGGCCCATAAGGGCTCGCATAATTAATCACTGACTATATACATTGTTTGCATATTGTGGTGGTAGTTTGTTTTGTCCGAATGTTGTTCCAGCAATTGATTTGAGAGCATTAAGTTTAGGAGTGCATTTTGTCTAGGTTTGTGATGCGTTGTTTAACTGACTGACATACATACATACATATACCAAGGCTTTTTCCCCCCTTACAAGGCAGGTAGCCAAAAAGGGAAATGCATAAAATCATTTCCACCCATTCTATCCCTGAACACACTCCACACCCCTCCACCCTCCCTCTTATCTGAGCACCTTCTGGATGACAGGTCATCCCTGCACCTTGTCCACTGCCCTGGGTCAGAAGCAGTGTCGCAAGACACAGCACATCCACAGCAAGGCCGCTTCATTAAATCGGCGACCCCCCCTCTCCGTCCCTCCATTGCATAAAAGCAGAGGATGTGTTATATGTTATGCCAAGAATCTTGCATGTGTGTAATATGAGAGAGTTGCTGATAAAGAGGCATGGTATGCATTTGTGTTCTGCTGTCCAATTGGTGAGAAGTGCAGCTGCAGCTTGGGCTGGGGCCATTTTCAGTCTCTTTGTAGTGAATCAGGTAATGAGCATGTCAATGTATGGTTGTAGTATTCTGTACCTTGGTCTGTGTTATAGTGTGTGCATGTAATTGTTAAGCTGTCTGCATAAGAAGAGATTTGTTTTCCCAGGTGTGGGATGTGGGTATACCATATATGTATAAATTAAAGAGTATGGGGGGCAGAACTGAGCCTGTAGTATTCCACAAGAAGCCCTTGGCACCCGCTCTTACACAGGTAGCACTGATCCCTGGGAGCAGTTACCAGGGGAAGTACCACAAGCCTTTTTCCATCAATGGTTGTCTTTTGTGGAGATAACTCTGCGAGTGGGATCAGCATTAGGGAAGTATGCCACATGCCCATATTGATGTCATTGATATTTATACATTATCCTGGCAATAGGACTTGACTGTACCTCATAGAATAGTTACTGGGTTGAAACAATCACTAAAGTGATACATCATAATTCTCTAAGGGCACCTGGTACCATAGACATTAATATGCTTCTGTAAGTCAGCATTCAGTGTCATGTCTCATAGCCATACAGCAAGGCAGGGAGCGAAAGCAACTTGAATATTCACATCTATTTCTATTGTACAAGTACTGACTACACCATATACTCTAGTTCAACAATTCCTAACACCATGAGCCATAATAATCATTAAAACAACATCCTGACATGTACCATCATTGTTATGCACTATTCTACCAAGGTATGCGAAGCTTTCCAAGACCTTGACATCCTTGCCACATGTATAGACTAAAGTGATCACCAAGTAAGCCCCTAAAATACCTAAACCTTAGTCTTGGCCCAAGATCCTAGGATAGTCATGCCTCCCTGTAATTATCATTATAAGGAACCAGAACCTCCAATGACGCAAACCATCATCAGCATAGAACTTAATGTTGTTAATGGATGCTTTGGAATGACACCAATTGAAAATTGCTCAATACCCTATCTATGCAGGTTTTAAGAAGTATTGGGGCAGGACACCCTTGCCACACTCCTGAATTTACACAAAAGAACCCTGACACACCTACACACTTCACACAACTCTTTATCTCAAGAATATATGATCAACATCAAGTCAACAGTTCTTGCATGTTGCCTGGTATTCATCCACTTCCCACCTTACTCAACTCTCTCACTTTCAGCACATTTCTGCCTCCCTCCTTCCCTCCTCTTGTTTCTCCATCACATATCCACTCATAAATTCCATTCCACTAGATGATGCCCAGATCTCATCCCTTCTCCCTTTGACACATTCACATCCAGAACTCCTCCAGTCAAAGCCAAGAGTTAAGTGAAGAGTCTCCCTCTTGTTCTTGTTACTTATATTAAGCACTAGTTAAATGAGTTAAATGGTACAATAATGGTACTGCAAGACTAATAATACTTTACCTCTTCTTTAAATTGCTGATGATCACTCCAGTGTTTTTTCCCTAGGATGCACTGACTAGCCATAGGCATTATCTCAAGTAAATTCTCAGAGATTTCTCTACACTGTAAAACAATATCAAATTTTGGTTAGCTCATTACCTAACATATAAAATAATATGATTATTCAATCAGGCAACATAACATTTGTTCATTTTTATTCTAAAGCTGTCACCACACAAATGTAATAAGCTTAAATATATTTTCCCTGGGCGTCATCTTTCCACAATCCCCCTCTTTTCCTTTTTTACCTCTACTCTATACAGGGGGAAATTATAGAGAAAGGAGCTTCTAGTACCCATATTAAGCCAATTAAAAAAAATATATATATATATATATATATATATATATATATATATATATATATATATATATATAATATATATATATATATATATATATATATATATATATATATATAAATATATATATATATATATATATATATATATATATATATATATATATATATATATGTATATATATATATATAAATAAATATAAATATTAAAAAATAAAAATATATATATATAAATATAAAAAAAAAAATAATAATAACAATAATAATAAACAAGTTTTCTTTCAAGACACTTACCTTCCCAAGAGAAGTTTCTTCCATCCTTCCATAATCTACAAACAAAACTAAAGCTGATTCACCACTGCATGTCACTACCTTGCTTCTGTACCACAATGAATCAACAGAAGACTGAGCTAAGCAAGGCATACCAACCTTAATGTTTTCAAGCATCTGCAATTAGTACATTAAATACATGTAATATATCAAAATCAAGCATGTTGAATATAATTACAAGCTCACATCAATTTTGTCCATTCTGCAATAATTTCAGGCATACATATATAAAATGCCTGTTTAACAGGCATCCTTTAACTAACACCATTCATTTACAAGGAGCGATAGAAGGGAAACAAATGGGTAGAAGTTGGGAGTGAAATCAAGAGCATAAGGAGTGCACACTCTGGCTAGATGAAGTCATAACCAGGCACTTTACTTACCTGAGATGATCTGGCTTGAATGTCTATATAGGTCATCAAATCTTTGAAAATCTCCCACTTGTTTGCTGCTCTGACCCAAACTGTTTCATCTGTTTTGCCAACTCCAACAACTACCACTTCATTCTGATCTACCACAACAGGTTTAACATAATCTAGTTCTGTAATTCATTAACAAAATATTATGTAATGTTACAAAGTGGATTATTGATAAAATTTTCAGAAATGAAACAAGTAATAAGAAAATATAAATATACCCTTCAGATATATATAAAAAATACAAAAAACTAATATTTACACATGGTTCTACAATTAAAGAAATAAAAGTGACTAGTGACATTTGCCTACAAGTGTCCTGCAAGTCAGATGTCGGAGAAATTTGTCGCCCTGCTCCTTGCCTTTAAATCCCATCGACACCTTCACCTCTATTTGTAAATTTAACCCTAAGAGGCTAACATTCGCTCTCTAGATTTGGCCTAAGATATCTCTCAATTTTGAATGATGTCCTTCTACTTTTTCACATATGGAAAGCTAACAACTGGTGACTGTCCCTCATACTACAAACTGGTGACACTGAAACAGTTCCCATACTAATACAAAACTGAAAAAAGTCCAATATTTCCTTCCAGAAAGTTCTATGAGAGGGCCCAAAGACTGCTGCCAGCCAGTGTGCTGCTACTACTCTTGGAGATGTGAAAAAGTCTATAACTTTCTTACCTCCCCACTGAAGGTGAAGCCCTCAGTGCTGCCACCTAGTACCTAACCCAAACCCAAAATCTCAATGAAGATATCTATAGGTTCAATGAGTATTTATGAAATATTACAAAGTGCTACAGATACCATGAGAGTACCATGAAGCTACAAAATAAATGCATCAGATTTAATCATTTATTATTAAAAAAAATACTCAATATCACACAATTCTCTCTAGTGCACACTTCACTTGGTGCTGCCTAGTGTAGGCCTTATGGTCTCTTACAGTCTCCTTCATTCTTATGTTCACTCACAACATATTCAAAATGCATTTCCATGTTAACCCCTATGATAACAATGAATTTTCTCCTATCGTGTCAAGCAACTTTATTCAGCTATGGGGCACATTCTAGACCAAATGGAATTTTGGCCTCTCAAGACCATTTGGCCTAAAGTTTGCTACTCAGGCAAGTAAAATTACCCGAGATTCAACAAATCAATTGATCAGCATGGGTCTCTCCTGCAGAAGACCCACAACTCCTAGGTAACCAGAAATGGCTACTTCACATTATCCACTCAAAATAAGTGATGCATCATCGTTTTCTGGCCAGTTGCCACTGCTTAGCAAATTTATTAAAATTACTTGACAAGCATCTTGTGAGGCATTTGTTCTTTTCAGTAAGGTCTCTCCCTCAGCTGAATAAAACAAGATGACATAAGGGACAAAATCTACAAATTGTGTAACTATTTAGTACATACAGTACATAAATATACCAAGGGCTCTTTCCCCCCTTACCAGGGAGGTAGCCAAAGTCAAAAGGCATAATTCCACTCCCACACATTTCATCCCCATCTATTCCACTCTCATCTACAACTCCTTCCTCCCTCTCATCTTGGCTCCTATGTATGATAGGTCATCCCTGCATCTCATCCATTGTCCTGAGTCAGAAGCAATGCAGCAAGACAGCACATCCACATCAATGCCACTTCATTTAATTGGCAGAAGGCAGAAGTTAAGGGTGAGTGGAGAATTGTATTATACGGGAAGGGAGCTATGCTTGTGGTGACCCGTCTTTGCATCTCTCAGCATCAAGTTTTTTCTTAAAATCTTGAATAGTGTTTGCTCACACTGTTTCTTTCTCTAATTTCTTCTGTGTGGGAAGCTATTTTTTTTTTTTCAGATCTCTTCTGTAATTATCTTTTTTTAGTTTCTTTTTGTGTCCTCTTGTTTTTCCATTGTCCCACTTCAATAAATCATTCTTATCTAAGATTTCCATTCCCTTCATAATTCTATAGATAGTTAGTAGGTCTCTTCTTTCCCTTCTTTGTTCCAGAGTTGGTAATTCTAATTTGGACAGTCTTTGTTCATACGTCACTTTGGAAAGAGTTGGTGCCAGTTTTGTTGTTGCTCTTTGTATTCTAATTTTTTTATATTCTTTTTGGTACTGCGTGTCCATAGTGTTGCTGCATACTCGAGTTTTGGTCTTATTAGTGTGGTTAAAGAATTTTTATCATTTCCTCGTCCAAATATGCAAATGCCACTTTTATTGATACGGTGATGAATGGAGGGGAGTGGGTGGGTGTGTGGGTGTGTGGGGGGTTAGGGAGTAGTTACATGTGAATTATATTTGCTGCAGACAAAAGGAATTTCTCCCCATCTTCAATGTTTCTGCATGAAGAGAGGGAGAGGGGGGTTCACCAATTAAATGAAGTGGCCTTGCTGTGAAACTTCTTAGTAACAATGAAAAACATGAAACAGAGAAATCCAAGTACAATTAATCATCTTAATACCTACCCTTCAATGGAGGTTCACAATATGCAGCAAATCCATTATCAACCAATACTCTGCAATAGTCTCTCTCATCATTCATTATTACTTTCTCCATTTGGTACATTTGTCCTCCTTTCCCTGTAAAGCAGCATTTGACAATGGAGCTTCCCATTAGCATTTCTTCAGCTCGATGAATGGCTGCTACTGACCAATCGCCTCCACTACAAAGGAAAATCCACAAATCAAAATGAATGGTTATTTATATAAAACAAGGCAAGATAACATGAATACCCAGATGTTCATTGAAGTAAAAATAAAAAAAAATAAAATAAATACATTAAGTAAATAAATATATAAATAAACAAAAAATAACATACAAATTCAAACAAAATTTTGCAAGGACTCAGAATAACAATATAAGAAATATGTGAATATGAACTTCTTACCTCATGGGACATATACTGGTCACTGAGCAATGAACTGCTTGAATGGGCATTTCCAAAAGGTGTTTATGCTTTATTTGTGAAATATTTGTCAAGGGAACAGTTTCTTCATTTCCATAATCCACAAAATACACAGACACCAGAACAGAACTTAACACCTTTTGAACAATAGCTCTGTACCAGCATCCATCCAAGGAATACCGTGCCATTACTGCATCTCCTTCTTTCAGACTTGTATTCTTTGGCAACTCAGTTTTATTAAAGAGCATCTGAGCTTCCTGCATGATTTCACTGAACTTGTCATTTTCTTTCTTGATGTGACCATGGAACTCTGAGGGTGATTTTACCCATGTAACTTCTATTTGTAGCTCTTTATCCAGAGGAACATCTCTATGGGGGAAGGGATGAGAACTACCATCTGACAAAGGCCTAAACTTAAAGTCGTCTTCCACAATCGTCTCCCCCAGAGACATCATAGCCTCTACTTTCCCTTCCATCTTGTCCAAGGAAAACTGATGCATTCTGCTATTACCACTGTTCTGTCCAGAATCAAATTCATTGTTCCTGCTTCCATCACATCGAAGGGCAAATGCCATCTTGGACTGAATACATCACATTTACTCCAACTAGTTTCTTCAGAGTAGCAACACAATTAAAATTTCAAGCCAAATTTTTCATAACTAATCTCCACCTGTAACAAACAGAAGTGAAAAAAACATTATTAACAATGAAGAGTTTTCCATTACTTTGTGTGTTTATGCAAATATTTGGATGCAAAAAGATGTGTACACAAGTTCTATCTGCAACAAATATACTAACATTGAACAAATTTTTATACATGTTTTAAGTGATCTGTAGTTCAGTGGTTTCAAGAACACTTAATAGTACCAATTTACATGTTGATGAAGACCCTACAGGTATAACTGCCAAGCATTCTTATACAACTACCTGTACATCTTGTACCACACAAGGTTTTGAGATGGAAATCTGAACTGTAAATTTGTTACATACATTTACATTGTTTATAAATCTGTTTTGAGCAAAAAGCACCTGTGCTCAAGACACCATCCAGCATTAAGACAATACCGACACAGAACAGGCCTGGCCCAGATTCAAACTACTCCAGATGCAGCCACCACACAGAAGATACAGAACATGTCATACTACAATACTCCACACTAAGGATCCCCATACAACACATCTCTTCCATAAGTGACTTATGCACCTGGGGGCCGTTGCCAGATTCCTAGAGGCCATGGGTCTTCCATAAGAGAAACAAGGGGCAATGGATTGAGTGACTGATTTATCTGTTGAAACTAATGAACATGAAGTGACAACTAGAGACCTAAATACCAAAAGCAAAAAAGTGGGCTAGAGAATGAATGAAACATGGATCACATTTCAACACCCTGATTGGACAAGTCATTATTCACCATAACGTTAACCCTGAATTTGTCAAAGCCAAGCACACAGGTCTGTTGTTACAACAACAACCCCAGCATGGATGCCATCAAGATTTATTGGTTTCAATCTGACAATAGTTAGAAAACCTCAAAGTTACAAAGGTTGGCTCAAAGACCACTTTGTCCTACATGCACATCTTGGTATGATCTTGGCATTCCCTTTCAAAATGCAGCTGCTAGTGGATAATGTCCTTTGTCATTCCCATATCTAGCTGAAGTTCCCCTTAACATATGAGGCTGTCACATAGTGAATGCATCACACAGTAGGTTATATAAAATGTGATAGGCAATGCTGGTTCATGTATCCACCAGTTATATATTACTATAAATGCCCTTACTTGATGTCTTGTGCACCATGATATATTTAAGCTGGATCTGGTCACAATTAAGTTACATTACAAAGGCGGAGCATGCCGACAGACCTTTTGGTCCATATCTAGGTCAGATGCAAAAAAAAAAAAATCATAATAATAATAAAATAATAAATAAAAACTATAATAATGTAAATAACAAATAAAATACATAAATAAATGCATAGGTATAGTTAAATAATAAACAAACAGGTAAATAGTAAACAATAATAAATTGACATATAACTAATAATAAATGAAAATCAAACAGACAAATGATAAAACAAAAACAAATAATATAAAATAAATTATAATCATTACAGCATCTTGCTTAGGTGTTTATCTAAATGATTCTTAAAGCTTCGAACTGAACTACATTGCACCACCTGTGCAGGAAGTTTATTCCATTCATTAACTACACGGTTGGCAAAGTTGTTTCTACCTACTTCCAAATTGAATCTATTTCCGGACAGTTTGAGACCATTGTTTCTTGTCTGATTCTCATTCAATGTGAAAATTTTGTCACTTTTGATGTCAATTCCCTTTAAAATCTTAAAGACCTGTATCAAGTCACCTCTGAGTCTACGCTTTTTTAGGGAAAACAGATTCATATGTTTTAGTCGATTTTCGTATGATTTATTTTTGATATTTGGAATCAGTTTTGTGGCTCGCCATTGTTCTTTTTCCAGTCTGTCAATGTCTTTAATGAGATTCGGTGACCATACGGAAACGGCATATTCCAAATGTGGACGAACTAACGATTTATATAGCTTGTTAATGAGTGATGGACTTTTGAAGTCAAAAGATTGCACAATCAGTCCTAGAATATTATTTGCTTTCTCAGAGGCTGAAAGACACTGCTTGGATGATTTGAGATCTTTTTCACTATCCACTTTTGTTAACTAATTTCCAAATAACTTGTAATCGTACTTACTGTTATTTTTACCTATGTGCATTACCTTGCACTTACTTGTGTTAAATTTCATTAGCCACTTTTCAGACCATTGCTGTAATATATCTAAATTTTCTTGAATATGTAATTGGTTAAAGTGATCATTTGCCATTCCGCACAGTTTTGTATCATCAGCAAATTTGGAAACAGTTGATTTTAGTCCATGGTCTATATCATTTGTATATACTATGAATAGAAGTGGCCCAAGAATGGAACCCCGAGGAACTCTACTTGTAACATTTTTCCATCTAGAAGTTTTTCCATTTAAAACAACTCTCTGTTTTCGATCATTCAACCAATTACTAGTCCAACTTAATAGGCTACCACTTATTCCGTGTAAAGCTAATTTAGTAAGTAGTCTTTCGTGTGGGAAGGTATCAAAAGCTTTTGCAAAGTCTAGATATATTAAATCTATATTGTTTCTTTTGTCATAATTCGAGATGACTGTGTTGTAGAATTCCAGTTAGTCACGCAAGAACGTTTCCGTCTGAAACAATGCTGGCTATCAATTATGAAACAGTTATTTTCTAAATGATGTTCGATAGTATCTCTGATGATAGTTTTCATCATTTTTCCTACGATTGAAGCCAAACTTATAGGCCTGTAGTTTTTTAGTTTCTTTTGTCACCTTTTTTGAATATGGGAGTAACGTTAGCTAGCTTTCATTCTCTTGGGACATCTCCGGATATGGTGGATTTCTTGAAAATAATTTCTAATGGAACAACAATCTCATTTTTCATTTCCTTTAAGATTCTTGGATGCCCACCGTCAGGCCCTGGTGTTTTATTAACTTTGAGTTTATCTATTCACCTTTTAATTTTTTCTTTTGTTATATTTACCGTAGTAAGTTTACCCTAGACTTTTCACAGGTTTCAGTTTGGAGTTCACTTTGAGGTGTTTCGTTTACGAATACCGAGCTAAAATAATTGTTTAAGATATTACACATTCCTTCATTTGAATATTCAAGTTGACCGTCAGCAGATAATAGTGGACCAATGTGATTCCTAACCTTTTTATCTCTAATGTAACTATAGAATTCTTTGGGATTCTCTTTGGATTTATCAGCGATGTTCATTTCATATTGTCATTTTCTTTTCTTTTTTTTGTCTTTTTTAAATCTCTCTGTATTGATACATAATTTTCATAGTCATTAGATGCACCCGAGCACTTATATTTCTTATAAGCCTGTCTCTTTTTAGCAATACTTTTTTCAGTTTCTTTGTCGAGCCACTTTGGGCGAGCCTGATTTGGGGGACGTCTGTCCTTAAAAGGAATGTAAGTATGAATCATCTTAGTGAGCGTATTTTGAAATATTTCCCACACCTGATCTACAGGTCTTTCGTTTAATTTTGCCTCCCAATCTGTAAGCTGAAGCTCCTGACGTAGTCCTATGAACTGAGCTTTACTGAAATCGGGTATTTTAGAAACACAAGTATCTATTCTAAAAAATTTTAGGAGTTTGAATCCAAGTTGTGATCGCTATTTGCAACAGTTTCACCGACTTCTACATCAGTTACCATGCTTTCGCGTCTAGTGATCAATAGATCGAGTAAGTTTCCATATCTTATGGGCTCTTTTATATGCTGAATTAAGTAATTGTCACCAAGATAATCAATCAAGCGACTACCTATATGGCCATGTTCAAGGGTCATCCAATCAATGTCAGTAAAATTGAAATCACCCATTATCAATAAATCCCGGTTGCAGAAACTAGACAGTTCATGAAATAACAGTTTGTCGTCTGCTAATGATAATGTCTTTGGCCTATATATTACACCTATATTCATTTTTTGTCCATTTGTTTGGGTTAACTCGACCCACAAACTATCATATGCATCCTGTTTCACTTCTCTAAAACACAAGCATGAACATTGTTTTTAACGTACAACAGAACACCCCCACCTTTCTTGTGGTTTCTATCCTGATGAAAGTGTTTAAATCCCGCAATATTAAATTCAGCTTCGAACTCTGTACCATTTAACCAGTCTCAGTTATTCCTATCATATCGAGATTTTCGCTTTTGACATACGCCTGTATTTCTTGAAATTTGTTCCTAATACTACAAGCATTAAAGTACATGGTTTTAAGAAACTCGTGATTATTTCTTTTTGACACATTTTGAGTTTCAATATCATGTCTTACATTATCATTTTGTTTTTTATTTATACCTTGCTCTATATTATTAATCCACATGATGAAATGTAAGATCACAGAACTACAATACAGTATAAATATTTAGCCACAGACCTCCCTTGGAAAAACTTGATGCAGAGTATGGCGGAGGAATAAAAAAATCTGATAAAATAACATTGGAGATCAGAGGTCATACACACAACGATGACATAGGGAAGTTGTCCCATCATCATTACAGATGCAACTCAAAAAAAGAAAAAAAAAAATGTTTTTTTATATATAAAAAAAAGGATATTTTCATTTTTTTATATTTTCCAGGCCCATACACCATGATTAATTTGTGCACACCTTATTGTATATCCTATTTTATGTGTATGTCTAACCATTCATGACAAGTAAATTTGGAGTGTTTAATCTTTGAAGATTATACTAAGAGTAAATTTTGTAAGGTAGCCATATTGGCCCATATAGAGTATTTACACTTGGGGGGATGGAGAGGGGGGGTCGCCGATTTAATGAAGCGGCCTTGCTGTGGATGTGCTGTGTCTTGCGACACTGCTTCTGACCTAGGGCAGTGGACAAGGTCAAGGGATGACCCGTCATCTAGGAGGTGCTAAGATGGGAGGGAGGGTGGAGGGGTGTGGAGTGTTTTCAGGGATGGAATGGGTGGGAATGATTTTATGCCTTTTCCTTTTTGGCTACCTCCCTAGTAAGGGGGAAAAAGCCTTGGTATATGTATGTATATATGTACACTTGTTGCAGCACGAGAGTCCTGACTAAAAAGGTCAATTACTTGTTTATTTTTATACTGTGTCTGATGTCTCTTTGGATAAGGTAGATACGCATATGTGGAGGGATGAATCAAGTACTTACACCTGTTTTCATATACTTGATATTTAATATCTGAACAAATTTGGACGTGGAAAAAAAAAAAATTAACAAGGTTTTTTTTTTACTTGCAATTAAAAATTTATTAATTTTTTTGAATCACTAAATTCATCATACGAGTGTGTGTATAAGCAAAATTTAGATAGGTAACTAATAATTATTGTAAACCTTCTTCACACAAAGTTACAAGACAAATGTGCAAAGGCGAATAAATAAGAAAATTGACTAGGCTTACTGTATAGATTTAGGGTTCTTGGCACCTTTGCCCATGGCACATGCAAGTGCCACACATATAAAGAGGGTTGCATGCTATTTCTCTCTTGCGCACCCTGTAAATATTATCACTTAAGTCTACTTGTATAATTACGTAGGGTACGCGTACCAATGGAGACGCACTTGCCCTATGCAGACATATTTGACAAAAAAACTTCTACCTGCCGATGGTGAATAGACAGGAACATAATTATAGGCTCAAAAAATCACTTAACTATCCCCTCATAATGTGAATTTTTGAGCCTATAATTATGCTCCTATCTATTCACCATCGGCAGGTAGAAGTTTTTTTGTGTCAATGCGTCTGCATAGGGCAAGTGCATCTCCATTGGTACATGTACCCTAAGTACCCTAAGTCAAATTTAGTATTAATGTACATCACCTTTTATTCGCCCAGGAGAGGAAGGAATTGGCCTATATAAAGGGAAAATAGCACTTTGACCATGGACTGATGGGATTTGTTCAAGTCAAGGCCAGAATTGATACAGTTAATCAAAAATATGCCACATCATGACGGAGGTGTCTAAAATAGATATAGGAAAATGCTGGTGTAATGCATGTGCCATTTTGCTTCTTAACATCAAATGCTCTAAGAACCATAATACAACGTCTCTAATACAATGTCTCTTGTGTAGCTTTTTGGCCAGGAGATAATCTCAAGCTTTATGAATTTCTACTACAATCACCTCTTCAATCATCTCCAAACAATGACATTTTGATCAAGAGTTGTTACAGATTAAGGCTGCGAGTGGTGATCCTGCCTATAACCCCATCCTTAGACAATGTCTCTGGACTGAGATCATCTCTATCAACTTTGGCTTTATTTGCTCCTTTTTTCATAAAGGAAGAGTAGACATATGGTTAGTGCTCTACTTCTAATATTTCAAGCTAGTAATACAGAAACAGTGAGAAGGTGGGGTCACCAAATAAGTAAAGTGCCCTTGCTGTGGATGTACTGCATCTTGCTGCACTGCTTCTTACCCAGGGCAGTGGGCAGGAGGCTGGGATGACTTTTCATCCACGAGGAGCTAAGATGAGAGGGAGGGAAGGGTGGTGGATGAGAGTGGGAGCATGCCTTTTGACTTGGCTACCTCCCATATATGGAGGAAAAAGCCTTTGTCATATATATATATATATTATATAATTTAAAATGTTTTGCATAATGTAACACAGAGAACAGTCCAACATTTCTTCCCAGAGAAACTTAATGGAGTGCCAGAAGAAAAAAAAAACACCACAGCAATACTGAAATTATTTCCGCCCCGGGCGGGAGTCGAACCCAGACTGCCATAGTGACGGCCAGGAACTCTACCATCACACCATCGAGTCATGAGTGTGATTCACCATGGTTTTGGATTACGTGTTGGACTTGTGATTAATAGCTATTTCCATCCTGGAAGAGAGCTCACAGTTCATATATGACCGATCTATGGTTAATGCTGTGACCTTACACATACACCCATCCCCAACTCCCTGCCCATGTGAGTTGGAGTAACGACTCTCAGTGCAGCGATACTAAAACTACTTCACCCCTGGGTAGAATTTGAACCCAGACCACCATAGTGGCAGGCAGGAACTCTACCAACTATGCCAGGGTCGCATGTGCGCATGTGTAAAGTCACAGCATTACCCATAAATTAGGCCATGGTGAATCATGAAGAAACCAACAACTACTACTTGCAAAAGATGGTCCTGGCCCTGGGACATGAACATCAGTCATCTCCCCAACCTGAACCACTTATCCTGTAGCAGGATTAAAAAAAATTAACCTCAGATTCTCTTAATTGGCCAGAAGCAGGCAAATATCACTTAGGCTGTATTATAGACTGTATTTGCTATTTATAATAACCAGTTTGCAGAAACTCATGAAATTCCAAGAACAGTTTCGTACAAACCAGTAAGAACTGGCTGAATCCCACCACTGTACTCCTCTCCAAACTTCATCAACTTTCTCATTTTATGATTTTCACTTGAAGGTGTAGGAACAAGGGGAGTGACAATCTATCTTTTGTCCGATTGGTCAAGCTCTTCCTTCATCAACTTTGTCCGTATTTCTTCTATCTTGAAACACAAGAGGAGCAGACAACTCACCACAGCTATCATTCTACTACTATCTGCCAGTCCTTTAACTGGCTAGGTATGATAATTGGAAAGTGAGAGACAGGACTCCGTGATGGCATAAGTGTTGTGCCTTTCCTGTCTATTACCTTTAGATTGATAGACTAATACATGGACATCTGTCTAAAGTTTCTTCCCAGAGAGGATTATCCAAAGAACACTACCAGCTGCTGCGGAGCCATGGGTTTTCATTCACCGAAACTCAAGGCAACAACTGACTCAAGGACTATAAAAGAAATCATGTACAGCAAACTAAAACTAGCCAGCAGCTGGGATGAATGAATCCCACTTAAGTGACTTAGTATGGTACAGATTAATGGAAATTATTCAACTCTTTTGCTCCCGATGGGGTAATGCACAGCTAATTCAATCATCATAACAATGCTTGGGATATAAGAGTGGCATCTGGTACTGAGGGTGATAACTGTATTCACGTCTGTAATGTCCTTGACACTACACGACGAATTTGTCGTACTACTCTACTCCTTGGTATTCAAGTTTTCCGGTTGTATAGACGAGTCCGTATTATCAATTTGAATGAATAATGCCTGATTTAGTTGTCAGAAAATGGACTCTAAAACAATTATGAACTAAGTCAAACATTAACAACTTTTAGACTTTTGCAATATCTATTTACAGTAAATGTGGGACCATTTACTATGAAGTACTCTACAAACCACTTTGTAATTTAATAATACAAGAATTTCAGTTTCACACTTACCTTATAATATGTGAATTATATGAGCACTTGGCCCCTTTTAACAGATATCTCACACTAGATCAAAAACAATCACAATTGAATTTCGACTGCACTGCTTTACGCTACTTTCCTGTATTTCGTTTCGGGACTGGAGCCTAAAAACGACGATTCATACGCTTTGTGGTATCATATTATCAGCATTAAAATATTAACACAATTAATTATGAATGGCAAATATGTAGACATATATGTTATAAAAACATATACATTGTTGTATTTTGAGGTACGTTTGTCAATACAGTACACCTAATAATTTTTTTCAGAATCGCTATCCTGATTTTATAAGATGATATGCATTTAGGTTTATATGTTAAAATATAATTAAAATATGATATTTTTTATGTAAAATTAGGTAAGTAATTATATGAAACTATTATTCTAAGCATACTATCACACATAAGCAAATGCGGAGATACGCAGACTATCAAACAGCAATCCGGATAGAGTGATAGCAAACATATAACTGATCACTCTTACTGTTAATTACAATATGTAGTTTATACGTTCCATTGTCACTTCAGTTTAATTCCACATGCAGATATCACCACATGAAACCCAAATGTGGCCTTTCTGTAGCCCTAAAGTGGGCTACACACTATCAAACATTTTTGTCCAGCGTGTTTGTTCAAACATCGCCACAGACTGTAACGGGTGTTTGATCAAACGTTAGTATACCTGCCGACAACGTCCCTTCAACATGAGCCAAAAGAAAGCGGGCATAGCTATACTTTTAGCCATAACCACTGAAAAGCCTGCCAAGCGAAAGAAGAGAGTGTGGATGAAGTAGTGGTACAAGAAGAAATGCAAATTATCTCATGACTGCCTGACTGTTTGATCAAACATCGCCACACACTCATGAAACATGTTGGACAAACAAGCAGTTTGACTATCGAGTATCAAACTGCTTGTCAAACCTTCCAACCTGCCCGTACACTCTCAAATTGTTTGATCAAACTCCTTGTTGGACAACCATGTTTGATTGTGTGTATCCCGCTTAACGCTGCGTACAGAGACCTGACCTCCCCGAGAATTTAGTCTATCTTACAATTATGACCACAGTTCTGCTGCTTACAAGCACACCTGATATATATTTCGAAGGCCTAACACTCGGTAGACTGAGCTGTATTAGTCCTGACCTAAAATAACTGCATGGATTTGCCAGTCTAGGTAAATACCAACATGTACGTGCCTGTGGCTGACAGTCCATAACAATACGTGCATATGTTCATTTACAAAGCCATAATCCCCATTATAATTAGGTCGACCCAATCCAAGCATACGCGCATACACACATGCATAAATACATACATATATCCTCGAACACACATACGAGGAGTTACAGAAGTAATCCCTCCTGTTTATTTATTTATTTGTTTGTTTGCCTATTTATTTGTTTGTTTGTTTGTTTGTTTGTTTGTTTTTTCTTCTCCATTAAGGGATCCGAGGGAACTGTTTATAGCATTATCACATGAAGAATCGTCACGCCAGACTTCGACAGGGTGACCATTCTTCGTGTGAGCTATCCTAGGGTGACAATTCTTCATATGGCCCTACTTTTCAAGACGTCGTTTTCGAGCTTTTGAGTAGTGATTCCTCTAATGTTATAAGGTGGATGCAACAGAAGAAGCTTTTTAAGAGCGAAGTTAAATGTGATAGTTGCGCTAGTTAGATGAACTGGACAAAATATGCCATTTTGAAGGGTGGGTTTATCTGGAAAGGCCAACGAAAAGACTGCTTGAAGTACAAATCAACCAAGTGAACTAGAGTAGGATTGTTCATTTTTGTTTATTTATTTGTTTATTCATTGTCTATTTATATCTATATATTTTTGCTTGTCCTAATATTGCACTACATAGGTGTATTCATGTTATGTATCTTTGGTGTGAGCGTATTCATGTTGTGTGAGTGTATTCATGTTATGATCTTTGGTGTGAGCGAAAGAGCAACAAGCCGTCAGGTGAATCTTTCTGAGAAAACGATGATACACTGTTACATTTTTTTTCAGAGAGGTCTGTGCCGTGTATTTTGCAGCAAATGACGTTAAACTTTTGAGGTATGGGATTGTGACAGTGTGTCGTGCGTGGACTCTGTGCTAGTGTGTAGGTCCGCTGTGTTTTTGTCCATTTGCGCGCAGTTCTGCAAGGGTAGCCATTATCTCGGAAAACTTGCAAAGTGTGTTTCTTTTGTTCCTTCTTTCCTTCCACCGTGGAAAAGATTTTATCTGCTCTGTTCCAAAAAGTCCTTATCACACTCTTCTTGTGGTAGTCTGGATGGTAGCTGTGAGACGAGAAGACCCGAAATCGGCCCTATACAAGCACGCATCAGATTACCAACATACCATCGACTGGGACGGAGCCAAGACACATACAGACAACAACAAAAAGAAAAGACTATTTTAAAGAAGTATGGGAGACCAAGGGCAACTGCATAAACAGGAACATTGACCTCAATCCAATCTATCTAGGGACCACGAGCACGACCGTTTACTCGTAATGCACCCATAGCAACGACTTGATAATGGGCTAACAATATCTAGTATTTTGTATTTATATATTATATATTATTCCTATCCCCATTTTCTGTTTATTTTTCGTTTTCTTTTATCTTCTTTTTCAAGTAGGTTTTTGATGCACTTGGCATCCTATTCTCTGTGATCACTTGGTTCCAACTTACCATGTTTTTTTAAGTTCAACATACCTTTTCATGTTTACTTGTTCAGTATGATTTATTTGATTTCAGTTGGGTTTGCCAAGGTCCCAGTTACTATTTCGTTTCCAGTTTTACTCAGCTTTGTGTGATATTTGGTCACAAGGGTAATGACACGCCCAGTTCCTTTCCAGCCAACAGTCACTTTCCCTTTTCAAAGGACTTTACAAAGGCGGAGCATGCCGACAGGAGACCTTTTGGTCCATATCTAGGTCGGATGCGAAAAAAATCATAATAATAATAAAACAGTAAATAAAAAAACTATAATAATGTAAATAACAAATAAAATACATAAATAAATGCATAGGTATAGTTAAATAATAAACAAACAGGTAAATAGTAAATAATAATAAATTAACATATAACTAATAATAAATGAAAATCAGACAGGCAAATGATAACAAAACAAAAACAAATAATATAAAATAAATTATAATCATTACAGCATCTTGCTTAGGTGTTTATCTAAATGATTCGTCCAGTTAGTTGAAATTTCGATGTCTGTCCTGTTCACATTGCTCTTCTGTGTAAATCTATTCCATACGTGTTCACATGGTAGTTATCTATTTGCACGCGTGACCGTTTATCCCTTCACATGGAACACTTGGTCCGCCACCTTAGGCCGCTTTCACACGAGCGTTTCCGTACGCGCGTTCGGGTGCGCCGCGTTTTAACTTTCAATGGAATTCAATGGGACCTTTCACACGTCCGCAAAACGCGTCGTGTAAAAGGTCCCATTGAACTCCATTGAAAATTAAAACGCGGCGCACCCGAACGCGCGTACGGAAACGCTCGTGTGAAAGCGGCCTTAGTGTGATTAAGTGGTCTCCCTCTCCACACTTCTCAAATATTGCGTTTCTTATGTTACCTTTCAGTTTCCCTTTTATTGTATGTTATTGTTTTTGTTTCATTCTTGGTGTATTTCTCTGTATTTTAGTATATTAAATGGTACATATTTCGTCAGCATGGTTTCTCCAAGGCTAAGTCATGTGTGACTAATCTTCTATCTTTTTACACTAACGTATATAAGGTGTCAGAAATGATAGTTACGATGTTATTTACCTTGACATTAGCAAATTGTTCTACAAGGTGTCCCATCAGAGACTATTAGATAAAGTCAAAGCACATAGCATAAGAGGAAAAGTGGATTAGAGCTTGGATCAGTGACAGAAAACAGCGGGTCACCATAAATAGTGTAAAATCTGAATGGGAGAGTGTTTCTGGTGGAGTTCCCCAGGGCTCGGTTTTTGGGTCCCTTATTGTTCACTATGTACATTAACGACTTGGACAATGGGATTAATAGTGATGTTAGTAAGTTTGCGGACGACACTAAAATAGGACGCCTGATCAGGCCAGGAGATGACGCCGAGATTCTGCAAGATGATCTTAACAAATTGTTCACATGGTCGGTGAAATGGTAAATGGACTTCAATATCTCAAAGTGCAGCGTGCGTAGGGCTACACAACCCCGAAAACAGATATAACTAAGATAACAAGATTTTAGAGAAAATTGGGTGCGAGAGAGATTTGGGAGTTCTAGTGAGTCCTGATCTTAAATCCAGGAAACAGTGCATCAGCGCCAGAAATGAATATAACAGAGCTTTAGGTTTCATTGCTAGGACGGTTACGAATAGAAGTGTAAAGGTAATTATCAAACTTTATCTAGCGTTGGTTAGACCCAGCCTTGACTATGCGGTACAGTTTTGATCTCCGTCCTATAGAATGGACATTAATTCACTAGAATCAGTACAGAGGAGAATGACCAAAATGATATATGGACTCAGAAGTTTACCTTACGAAGAGAGGCTTAGGCACCTTAACTTACACTCTCTGGAAAGACGTAGAGTGAGGGTGATCTAATAGAGGTGTTCAAGTGGATCAAAGGCTTTAACAAGGATGACGCAAACAAGGTCATCATATTAAGACAACAGGACAGGACTCGCAGTAATGGATTTAAACTGGACAAATTTAGATTTAAGAAGGAAATAGGCAAGAATTGGTTTACTAATAGGGTGGTCAACGAATGGAATAGACTTAGTAACCATGTAGTGAGCGCTAAAACTATCAGTTGTTTTAAGAAACGGTTAGACAACTTTATGGATGGGGATGACAGGTGGTGATAGATATGGAGCTGCCTAGTGTAGGCCTTATGGTCTCTTGTAGTCTCCTTTATTCGTATGTTCTTATGTTCTTATGATTAGCGGAGTTGAACCAAGGGCATGGTTCATTAAATTCCACGCTACAAAGCCCTGCAAGGGGCACCGTCCTAGCCTCCCGATGGGGGGGAGTGTGTGACGTTAAACCATATAAAAATAAATAAAAATGATTAGCGGAGCAAGGACTTCACCAAGGTCCTCTTCCAGTTGTATCCTGGACCATATAAAAACGAGTTCACTGTATGTAAACCATTATATCCCCTGAAGATGATTCCTGGACGGGAATCGAAACGTCAGGCTTAATAAACCCATACTTAAATACTCACTCATCCACCACTGTTCCCGTATGTGATATTGACAAGACAGAATTAATGCAGTCAATATTTTAGGGAATTTAATTACACCCTTAAAGACCAAAGTCATATATCTTATTGATGCTGACCACTTTCAATTCAAACTATTTTCGATTTCTACTAACCCTTTCACTTTCATTTCCATATTCATCTCCAGTCCTCTTGTATGGTGGAACTAAACAACACTCCTCTAATCCACCGGGTCACTCCATTCCTTGAAACAGACACTGAACAATTCTATCAACCACTCCACTATTACTACTCCAGTCTCTGACAGACATTCCACAAGACACCCATTTGATTCTGATGTCATACCAGCTTTCATTAACCTCAGTGCTACTTGTGCCTACTGTTTCGTAAATGCTTTATCGTTCACTTCATCCTTTACATTCTTTTCGCATTTCCCATTGCCAAAACATTGCTCACCCCATTTCCTTCCCTCGTCCCTCTCTCCCATTAAGTGCTGCCCATCTGCTCTTTTCATCCCTTCCCTCTAACAGATTCACACATTCGCACAATTATTACTTCCTTCCAAAACGCCATTAATTTCTTTCATAACTCTTAAACATCTACCTTGTTTACCCTTCGTAATCACCTCACATCAGTTTAGATTCGGCAAACTGTTCAGAAAACGGGTAAATATTCTTTTATTTATTTTATTATTACTACTTCGATTACTACTACTACTACTACTACTACTACTACTACTACTACTACTACTACTACTACTACTACTACTACTACTACTACTACTACTACTACTACTACTACTACAACAACAGTACCACTACCACTGCTACAACTATTACAGCTCTAGCCAGTTCCAATATTGATAATAATAAAAAAAAACAAGAGGAAAGAACAAGGAAAACATGTGCAAGTGTTGTAGTAAAAACAAAAGTAAGGTGATATTAACAGCAATAATAACAACTAAATCCAGTCATTATCATAGTAATATCAATGTGAAGACGATGTACCTTTAATCCATTAGACAGTGACACAGATTTATGTTCTATATTATGGTTACCGTCAGACACTTTTATTCACACACAAGAAGAAGATTAAACAGACAAACAAATAAAAAAGATCACACATGCAAGTGTGACGTCAATTATATCTTATTTCAGCTATCGCGCCGATAAAGTGAAGCCAGTGAAGTGGTGAAGGAGGGTACCAGAAAGGAAGGAAATATAATTTAAATGACCAGCATTCCTGAGTGGAGAATTTTCTAAACATGAAAAAATATTGCGTGACTCTGATGCGTAAGGGTTTCTCTAAAGATCTTGACTAATGACGGCTTTGAAGAATTCCTTCAGTTACGATAGATCCTGTTCAATTAAGCTGAAAAAACCGTCTGGTATACCAGATTATTTAAATATATCAATATATTAAATTGGATATAGTTGGTTGTAGAACATATTTGTCGCTCTTGCTTTGCCATAACTGTGTTTCATAGTTCTTTCTCGTGCGTTTCACACCAAGAACCAACAAGATATGTTTACATCTCAGAGTGCAATGCATATCTTTATGACCCAAGAGACGGGAAACACAATCCAAAGATAGAAAACACGTCCAGAGGTGGGAATCTCCTCTCCAGACTTCAGACATTTGATAATTTAGAAGGAGCTTCTCTACGCTTATGTGGAACAGTAACACATAAGCCCTTTGCCTTCATGTTTTTTATTTCGTTTCCCTTTCTTTCTTTCTTTCTTTTTTCTTTGCGTTGATCGTTCTGTATCACATAAAAACTGTCAGAAGAGAGGACTGAAATATGACAACAGTTGCTGGAATGTAACTTCAGGATGACACTTGTTGATTATATTACTTATTCAATACAAACTAATTTCTCTGTGCCAACGTGGTGTCAGAGACGAGGAGGCAGTCTGGAGAAAACTAGAAAAATATAAAAAAGTAATCTAGAAATAATACGTCTTCCACAGCTCCCTAGAAGACATCAGCCGCTGTAGTACTTATAAATGATGGCAACCCTACATACCATACCCCCTTGGAGAGATCTCGCTCAATCAGTCGTTCAAGAAGAACTGTTGCTCTAGTAATAAATTACCAAAATACTCTTTTTTTCATTTACTTTATTTTACCGAAGTGACGTCCTTCAGGACATCAACGACCTTGGAACGCCATTCTTCTCTGTCTTGATTTCTAAATGATTCTCCATGTATTCTTACTAAACCATACATAAAGTTCTTCACTTGCCTTCCTCTTGCCCCGTCTTTCTTCCACCTTTCCTGTCAACGGACTGTATTACAAGCTTGCCTCTCCTTTCTCACACATTTGAAATACTTTGGCACTTCACACAGAGAACTGTTGGTGTCCGGCATTATTCTCGTTGACAGCATGTATGACCGTTGAAAAAAAGGTCAAAATCTATTTGGTCAAGAGTACATTTATACACCAACTCCACGTGCACGCCTGCACGGGTTCTGAGCCGAGAGCAATGAAGAAGAGCAATTCCGAGTATTGGAACCCATCCGCTCCTGAAGCTGACTTAAGAAGGGCACTTCATAAATCTGAAACAGATCTTCTTCTCGGAAACAAGTCATTGTATATGCGGACGGGTCGTCAATGCGAGTCACGCGCTGAAGTGGTTCTCTACTTAAAATGTCTCTTCTTACTCCTAATTGTGGCATGTTCTTTCTTTACCTTTTCATGTTATATACGTTATGTATGTATACTCGCATCGACGACATTAAACAGCTCTGCCTACAGGTTTCGAACCCTAGCCCGTATGGTACTAGACCATTTCAAACCTAGTACGCTACCGACTGTACAAAGAGACCACACAGTCGGCAGCACAGTAAGCTTCAAGTGGTCTAGTGCCACCACGGCTTAGGTTTCGAATCCCGTAGACAGAGGTACATATATGTGTTGTGTTATGACAGTCGGGTTTATTCACTTACAGGAGAAGGATTATTGATGAACACCTTAGCTGATCTGCTTAAATCTACTTCCTATTTTTTGCTTCCAAATAGGCTTACTTGGCCTGGCATGCGGGTTAAGAATCCTTTCTAGTTTGTCCTCTTAAGACTTCTTCTTCCTTCCCTCATGTCTTTTCTAAGTTGTTTTTTCCACTTGTGTCTGACTGCGTGTTTTATATTCTGTTTTCTCTCATTACAATATACCATTAGAAGGCAAGAGATCTATAGGTTGAATAAAATAGCCTTTGGCTAACCAGAACAGAATGGAGTGGTTTAATGGACTACGATGAAGTCATTCCTGACCTGTTCGAGGAAAAGAACTCCAGAGTGAACGACATAATTATCTAACGTACTTGATAAAATCATTAACCCCTTTGCTACGGAGGCAGAGGAGCACGAATATATATGGGTCTGACTCAGTGGCGACAAGTGGCAAACGATTTTATGAAACAGACAATAGGTGGAGAGCCTTTTCGGTCGAGCGCGGTGTTGCCCCCCAAGGACAGAGGAGTTGATTATCGCGCTAACGAAATACTCGTAGGCTTACGCTAGGTCCAACCTTCACTTAACACCTTCCTGACCGGGTGTTACTTTCCCTTTCCCTCTGAATGTCGCTAAGCTATTTCATTCATCACCATGGCATACCTTTCACCAAGGGCGACATTTGTATTGCAACTGTCGCCAGATTATTTTATTCATTTCAGATCCTTTTGCATTGTTTTACAGATATCAGACCAGGGCTGGGCACAGACTGGACATAGGCTTTCGTGTGATTCGCCAGATTTGCTGCTAAATGAGAAAGGAAAAGCGAAAAGAAGAAGAAAAAAGAAAAGATAAATACGGTTTGTTCTTGTGCACGTGATGCCCCGCTGTTCCACGTTTCATGACTCCCCACACAATCCGCGTCGTTGTGAAGGAAATTTATCTTGGTAGTGTCGCTGCGCATGCCTCTAAGACTGTTCACACTAGCGGTTTTAACCAACGAGGTTGAAACTGATGCTGTTCAATTGCAATGTAAGTCAATGGAGGCTTTCACACACAATTGCGCATTTTTTTTGTTTAATTTTTTATTATGCGGTACTACCGCGGTTTCCGCACGGTTCAAACCACTAGTGTGAACAGGACCCTCCATTACTCTCCCTCCGTTTTCTGTTCAAAACCACGTTTTTCACATTTTGTCTCTTATCAAGTCATCTTAAATGGTTTTCGAGAATTATATTTTGTTCGTGTGGTCAAGTTTGATGCATTCGTCTTGTTGAAATAAGAGTTTCCGTTGTCATCGTTATCACTAGCCTTATTGCTGTTATAATTGTTATTTCTATGATAACTATTATTGTCATCATGGTCATTAGCTATAGTACCATTATCACGAATACAGTTACCATTATTATTGTTGTTATTACCATCATTATCCTCATCATCGCCATCGTCGTCGTCATCATCATCATCATCATCATCATCGTCATTGTCATCATCATCATCATTATCATCATCATCCTACGATAATGGAAAAACAAAATGCAAACCAGCAGATGAAAATGTGGACCACATTGATGAAGGAAGACAATAACATAAGTAGAAAAAATAGATAAATAGATAAGTAGAAGAATAGAAGAATACATACTCGTAAAAAAGGAAAAACAACATGAATACATTAAAAAAATGTGGGTGTTATTAGTGTCCTCCTTTTTTATCTTTTGTATAATTTCCATCCTAACATAGTTACTCACTTGCACTAATACTTCAAGTATTCTAATCTCAACAGAAGGTTATCCTTTACAGAAAATCCTCTGTTGTCTCTCAGGATAAACCCAAACCCATCGCCTGTTTTTTTTTTTTTTTTTTTTTTCTTCAGGGCGAGCACCCGCCCGACCTCAACTTTGCATGTGGTTCGGAACAGTTTATACTCGTATACAGGGTCTGCTGTTCACGCGAAGCCACTGGTATTAGCGGCGGTGCCCTGAGATCAGGGAGTGGGGGGGGGGGCACCCCTCAACTGCAGGCTACACCAGGAGGAAAGTGTGCCCCCAAGAAGCTGTGGGTTGCCTCAGAAGTGGAGACGGTGAGGTGCCTCGCTACCCCTGCAGGGATGAGTGGTGGGCTAAGACCTAGGAGGCGAAGAATGGCAGTGGTTCTACACTCTAGGTCAGTGATTCTTAACCAGGGGGGCGCGCCCCCCTAGGGGGGCGTGGATCATTTCCAGGGGGCGCGCGAGCTTTCGGGTGAAAAGTATAAGTTTTTCCAGTTAGTGATTACTTTTACAACAGCATGGGCCAGTACTATAAGCATAAGCATATGAATTATTACAGAATTCTTTCTTACTAATGAACCGTTAGAGTGAGACCCGTTTAGGCAGAGCGTTTCTTCCGAGGTTGTCTTCGTCGGTTGAATCGTACGATGACGTCATGATAAGACGGAAGCTGATTGGCTAGTAAATTCTCGCGCGATGCTATCAATGTGTGGGACGGTGTGACTGAGACAATTGCATTTCACCAGTCGTTGTGTGATTATTGCTTATTGTTGTGTTGGCCTCATTTGTTCTACATATTTACATAGATACAAAACATCAAGTATTTTGCAATGAGTGCTAAGAAACGGAAGTACATTGAAGATTACATTCGATTTGGATTTGTGTCTCTCCAAAGGGATGACACCGAGGTTCCACAGTGTGTGATATGTTACAAGACTCTGAGCAATGATGGAATGCGGCCTTCACGCCTGGAACGCCACTTGAGGACATCACATCCTGCTTTAGTTGACAAGCCGAAGGCATTCTTTGAAACTAAAAAAGACACCTTGAAGCGAGCTAAACTGAACGACAGTGGGTCATTTCGGCAGCAATCTTCAAAGGTTGTTGAGGCTTCCTATGAGATCGCTATGTTGATTGCAAAGAGCAAGAAGAGTCATAACATTGGAGAGTCTCTCATAAAACCAAGTATATTATGTGCAGCAGAACTCGTTTTGGGGAAAGATAGTGCAAATAAGCTTTCCCAGATTTCTCTGTCAAATGATACAGTCAAGAAAAGGATAGATGAATTATCTCAAGATATCAAAGTTCAGACTCTCGACCAAGTAAGAGCCTCCCCTGTTTTTGCCATCCAGTGTGATGAAACGACTGATGTCGCTCAGTGTTCTCAGCTTCTGATGTATGCTCGTTTTGTATCAGGCAATAATATAAAAGAGGAAATTATGTTCTGTCACCCGATGGAAAGTTTCACAATAGCAGAAGCTATTTTTGATGTTATATCAGATTTTTTCCAGGAAAATCAGCTTTCTTGGGAGTCGCTGGTAGGAGTGTGTACTGATGGAGCACCAGCCATGCGTGGTTTACGGTCTGGGTTTGTCACAAAGGTGAAAGAAAGAAATCCTTCCGTAATGAGTACACACTGCATACTTCATCGGGAAGCCTTAGCATCCAGAACTTTGCCTATTGAAATGATGGACGTCTTGAATGTGGCTATCAAGATTCTCAATTTTGTCAAAGCTGGAGCCTTGAACAGTCGTCTTTTTAAACTGTTGTGTAAGGATATGGAATCCGAACATGAAGCCTTGCTTTTTCACACGAACGTGCGATGGTTGTCAAAAGGAAATATGCTTGGAAGGCTTTATGAGTTACGAGAAGAAGTAGAAATATTTCTAGATTCACAGCAGAAAGTAGACCTTTATGACAAATTTCAGTCTGAAGGCTTTCATGCAACCTTAGCCTACCTGGTGGATATTTTTGAGGCATTGAATGCTGTGAACCTCAAACTACAAGGAAAAAACA
>NC_134818.1:19607692-19610192 GCF_046742065.1 Oratosquilla oratoria | reverse complement strand
AACTCCCCTTACTCCTTATACTCCCCACCCCATCACTTGGTTGTACCCCTCCCAACACAAACTCACACAAATAAAGCTGGCCATGTGTGATTTGTGTTATGCAAAAACGTGCGACATGAAACATGTGACATGCAACATGCGAAATGCAAAATGCAACATAAAATATGCAATATGTGATATGCAACATGTAACATGTTATATCCAACATGCAAAATGCAACATGCAATCTATAATATATGAGATGCAAAATGCAACATAAGATATGCCACATACAACATGTACCATGCAACATACGACATGAAACATGGGATCTGCAATATAAATGTGTCATGCAAAATACGATATGCAATATGCAGCATACGACATGCAACATACGAAATGCAGCATGCGACATGCACCATGCGACATGTTACATGCAACATACAACATGCAATATGAAACGTACGACATGCAACATGAGGCAACATGTGGCGTGTGACATACGGCATAGGCCCTGCACCAGAGAATTCCAGTGAATGGTGAGTGAGTGAATAGTTGGAATATGGATGTTTTTTCATCTAAAAAGAAATCACTGGACACCTAGAACAAATCACATTACTCGCATATTTCAACAAAACCATCTTAACTTCTCTAAAATTAAATTTATGATCTAAAGCAAAGTCTAGGTATCATTCGAGCTTGGCTTAGCTACTCTTTGCCGAAAAGAATCGCCTGAAGGAAGCCAGAATAAAGTTTACATAAATAAGATGACGATGTCCGGTTTAATGAAGATGGTCTTAAACATATGAGGAACACATTTTGTTCGGTACGATTATCGCTCGACGATAATCGTTCATGGTTCAATAATGATCGTTAAACAGTTGTCTAGAGGACTAGTTTTTTATCTTTGATTGGGGCTGCTCAGCTTCAAGCAGCAAAATACGAGGATGATGATTTTAACGGAACCTACAACCAACGCGTCTACTCAAATATGATGATGCCAGGTAGGATGCGCGTCACCCACCATAGGCGGTGGTAAGGTAACAATCTTTAGTCATCAAGGTAACCATTAGGACTTTGAGAAAATGCTAACTGTAAAGAGGTTTCCTTTAACTAACAAAATATTAAAACACGTTAATCAAATACGGAGACAGTGGATCGGTTAAAAAAAAAAAAAGAGTAGACAAATAAATAAATAAATAAATAAATAAATAGATAAATAAATAAATAAATGAATAAATAAATAAATGATTATACTAAAAGAATGAAAACCAGGGACAGCAAGAAACAGATAAAAAATAATAATTCCTTGATCGTATCTGAAGTCTCAGCCTTGAAGGAAGGAGTGCGAGGAGGAGTAGGAGAAGGAGAAAGCGACATGGACGTCACCCTCAGAAAGTGGTGCCGAGAAATTAGTCAGCCAGGCTCGGCGCGAAGTCTCCCGCTTATTAAGCTCGCCGTGGAGGGTGGGTGGAGGAGGAGGAGGAGAAAGCTTTGAAACATTAGCAGGGACATTTATGATACTCTGTTCGGGACTGAAATTCATAGCCGCGACGTGCCGAGTCTGAATCGTAATTGAACAAATCGGGTTTCTAGTTGCAAGATCGGTTCTCGCTCGCAACATGCAACATTGTTGCCCAGTGCAACAATACTTAGTTGCAGAAATAATTACGAGACGAGGCTTCAACTGTCAGTTGTGTTTTTCTTGTACTGACAGGATCTGGTATGCGAGGATGTACCCATGTATAGCGTATACACTAAAAAGCAAAACACACAGGTCTTCAACTATGCCTATCCATGCCGTGGACACATTATTGAGGGAGTCTATCAGCGTTCTTGCGTTCTTTTCAACCTTCCTCCCCATCTCCCTCCTTCTCCCTTCCCACACTCTCTCTCTCTCTCTCTCTCTCTCTCTCCCTGATCAAGAGGAGAATGGGCGTGTGTGCATTACCATAGAACAGACTACACGAGCTCTGGGTTTTCATCCGGTAGGGTAATAATAGGTATTGATCACTAGTCCAGCACCTGATCCAAGAACATGATGAATCATACGCACGCACGCACGCACACACACACACACACACACACACACACACACACACACACACACACACACACACACACACACACACACACACACACACACACACACACACACACACACACACACACACACACACACCAACGACGAACAGCGGCAAACGGTCGTCCTGCGAGAAGGAGGTCAGAGAGAAACATCTCCCTACCACTGATCTCCAAATCCCGTCAACACCTTTACCTTCCTCTGGAGCCGCAGTCCCGAAGGGTTGGCACTCGGTCTCCCTTACTCAACTTCGACTCTGTTTCTTCCACCATTTCATGTAAGGACCCCTGACAACCGGTGACTGCTCCTCGCTCAGCGGAGATTGACGGAAGGAGTCTCACATTAAGACAAGGAGGAAATAGTCTACAATTCCTACGAAAAGGTCTTTGTGAATTTGTTGTGTTTGCACGGTGAGTCTGTAGTGACGAGGGGACGTAT
>NC_134818.1:19597692-19600192 GCF_046742065.1 Oratosquilla oratoria | reverse complement strand
ATCAACAGAAATCAAGTCAGTATAGATTAAATGGAATCTCTCTCTCTCTCTCTGTCTCTCTCTCTCTCTCTCATTCTCTTCCAAGTTATCGGAACGAATCTATTTTCCGAGTTATCGGAATCCATTTCCGAGTAACCGAGTCCAATTCGTGTGTAACTTTAAGGCCCTGTTCACTCTATCGGTTTGAACCGCGCGGAAATCGCCGCCATATCGCATAGTCAAGGAAAAACTGCGCGGTTGTGTGTGAACGCTTGCACTGACACTGTAATAGAACCGCCGCGCTTGAAACTGCTAGTATGAACAGGGCATTAATCTTTAATTACTATTCAGATAGTGACAAAATATCACAACTTTGAAATAATTTTGTGGTAAATGAGATTATTTCCCGAAAGAATTTATTTTGTTAGTTTCATGAAATATGTTACAATATCACCAGAAGAAAAAATCTAAAGAAGTTACATTAGGTGATATGAACCCTATATTTCCAACGAAAAGATTAATGAAAATTATAATAATAAGAAGAAAGAAGTTACTCAAGAAAATATAAAAATAAACGGAAAAAATCACTCAGTAGCAGCTAAATATAAAATGAAATGATAAACTGAGCACAATTTGTTATCAAATTTCTCGACATCTGACAGCAGTAGTACTGTCAACCCGCTGTATAGATAAATAAATAGATAAATGTATAAACAAAACAATAAATAGTATATGTAAAATCCTCGCTTACTATGATCTGATATACATTTCCTACATTATTATTGATGAAGAGTCAATTAATAGCTTCCAAACCTCATTCAATTTACAATTTGCTTCGCCATAAATATCTAACATATCTCAAATAAATTAATATAGTTGCACTCCAAATTTATACCCTTGTGACGTCATGTCGCGCGCGACCGTTTTTTTTCTTTTTTTTTTTTGCTTTTGTGATGTTTTCTCTCTTAAACGAATCACTAATTTTCCCCGAACTATTTTTACACTCATTTCTTCTTCAAATCATATCTATTTAAAATTGAAAACGCACTTAATATATTTATACACTTATTTCCTCTTGAAATTATATCTCTTTAGAATTGAAAATGCTCTAAATATATTTATAGGGGGGGTTATTAGGAAGTTGACAACTGACAATGGCCTGAAGGGAATCTAAAATAATCAAGACATAGTTTAAAACCAAATTTGGTTCCATAGCTGAATAAAATGACCTGGTCTTGGTCATATTGAAAAAAAAAAACGCATAGGAGGATTATGAGTAGCCCCTAATGGGAAGCTACTATAATAATTTGATTTATTTCTTCTGACCACGTGAGAAGAGTGGGGGCAAATTAGATTTTTATTTGAGTTATAATGGGTTTATTAGACATATTTTTAACCCTCGGGAAAATAATGGAGGTTTCCATTTATTATAAAACTTCTTTTCCAAAGTTCCTACTTGTGTGTATAGAAACAATATAACCACATAACCCTTTATTCTAATTCTTAGTTTTTATTTTCATTCTAATTTCATTGCAAAACCATAATAGCCTATGAACCATCAAGGTAACTGTGAGATTATACGCTGCCATAAACTTTGGCTCTGTCAGGGCAGAACCCACACCGATGGCAAGACGCAACCACAATCACTTTGTTTATCGTGCAGGTCTCCAGAGAAACGACAGTGCAGGTATTGCAACGGCTACCACAGCTACCACTACCACCATCGCCACTAAACCACCACTGGTATCACTATTGATGCCAAGAAGGAAAAGAAGAAACAATGAAATAAAAGAGAGAAGAGAGAGAGAGAGAGAGAGAGAGAGAGAGAGAGAGAGAGAGAGAAAGTGAGAGAAAAGGAAAGAGAAGGAAGCAGCCATGGCACAAAGAACCAAAGAAACAAAGACTCATAGAAACAAAGAAACAACACAACAAACAAACAAACAAAGGAGTAAAGAAACAAAGACACAGAAACACTACCTCGAGACCCGGAGGTGAGGTCACACGACGAGCACAACAAGAACCCCCCGAAGCTGAGGTTGCGGCACTCGCGCCGCGCCTTTGAACGACGCGGGTTATGTTGGCACCGATAGTGTCTGTTGATAAGCGATGCCAAACACACAAGGACCCGCTCCCGTAATCGCAGTTTAATCTGGCACTATTACGGCACTGGTATGGACCAGTGGACGGGGCGAGGCGGGGAAGGGGGAAGGGGGAGAGGGGGATGGTCCTTGGCGGGGCTACCTAATAGCTCTATCAAAGAAGTTGAAGACGAGCGGGTAGGGAAGGAGGAGGAGAGGGTTAAAAAGGAAGAGTAGATGAAGGAATGAAAGGAGAAGGAGCAGGAGAAAGAGTAGTAGTAAGAAAATGTAGAGGAAGAGAAATAGGAAGAAGAAGAGGAAGAGGTAGAGGAAGAGGAGGAGGAAGAGGAAGAGGAAGAGGAAGAGGAAGAGGAAGAGGAAAGGAATTAGGGTGACGATGATGAGGAGGATTAATGATAAGAGAAAGATGAAAAGGTAGAGGA
>NC_134818.1:19587692-19592692 GCF_046742065.1 Oratosquilla oratoria | reverse complement strand
CACTATGTAAACTCCCTCTAACGTAACGTAACGTAACCTATCCCTACTAGTCGTATTTCAGTGACACGCCTTAGAACTAGAGTCACTCTGCGTTCTTAAATGATTTGAGACTAATTTATAAAAAAAAAAAATTATAATAATGATGATAGTAATGATAGTGGCGATAGTAAGAGTAGTACTACTACTACTACTAATAATAATGATAATAATAATAATGATAATAATAATAATAATAATAGTAATAATAATAATAATAATAATAATAATAATAATAATAATAATAATAATAATAATAATAATAATAATAATAATAATAATAATAATAATAATAATAATAATAATAATAATAATAATAATAATAATAGCAATAATAATGATAATAATAACAACAACAACAACAATAATAATAATAATAATAATACCAATAATAATGATAATGATAATGATAATAATGACGATAATAACAATAGCTATACTGGTAGTAGGAATAATAGTAACGCTAGTAATAATGATTATAGTAATAATGATAATAACACAAACAGCAAGACCAACAAAAGCAAAAACAGATACAAGAAGAACAAGATCAATGATGATAATAACAGTAATAATGATAATAACAATGATTATAGTACCTGCCTCTCCGAAAATGTACAAGTTCAGGAAACCAGGAATGGAACCCGAATCTTTGCTATAATCATTCAAGTTGTCTATACAATCTACTTTATGTTTATTGAAAACTTTTCCTATCCCTTAGACAGTCGTATTTTGATAACTGTCATTTCACTGTCATTTGTCGTCTGACTTCATTCCGTCCCCCATCGTCCTTTCATGTGATGTGATTTGTCGCAATTAGGGGTTGCAGTGACGTGCGTGCGGACTGTCACGCCTGGCAGGCCACGCGCCGTCCCGACGACCACGACAACAATGCACCACGGGCGACTAGACACCCTCTATCCGCGCGACACGTTATCAAAGAAAACGGAGGCGTGACCTCATGTCCAGCGTTCCTTGCGTCCATACGGAGGTAATCAATCAACACGCTAAATAGAATCAAGTCTACAAAAGACACTTCATTATCCTTTGCGAGTTGGTACATGCGTGTGCTTGTCCGTGTGGATGATTTGTTCATATGTGAAGGAAGCATACAGAAAAATTGATCATGTTTTGTTGAACTCTTTACGCTAAAACAAATAATTAGTCAGAGACATGCTATCTGAGTCATTCGTTTACTCTGACCCTTTCATTGGAAAACATTTTCATTAATCATTCTGATTGTAACAACACTCAAGCAGTAGCATAAAAGCAGCGACATGAACTATATCAACTGATACTGAGCGAATGATAAAGTAGAAGTCCTTAAGGCTCCAATTAGCATCCAAAAGTGTGTCTTTTTGACACTTAAAACTTCTGGAAAGAATTCCGCTCTGAATGCTCACTATAATGGAGACATGCAGGGGCCAACTAAACAATTACTTGGAATGAAAGAGCAATATCTTCGATGCCTTGATATTTCTTGACATCAAATTTGTCAAGTTAAATTCCTCAGCAATGATTATTTTTTTATTTTGTTCATAATCCTGTTCTTTGGAGACAATACGAAGAACATAAACACAAAGACATATATAAAGACATACGTAAAGATGCAGGTGCAAAAATGGCACACATATAAATGAACAAATTCACGTGGAGATCGACACATGAAAAGAGAGACAAATGAATAAAAGAAAGAACGAAATAAAAAGAAAATACGTTGAAGACTCGGGGAAAGACAAATACCTCCAGACAAAGACATATGTCGACATGTAAATGCAAAGACATGCAGACATGAAGAAAGTAGAGAAATGACGTACAGACATGCACACGAACTCGGTGTCGAGAACAAAAACAAATAAGTATATAAATAAAAAAAGCAAATAAATATGTAAATAGATAAATAACTAGATGAATAAAGAAACGAATAGATAGAAAAATAAATAAATAAATAAGTTAATAGATTGATAAATAGATAAGTAAATAATTTTTATTTTCTAGTTGTTTTGATCCAATATTTATTCTGTCAAAAATGCTTCAATGGAAGGCCGCTCGCCTTATGTCAAAAATGCTTCAATGGAAGGCTGCTCGCCTTTTGTGGATGTTCAGTTAAATACCATAGTAATTAGAGCAACCCCTCCGTCAGTATTTTGCATCGCTGAGCAATGAACTGGAGACTTGATGACGTCACGGGTGCCAAGGAAGTGATTCGGGGCAAGAAAGGACGATCGGCGGGGGGAGAGTGCACCAGGGTTCACAAAAGACGCCAAGAGTCGAGCCAAAAAAGTTTTGTCACAGAATTAGTTAATTCTCGGTCGGAAAATGAAGAAATGCGACTCAGGACTTTTAATGGACGTCTGGAATGATTGAACTCCGAGCCAAAAACGTTTTGTCACAGAACCTACTAATTCTCGGTGCAAAGATATCCCGAAGTATTTTGAGTGTTTTGTCAAGACTATTTTGGCTAGTTTAGTAAGAAAAACCAAACATTTATTGTAACAACTGGCGAAAAAACCTACTGTTGATATAACTTGTCATTTAACACGACGCTGTAGCTACACACCTGGCAATGATCATTGAAGGATATAAAGTCTTTGATTTGGAGATTTTCATATATCATCTGTGATTAGCTAGAATTAAGACTGCACAGAAAAAACTTATCTCACAGGATTAAGAAATAAGACGAGACATCTTAGAATAGAAAACAGATTGCAATGGTAGGGGATGCCAAATGAGACCTTTCAGTCTATAACAGGATGGACTAATGCTAGCTAGAAGAAACTCTATGAATTATGTCACTCTTTTGAAGGTTTTGAAATGGAAGTCTGAAGAAACTATTTTGTTAAAAAAACATAAGTCACTAATTTCCCTCCCAGTTTATAAAAAATCCACAATAGTCACCTCGACTGTCCAGGGTCCACTCTTTTGCAAGCAACACATAGGAATACGTGATAGGTCCACTGCAGAAGCCACCATATAATGAAAAAAGAAAAAGAAAAAAAAGGGAAGAAAGAAACGCCATTATAGAACAAATAGGCGTCATTATAGAAAAAAAAAATCGCTCGAGAACAGCACCCAGGTAACAGCGTAAATTACAAAGCAAGCAGAAGAGGGCCGAGTGGTATTCATCTGGAAAAGAAAGAAAAAAAGCAAGAAAAAAAAGCGTTAAAGGGTGAGCGGCATACTGGTATAAAGGGTGTAAAGGCACAAGGGACTAACACTGCCACAAAAGCTAAACTGTTGTTAAAACACGTTTTTAAATATATGGGAAGAGATGGTGAAATGGGAAGGATGACCGAATGTGTATTTTACATAATGCGTGATGTGAGCCTTTGGGTTGACTCGATTCCCTTTACACACACACGCACACACACACACACACACACACACACACACACACACACACACACACACACACACACACACACACACACACACACACACACACACACACACACACACACACACACACACACATTTATATATATATATATGTATATATATATGTGTATGCATATATATTTATGTATATATATATATATATATATGTATATATATATATGTATATATATACCTATATAATGAATGAATAACACTGGTTTTAAAACAAATTCTAACTAAATTTGGGCTGCTGTTTGCTTATTTGAACTCAGTTTTTGTCTATCACATCAGGATTTTGAGATCTATTATTTTTTTTTAAATGACTCATCAGCCTATATATCGAGGGTTTCATGACGAAAACAAGTGACTTCTTGTACTAAATTTCGTATTCTTAATCACATAAAAACAAAGATTACAAAGTTTATGTACAGCAAATCCAATATAGTGACAGAATTAAAGTAGGAAATATGAAAATACATATAAGTGATGCACAGATCAGTAGCAAATAGCAGTTATTTGAATTTTCTTTTCTTGGCCGATCTCTGATGTACAGCTTCTGGGTTGTCTCTCATCAAGCTCCAGCAATAGTCCGCCATCATATGTGAGTCCCAACGTCCTTGATACCGTTCTTCCATCGTTTTAATGTCCTGATGAAACCGCTCCCCTTGTTCCTCGCTCACATGCCCAAGGTTCTCCGGAAAGTTGTCCAAATGGCTGTGCAAATAGTGAATCTTGATACTCATTCTACATCCAAGATCTCGCAAGCTCATTAGTAGGTCTTCCACAATCTGTCTGCTTTCTTATTCCCAAGAAAATTCTGCACCACACTACAAAAGGCATTCCAAGCTCTTCCTGCTTTCTCACTCATTGGATCTCTCATAAGTATTCTTATTTGAGGTCCATCAAATAGTCCAGCCTTTTTCTTCTCTTCGCTAAGACCAGGAAAAGTTGAACATATATAGCTTAAGCATTCTCCACTGTGATCTAAAGCTTTGACGAACAGTTTCATCAATCCGAGTTTTATGTGCAAGGGAGGAAAGACAATGTTCTTCCTATCCACTAGAGGATCATTGATGACATTCTTATCGCCAGATGCCAAACTCTGTCGCTGAGGCCATTCCTTTTTCACCCAATGCTCTTCTGTAGTTCTACTGTCCCAGTAACACAGAAAACATGGGTATTTTGTGTACCCTCCTTGCTGACAGAATTGGTTTGTCGCAATCTTCATCAGATGGCTAAATGAAAAGTAAATTTACCAAAATAAGCCATATTATCCGGCTTTTTTGCTTCACTACTAAAGAGAAGGATAATTTTTTCTTGAAATTTATGAAAATAAGATATATACCAATAACGCAAAAACGTGATGTGATAGAGAAAATCTGTGATCAGATTTTAATTCAGCACCCTCAAATTAGTCTAATACTGTTCTAAAATTCCATGCCAGATTTTTTTTTCTTCTGTATACCAGTGTAATATTTGCACACACTTTTACCTCATCCAGTTTATTCCAGATATCCACCACTCTGTGTGGGAAGCTATTCTTTTTTCAGATCACTTCTACATATAACTACCCTTTTTGAGTTTCTTTT
>NC_134818.1:19550192-19552692 GCF_046742065.1 Oratosquilla oratoria | reverse complement strand
AAATTACTCACACATACTACCTCACCCCCCCGCCCATTCCTCCTCATGCAGTCACAACATCATCCATATACAACCATTCTCCACTCACCTCTGTCTTCCGTCCTCTCCCTTCCTTCCTCAACAGACATTCCCCTCTTCCCCAAAGCCCCCTTCACCCCATCCATCCACCTCATCCTAGGACGTCCCCTCATGTTCACTCCCTCCACATCTGCCTTCCATACCTCTTTTACTAGTCTTTCTTCACTCATTCTTTCCATGTGTCCAAACCATCCTAATATTCTTTCATCAACCCTATCTCCCAAATCCTTTTTCACCCCTGTTCTCCTCCTCACCTCCTCATTTCTCACTCTATCTAGCCTAGTAACCCCCATCATACTTCTCAGATACCTCATCTCAAACACATTCAAACTCCTTCTTCTTCTCTTATGTTCCACGTTTCTGCCCCACAGATATGAATGTGTGTGTGTGCACGCGCATTTGTGTTAATTAGTCAATCAACATATAAGCAAATAGAATAAAATCAAATACATAGATAAATAAACAAGTACATTGTGAATAAATCGATTGAAATCTAAACCAATGAATAAACGATTGATGCCTATCTACTCCTTCACACAAGCTAGAAATAAAGACAGTTTCTTCAAGCAGCAACACTTGTTCAAGCAAGATGATAGGTACAATAGGTAGATAAATTGATAGACACAAACAAATGAAAAGATACATATACTTACCTCAAAAGACGGCAAGTAAAATATTTCTTCCTTTGGGGATGATGCTCGGCAAATGATGTTTTCTAAAAAAAAAAAAAAAAGAAGAAAAAAAAAATCGTTAAACAAATAAACACCTAGAATTAAAGTTTTATTTACGCCTGAAGGTAATGGTTATAGAAATAAATTATTTCTCCAAGTTAGCGTAGGAAGAGAATGAATAGATAAATATTCAAAGATAGACATGAAATAATAGATAAAATAATATAAATGAATTATACACAAGACGCGCGGCCCGAGAAATACAACAGTCTCATTCCTAATTCAGATGGTGGAAGGTGAGTGACACACACAAATGTGGTGCAGATGGTGCAAACGACTTGGAAATGGTCGGTGGCACCCCGCACCACCTGGTGCAATGGACGTGGGACCTGACGCCAATGATTTGTGGTTGCAACAAGCGGTCTGCAATTGTTGCAAGAGGTTTGCCACGAACGAAATAGGTGTGGTGTTGGTGTAACCCATTCGTCTTTTCCTCCTGGTGCAAGAGACGGAGACACCTGAGCGGTGAAAATGATGTACACCATAATAGTCACGACACTGGCCAAGGCGTGCTGTCCAGATCATGGTAAAAGTGGTAAGATGAAAATAAACAAATATGTAAAAATATACTTACTACATTGCGTCTAAAGACCTAAACCATCTACTGTGCTCCTCTGATCTTTACACCAAACACCAAATCAGTCGATTTTGTAATTGCCCCATACTCATTATTCTATACACCTTGCGCAAGGAACCTGCTCTTGGCTTGGTGCAAACGTCGTATGTTTGGCATATCCATCACCACAAATAATACAATATAATGTTTCTTATATACATTTGGTTCAAGACCTGTTACATGGTGGTTGGTGGTGTTAGTCCTCTGGGTGCGCAGGTGGTGCAAACGCTGTAGGAGTAACACGGAGTGCAAATTTGGTGTAAACCAACACGGCCCATGACACAAGCCTTTTGGTGCAAGACACCACCAGAACCCTAAAACGACCAGTGGTGTAAATCTGGTACAAAACAAGAGGGTTGGTGCAAGGCGGGTGGTTGATAGCAAGGCTAACCGTTCTCCCTACGACGCTTTCCGGGTGTCAGTTTGCCAGAGCTCATATTCAATTAATTCGTTGGCACGACCAAGTAGTGCCAGGAGCAGCGGCTGGGAGTACCCTCCCTCAGCGCCCCCTTCAGGAGTGCCGGGTGGAGAGGGGGGAACCACAGCAGAAGTGGGAGAAGCTACGTGATCATGCCGGGGCCGTTCTCCCGACTAAGCCGAGCCATGATGGGGTTTTGGGTATTGCCAGTGTAGGGACAAAATGTAACCAAAGAGAGAAAAGGAATGAAGAAGGGATATAAAAGTAGGAAGAGAAAAGAAAAGAGAAGTAGAAAGAATAAGGGATAAATGGACGTGGAAAGAGAGGGAGATAGAGAGAGAGATAGAAAGAGAGAGAGAGAGAGAGAGAGAGAGAGAGAGAGAGAGAGAGAGAGAGAGAGAGAGAGAGAGAGAGAGAGAGAGAGAGAGAGAGAGAGAGAGAGAGAGAGAGAGAGAAAGAGAGAGAGAGAATGAGAGAGAGAGAGAGAAAGAGAGAGAAAAAGAAAGAAAGAGAGAGAAGCGGGGAAGAGAGAGGAATTATCACTGAGTAAGCTGAATATGCATATGGAGCCTGTGTCTTGTCTTGTTAACTCAGAGTATTACGCCAGGAGACTCTTACCAGCAGCCAAAGGCGTCGTCTTAATCCTATTTGCACAAA
>NC_134818.1:19535192-19542692 GCF_046742065.1 Oratosquilla oratoria | reverse complement strand
AATTAATAAATCAAAAGATATATAAAATAATAAATCGCTAATTAAGCAAGTAAAAACTCATCCTTTTAGAGATATACAAAAGAAATTTTAATCAGTGATCAGAATTTGATCTTTCCAGTAGAATAATATTGTCTGGCGACAGCCAACGAAAAAAAAATATATTTTTGAACACAAAGCGAACAACTAAACATAAAGTAAATAAGAACCGACTGAGCTTTAGGCTTCAGGAACTCCACATTTATCTTTTACTTTTTTACAGTGACAAAAACTAGACCACATCCACCTCCAACCCCCTACCACCACCTACCCCTCCTGCCCGCCCCTCCCTCCCCAAAAAAAATATATAAAATAAAATAAAATAAAATGGAAAGGCATCGCTCTGGAAAAGAAAGACAGCCAGGTCACTTCATCTATGAAGTGAACCAATGAGCGGCGTCAAAGTGCCTGCAATCTGCCAGAACAGAAGTTAAGAAGCCCGCCATCATGAACGGTTATACTAACCCACTCTAACTCTATCGATATCTTAAGTACAGGAACAGCTCATCAAGTAAATGATAAAGCATGGCTTAAACTATTGAAATGTAATAAGGTATACAAAAAATTGAGTGGGGGGTGCGGGTCACTGATGAGAGAGTGAAAATAATCAAATCAAGGATAGTAGTACAGGCAAAGATAGTATTGGGGTTACTAATAGCAATAATAGTTGCACTAACATGTTCAACGCTGCGACACACTTTATTGATAGCATTATGGCTAACAACAGGAGATTATATGAAGCTAAAGGAGTAGGTTATCAAGCTGAGTGAAGCTTTGGATAAGAAGAAACTGAAGCTGTCCCTATCAACTCTGAAATCTAATGAAGGAGAGCCTGGAATGACATATTTCAATCAGAATATCGTCTCTGGAAAATTAACATTTATGTTTATAAGGAGGAGGAGGAGGAAGAAGAAGAAGAAGAAGAAGAAAAAAAGAAGAAGAAGAAGAAGAAGAAGAAGAAGAAGAAGAAGAAGAAGAAGAAGAAGAAGAAGAAGAAGAAGAAGAAGAAGAAGAAGAAGAAGAAGAAGAAGAAGAAGAAGAAGAAGAAGAAGAAGAAGAAGAAGAAGAAAAAGAAGAAGAAGAAGCAGAAGAAGAAGAAGAAGAAGAAAAAGAACGCGAAGAAGAAGAAGAAGAAGAAGAAGAAGCAGAAGAAGGAGAAGGAGAAGGAGAAGAAGAAGAAGAAGAAGAAGAAGAAAAAGAACGCGAAGAAGAAGAAGAAGAAGAAGAAGAAGAAGAAGAAGAAGAAGAAGAAGAAGAAGAAGAAGAAGAAGAAGAAGAAGAAGAAGAAGAAGAACGGTCTAGAGTCTACCACAACTGGAAAAAACGGACGACAACAGACGACACCGGGGCAGAAGGCGCATGCAGCATGTGTGGGACAATAATGTCGGCCTCAAGGTTTCTTGGAGCCACGTGATTTGTGGCTGTGATGGTGGTAGTGGTGGTGATGGTGGTGGTATTTGTAGTGGTGGTTGTGGTTGGAGATGGGGTAGTTGTGGTGGTGGTGACAGTGGGCGTGGTGATAGTAGTGACAGTGGTAGTGTTAGTGGTGGTAGTGATAGTGGTGGAAGAGGCGATGGTATTAGTTGTGATGGTAGTGGTATTAGTGATGGTGATAGTTGTGGTGGTAGTAGTGGTTGTGGTAGTGGTGGTGATGGTGATGTTGGTGGTAGTTGTAATAATTTGTTGTGATGGTAGTTGGTGGTAATGGTAGTGGCTGTGGTAGTTGTGGTAGTGGTGGTGGAATTGTTGGTGGTCGTAATCGTGGTCGTACTCAAAATATAAATTCAAACCTTCTCAACAATGGTATAATTTCACATTTGAGAGCCACATTCAACTTGTGTACTTATTTTCTTTGCCTTCAGGCAATTTATTTAAGCCTAAAAAACTGAAATCTAGAGAGTTAAAAATGATCTTAAGACAAGAATCAGATGATTTAATTAAAGTAAATATTTCGATCGATTACGACATTTTCCTTACCGAAGATTCTTCGCTTGATTAAGATTGTCTGGAGTTGACTAAATTATTCTCTCTCAAGACTTTATACTTTACCTGAATAAAACCGTATAGAGGCAGTAAACCAAGGAATCTATGGAGTCTGCCACCTTAAAAAGACTGGTATTTGAGCCGACAATGAACGTATTAAAAGAGATGGAATCATAATTACAAAGAGCTGAGAGTCACGACGTTAAGTCCTACGAACCGTACTTTCAAAACCTTTCGTTCATCAAAAATAAGAATTTTACTAACTTTGTTGGCTATACTTAAAAAAATTCTCAGTAGATTTTATAGTTAAGCTAGTAAACTATATATATTTTTTTTACTAGGAAACTAGGTACAAAGTGTTTGTGAGAACAAGCGAAACGTTGTAAAAGTTCGACCGAAAGAGCTGGTGAACAACGGGGCGTTAAACTCATAGTATCGTAGTCCACGCAACAGTGGCGCCAATTCCTCCCCTAGCGGCCAACATGTAATCAAAACAGGAGCAGAAGTCCGTAATTACAGGGATCACGCTGTAGTACAAAACTTTGTGGGCAATTTTCGGCTTCAGTGCTGAAGTCTGAATCGAATTGAAGGCGGGTTACTTTTCTGGAAAGCGAAAAATGCTCATCGAGAAAAGAGAGAGAGAAAAAATGGTGAATGGAGGGAACGAAGCACTCAAAACTTTGAACGTAAACAATTACGAAACAATAAGTTCAGGTTATATACGTTCTTAGCAATACGTTTTTATTACATTTCATCTATTCATGTGTTTATCTATTTTATCTTAATTCTTGAACCTGACTTTTTTTAAGATTGAGGCTACAACCAACCTCTACGCTACTGAAATAGACACCACGGGGTAGAATAAAATCGCCTGGCGGCAGCAAGATAAATCGTGAAGTACCAAGTGATAATGGATAGATCAACAGAGATGAACAATGATACCATTCAATACCAAGGTAGGTGCCTCGGAAATGAATGAAATTGCTTTGTGGCAGAAGGAATATAAGGAAAAATTGCAACAAGGTACCGAGGAGATTATGATATTTTATATAATCAAAAATTAAAATAAATTATTTCTATTTGAATTTTATTTCATGAGATCCCTACTTATTTATTCGTTTAAAAATATGTATCTATTAACTTACAAAGATATTTATTTGTCTTTTTACCCATTTATTTGTTTTATTTCTTTATTCAATTCTCTCTCTATCCTATTTCATTTTTCTGATTGTTTATTGATTTATTCATTTACTTATATTTTTCTATTCAATTTTTTTCAATTCATTTATTAATTAATTAATTTATCTATTTGCATAATTATTACTCTATTTACTTACTTGATTATTATAAACTTATATATCTGTTCACTGATATTTTATTTATTTACTATTGCTTGTAATAACCTCACAAGTTTCGTCCGGGAAGTTACATTTGGAGGTCTTTGTTCGATTCGCTGTTAACGGCTTCGTTCTCTCCTGCAAAGAAATCGATTCATCTCTCTAAACAAGATTAGAACCTTTTCGTCTATGTTCCAAAGTGTTTCTTCAGATTTCAGGTGCGTCTCTGGTCGTAAGTGATTCTGTTCATCGTAAATGGAATGTTTTGACAACTTAATTTGACTTTACTAGAAGACTGGTAATATCTTAGAACTGTGACGTGTGTCGAAGGTAACGGTTTGGGCTGGTGCTGACTCAGAGCTTCTATATAATTCAAGGACTCATGACTCCTCACAAAATGTTGAAGTGATATGAGAGAGAGAGAGAGAGAGAGAGAGAGAGAGAGAGAGAGAGAGAGAGAGAGAGAGAGAGAGAGAGAGAGAGAGAGAGAGAGAGAGAGAGAGAGAGAGAGAGAGAGAGAGAGAGAGAGAGAGAGAGAGAGAGAGAGAGAAACGGAGAGAGAGAGAGAGAGAGAGAGAGAGAGAGAGAGAGAGAGAGAGAGAGAGAGAGAGAGAGAGAGAGAGAGAGAGAGAGAGAGAGAGAGAGAGAGAGAGAGAGAGAGAGAGAGAGAGAGAGAAGGAGAGAGAGACGCACACCCACCCACCCACACACCTACACCCACAGACACCTACACACCTACACACACACACACACACACACACACACACACACACACACACACACACACACACAGATGTGAGGGCAGGAGAGGCGTGAATTCTTATATACTCGTGTAAGTGAATTTCAGCCTTTATACTACAGTGACATAGAGGCGTCCGGCTATGGGGACACATACGAGAGACTGAATGACAGATGGACAAATTTCTGTACGAACTGGATTGGCAGCTCAGTGATGAGTGATGGACCAATCAGGGAACCAAGGTAAGCCAGACTGAAATAATAAATTTATCTAGTGATTACTGTCAATTACAGTAGGCACTGGTTATTTATTTATTTATTTATTTGTTTATTTATTATTTGTTTTATTATAATTTTACTTCAGGAGAATGTTTAACCACATCATCATGGTTGCATATATAAAAATTGATTGAAAATACTTTGTATCAATGGATTAATGTAGATAAGTATCAATCTGTTTATTGATTTATTATTGATTTATAGGGATTAGAATCCTGTGCACAACAATGTCAAAATATTCTCTTAGAAAAAGGAAACTTTTAATAAAAGTTCCAATATAAAATGAAAAAAATCACAATCTACGTCAGCGTTTTTCTGTGATAACTATGGTGGGGACCACATCGTACATCCAAATCACAATGAACGATGTTCAGGTTTTCACGGTGGAGGCATGGGGGGGGGGGGACAATTGGTTAAATATGACACTATATGACCGTAGACTTTTTCAAATAAAGAAACCACGTAACCATAGGATTAAAAAGCCAAAACAGGGTAGACCTCTATCCCTCCAAAACATAATACATTCATTAATTTTTATCTACTAATTTATTAATTTATCAGTTGATAAGTAGATAAATAGATAAATGATGATAGATAAATAAGTAAATAAATAATGAAATAGATAATAAGTAAACAAAATAAATAAATAAATGAATAAATGAAATAGACAAATAAAAATCTTTTGGTCAATAAATATGAGGAAGCATTTTTTCCTCGTTTTTTTTTTTTCTTTTTTGCTCCGCTCTGTGGAATCGTCGTCTGATCTGGCTTCGGCGATTCAGCCGGGACTTGTATAATGCACTGGGCGGCAGGCACCGGCTCCTGCGGTTTCCTGCCCTTCACAGTTGGAAGAAGGTTTTATTAAACTTAGCTCTGCTTCTCCCAGTCTTAAACAAAACGCCTTTTCTCTGTTTATGACCAAAGCCTTTTCTTGCTATTTTCTTTAACCTAATTACTTCTGTGTACACATGCACACACCCGTACAAAAACCACACGCGTGCATACACACACATACGCGTGTACAAGCATATAGTCATAAACGCGCATACACACACACACACACACACACACACACACACACACACACACACACACACACACACACACACACACACACACACACACACACAGAGAGAGAGAGAGAGAGAAAGAGAGAGAGAGAGAGAGAGAGAGAGAGAGAGAGAGAGAGAGAGAGAGAGAGAGAGAGAGAGAGAGAGAGAGAGAGAGAGAGAGAGAGAGAAAGAGAGAGACATGCACATACACATACACACCAATGTACACAAACACAAAGTAAGAGGAAAATAAAAGAGAATATAGATAATTTTCTGGGTTGCTCCTACATAACTGTTAAACCTGTTGTCCCGCACAGGATACTGGCACCCCTACGGACCAGAGGTAGGCAGTAATTTGCGATTGAAGAGTAGTCTTTATATAAAAAAGAGCTCTGATCACTTTTAACTCCTATGAGTGTGATGCTATTATAAAGGATAGAAGAGCTGGTTATAGGCAACAAAAATACAATGCTTTATTCTACCTGTCATCATCTTTTTTTTTTTTTTTTAGCTAGAAGAAGGCTCCCAAAGTCAAAAGAATTAATATTATCTCGACTTTATATTTTCAATAGCAAATGTTTGTCATAATATCAAACAAATTGGAGATGATATTAGTTCCTCACTGGAAGTAAACGGATCTGAACTGAGTCTCGATTTGGAGCATTTTTAACTTTTTTTGTTTTTGTTTTGCGGTTTCGTTGTTGCATTGGTGTTCTTGTGATAGCAATGATGATGATGATGATGATGATGATGATGGTGGTGGTGGTAGTGGTGGTGATGATGGTGGTGAGGATTGTGATAATGATGATGATGATGATGATGATGATGATGATGATGATGATGATGATGATGATGATGATGATGATGATGATGATGATGATGATGATGATGATGATGATGATGATGATGATGATGATGATGATGATGATGATGATGATGATGATGATGGTGGTGGTGGTGGCGATAATGGTGATTATGGCGATGATGATGATGATGATGATGATGATGATGATGATGATGATGATGATGATGATGATGATGATGATGATGATGATGATGATGATGATGATGACGACGACGATGGCAATGATGGTCCTGACGATGATGATTACAGTGGTGATTGTGATAATAGTGATAATGAGGTTACTGACCATCAGTTGATGAGGTCCTGGTTGTGAATACTATCACAACTCCTTAAATTGTGTTCAGAGAACTTAACTCACGCAAATGAAAAAAAATAAAGATTTACAAACGCCTAGCATGTCCTATGTAGTACGACAAAACTAGAAAATATTCTGGTTACAGCAAAAACAACAAAACAACAACAAAAACAACAAACAACAAACAACAATGACAAAAAGCTGCGCCAAGACTGGAACAACTGGATGAACAAAAATAAACTAAAGAAAAACAACAAAATATCAACGACACCATCACCACCACTACCACCACCACCACTGGATGACCGCATTGTGAACAGCTGCCCAGGATGTAACACTTCACCCCATACCATACAACACATAATGGAAGACTGCATTATACACAATCATGCACGCAAACAACACAACATACGCTCTATAAAGGATTTGTGGGAAAACCCAGTTTCGGCTATGGCATTCCTTGGGGAGACGGGACTGCTCGGACAGACAGTCTAGGGAACGACAACAACAACAACAACAACAACAACAACAACAACAACAACAACAACAACAACAACAACAACAACAACAACAACAAAGACCAAATGTTGCACCAGGACTGGAACAGCTGCAAGAACAAAAAAAAAAAAAAAAAAAAGACAACAACAAAAACAACAACAATGACAACTAAATTTACAATGACCGGTTCCGAGCGTGCAATTTCGCAAGCGAACAAAATAAAATCTCAATTACGCCCGATAAACGTGAAATGTAACGAAAGTAATTGGAACGTTTGAAAACGAATAAAATGTTCTGCAACGCTTTTGTTATTCACAATGTAATACAGTGCAAGACTAAACGAGCAGAATTTGTTGGCTGTATCGAGACTTTGTAAATACATAATAGTGAATAGTAGATAAACAGATATTATGATGA
>NC_134818.1:19527692-19530192 GCF_046742065.1 Oratosquilla oratoria | reverse complement strand
CATGTGTAATTGAATGTGTATGTATGTATAATGTCCGAAGGTTTTATGTGACTATAACCTCTCCCAGTTTTCTTACTTCTGTATAAATATTGTGTTCTATTTTTTCTTTCTTGTACTCCGAGGATGTCGTAATAGACGAAAACGTTCAGTATTCCGACTTTAATTTCCCTGTGGTTTCTGCAATATTTTTTCGTCACGCGTTATTGTGATTATTTTTACGATATATACATACATATATATATATATATATATATATGTATATATACATATAGACATATATGCATATGGCATATATATATACATATATATATATAATATATATGAATATATATATATACATATATATATATATATATACATACATAAATATGTACTTATATATATATATACAGTACATACATACATAAGTATATATTTGTATATATACATGTATATATATATATATATATATATATATATATATACATATATATGATATATATATATGTACATATATACACATATGTATATATATATATATATATTTATATATATGTACATATATACGCATATGCATATATATACATATATATATATGTTCATATATTACAAAGGATTACAAAGGCGGAGCATGCCGACAGGAGACCTTTTGATCCATATCTAGGTCGGATGCGAAAAAAAAAATCATATTAATAATAAAATAATAAATGAAAACTATGATAATGTAAATAACAAATAAAATAAATAAATAAATGCATAGGTATAGTTAAATAATAAACAAACAGGTAAATAGTAAATAATAAATTGACATATAACTAATAATAAATAAAAATCAGACAGACAAATGATAACAAAACAAAAACAAATAATATAAGATAAATTATAATCATTACAGCATCTTACTTAGGTATTTATCTACATGATTCTTAAAGCTTCGAACTGAACTACATTGCACTACCTGTGCAGGAAGTTTATTCCATTCATTAACTACACGGTTGGCAAAGTTGTTTCTACCTACTTCCAAATTGAATCTATTTCCGGAGAGTTTAAGACCATTGTTTCTTGTCTGATTCTCATTCAATGTAAAAATTTGGTCACATATGTATATATATATATATATATACATTATATATATATAATATATATATATATATAATATATATATGTGTGTGTGTGTGTGTGTACATATATACACATATGTATATATATACATATTTATATATATATATATATATATATATGTTCATATATACACATATGTATTTATATATACATATATATATATATACATATATATATATATATATACATATATATATATATATATATATATATAGAATACACAATTATAATTATAATTATAATTGTAATTATACTTATAATTATAATTATAATTATGATTATAATCATAATTATAGTTACAATTGTAATTATAATTATAACTAGTTATAATTATGATTATGATTATCATCATTAATATCGTCCATATTAGCACCATTATCATTGTTGTTGTACGTAATATTTATCATTCACTATATATCGAATAGAAAACTCGACACAAAAAATATTGAAAAATTATTATTGAAAAAAAAAAAAAGTTTATCAGCTCAGAATCTAGGACTTTGGATTCCTCAAAGGCAGCGATAAAAGCATATGGAAGCGCAGTTGATAAAAAAAAAGATAGAGAATACATATGCAACGTACCATTATGATAATCATATTCGTATTTATGCATGCGTAAAGCGTCCGGGGACTGCACTATTATTCTTTGATTTCCCTGCTAATGATGCCTTACCCCAAGCGTGACGCGTAGAAAACGGGGAAATCGGCCGTCCTCTCTCTCTCTCTCTCTGTCTGTCTGTCTCTCCCTATCTCTCTATGTCTCTCTCTCTCTCTATCTCTCTCTCTCTCTCTCTCTCTCTCTCTCTCTCTCTCTCTCTCTCTCTCTCTCAAAAAAAAAAAAAAAAAAAAATCCCTTCGGGTTTTTGGGCAACTGGACGTCAGATCCGATTCCGAGTTTTGGAAGGAAATCATCGGATCTGATACTATCAGGTTTCGCTTTGGGATTCTCTTTTTCTTTTTTCGACAATAAACACATTCATATGTACCATATGGTTTGTAATATCGAAAGCCTAAGGTGATTTAATTCAGTCACATATTTCACGATATTTTTCACCAATGTCACACGAATTCATTCAGATTCTAGACGCCTTGCGCAAAGATACGATCGCTGACAAGTCATTCCCTGTTAGAGTTCCTTTCACCTATCAGCTACAAACGGAACCTAAAGTTCCATATTGATAAGCTTTGACACATACAGGAACGACTAATTATACATATACATTTACCAAAAGACTCTTTACTCTTACAAGGGATCTGGCGTACCAAGGCATGCACCCATCCCTCATCCGTCCAGTACTCATTTGCTCTCCTCATCTTAGCAGTGATATATATAGAAATAACTAGATATAGACACACACACACACACACACACACACACACACACACACACACACACACA
>NC_134818.1:19515192-19522692 GCF_046742065.1 Oratosquilla oratoria | reverse complement strand
TCGAAGGTGTGCCTGTTTTACATACCCTTAGTTATGGGCTCAAATCCCGCACTTCTCTTCGAGTCTCAGCAATTACCGTTTTCTGCCCCCAACAGTCCAAGCTCACAATATAAGTGTGATGGCTTCGGCCGCAGCTATGCACCTCCTGGTATAGACTTTTCCCCTTCTTTTCTAAGCTTTATGGATTTTAAACTCTAGTGTCATGTTTTTACTTCCACACGACTTTTGACAGTCTAGTTTTAATTAAGTGTATATTGAACGAATCAAATATTCTAACATAGGTAAGATGAACTGTAAATCACACTTTCGGAGAAAAGAAAGAATTTTGTACGAAAATGTGTATATTACGACCACTGCGATATTCTTTACGCTGAAGAGGATCACAGACAATGATTGCAATGTACGTATCTCCGTACAACATTCTTTTCTCTGATAGTGGGGTCCACAATTCAAGTGTATAATGCATATTCCTCATCAAGGCTCCCCTCTTATAACATTTGATTGTGATTTAGTACATTCTTTTATACTTTTCTAGAACAATAATTTGCTGGTCAATTCTTGCGTGTGTCTTAATTTACTTCCTATTAGCTCTTTGTTTTGTGCAGAAGGAATACATACAGTCACAAGCAAAAGTTTTGACACATCCAGAATTATTCATGAAACGAAAATTGCAATCTTTATCTGAAAAAAATATCCTTTCAAGAAAATTACCTAACAGCAAGTTAAATACTAAATGGAGAAATATGTAACGTATTCGAAAAAAAAATTATATTGATACTGTGAGAAATATGGCGTGGTTAAAATTGTTTGCTCCTGATTGTACCTAGATGTCACAAAATTAAACCTTGTTTTAGAGCTTTCTAGTATAATTTTGTTATTCAGACGGCAATGTCTTATATATGAATCTCTTTGACTGCTAAATGATCATAGATGAACTACACTATCTTGATATTGTCATTTTTGTGTAATGATAACCTTCGCTCGGATTTATGGAAATATATTTACTTATACGCACGCAAACTACACAAACACACACACATACATACATATACGTTCTACATATACACTCTCCACCCCGCACACCCACACGCGCGCACACACACACACACTCACACACACACATACATACACACACACACACACACACACACACACACACACACACACACACACACACACACACACACACACACACACACACACACACACACACCATTAAGGTAAACGTGCATCCAGCCGGTTATTATCCTACATTAACCGTACTCCCACTCCAAGTTCCTCGGTGTGGAATAACCGCCCTGAGGCGAGTGAGTGAGAGAGAGAGAGAGCGAGAGCGAGAGAGAGAGAGAGAGAGAGAGAGAGAGAGAGAGAGAGAGAGAGAGAGAGAGAGAGAGAGAGAGAGAGAGAGAGAGAGAGAGAGAGAGAATATGAGAAAAAATTATTTTGGAGAGAACACAAAAACAGGAAGAATATGAAATATGTATAGATCAGAAACGAAAAGAAGTCGTGACGTCATAATGATTTTGCTGTGACATCTTAGACGCTTTCAAGTGATGTCACAGATATGGTTATAGTTTTGTAGTGCTTTGAGGGAAGTTATGAGCTAAAGTTATGTTAATCCTGTGGTTACATCATGGTAGTCTTGTATGACGTAGAGATGTCAGAGTAATCTTATAGTGACGTCACGAATACCCTAAGGTGACGTCATAAAATCAAAAGTGGAACCGTCATGGAAGATCCAACGTCATGGAAATTCCTGCGTGACGTCATCGAAGTCTTGCAGTGACGTCATAGAAAGACCAGGAAGAACCTTGAACCTACTTCACACGGTTGTGAATTTGAAAAGCTAGAAGATTACTTTGTTAATAGTATTCTAGACTTTCCTAAAACCATTTCAATACAGTGCCTAACATTCGTATAGTTTTAGTTTCTTTTGCATTGTCCTTGAGGTTCTCAACTTATAATGCAAAAACTTTTGCGGATTCGAGAAACCAAAGACTGTAACCAAAGTCGTTCCTACTCAAACGGACTCATAACGACAGGTCTTCTTGATCCGTCCTTACAATCTTAATTGTATTATCGCCTTTCCTTTTTTTTTTTTTGTCATTATTGAAAGACTGGTTAGCCGAAATGTTTACTTTAGAAACTAGTTACTTCTTATCTTTTATCTTTATTTTGTTTTATTTCTATTTATATATATTTCATTTTATTTCATTTATTCTATTCTATTTCTTTTCTCATTTTATTTTATTTTATTTTACATACGATCGTGTCTGATCGCTATCCTCCATCCTCTACTGAAAGACCAAATGTCACCATTTCGAAATTCTCCTTCCGTTTCATAAATGTAGTGCACATACTCTTCTGTAGTTCTCTGTACTGTCACTAAAGGCTATTCAGAATAACATATGTGAAATGAAATGAATGAAATGAATGAAATGAATGAAATGAATGAAATGAATGAAATGAATGAAATGAATGAAATGATCATTTCATTCACACGTTATACTAAAATGAATTGAATGAATGAATGATTATTTTATTCGTACGTTATACTGAAATGAATGAAATGAATGAAATGAATGAAATGAATGAAATGAATGAAATGAATGAAATGAATGAAATGAATGAAATGAATGAAATGAATGAATGTTCATTTCATTCACACATGTTATATTGAAATGAGCGAAATGAAATGAATGAAATGAATGAAATGAATGAAATGAATGAAATGAATGAAATGAATGAAATGAATGAAATGAATGAAATGAATGAAATGAATGAAATGAATGAAATGAATGAAATGAATGAAATGAATGAAATGAATGAAATGAACTGAACGAAATGAATGAAACAGACGAAACTAATGAACCAACGTAAACGAACGAAACTATTGAAGAGAACAAACCAATCGTAACAAGTAAAACGGGCACAACGAAAAAAAAAAGACGATTGAGGTTGGTATTATTTATCCTTCGTTATATAGAGGACTGCTTGATTCCTCCCTGTATTCCTGCTAGTTCAAGCTCTTTTTGGTTCGGGAATGTTGTATCGGTGGAAATGTCTCTGTTGGTTCAATGCTCGAGACCAGGATGGTGAAGTGTCCGCCCTGAGTTGGGGCAACTGCGCTCACAGAGCTCTTCATTTCAGTAAAAGCATTTACTCTGTTAGAAAGAAAAAAAAAGTCGTGTTTGTTTAAGTTCGTTTTTTTTTTCTGTTCGTTTAAACGTTTTGTGTTCGATGAAATACTTCGGATGTTCTCTCCCTCAGGGTTTTTTGTTAGATAAATGTTGCTTGTCGCGCGGGTAGAAACAAGTTAGGTGTCTGCAAAAAAAGGTGGCTGGTATCAAAAGAAAAAATAAAGATTAAATGAATAGATAAACAAATAGATAAAGAGACCCTGCTTCAATCTCAAAGGTCACCAGTGACTGCCTTGCACATCGGGCAAAGATGACGGCATCGGCCGTAGCTTAGTTTTCCTTTGTATAAGTTCATTTTCAATATAGCGTTGGTTAGCGGTGGCCTGAAAATGCTCAGTTTGATTATTTGCGTTAGGCTGTGCTGGAGAAAATCACCAGAGTATTTGTGTAGGACTACATGTTTGATAGGCTAAAGCTCCCGTCACACATTCAAGATTCTCGTCAAAGGTTGTGAATTTGAAAAGCTGGGAGACAACTTTGCTCACAGCATTCTAGATTTCCCTGAGGACAATTAGAAATGTGTCTGATATTCGTATATGTTAAACTTCTCTTACTTCGTCCTTCAGCATTTCAATATATGACACAAACCTGATTTGACATTTAGAGATAAAAAAAAAAAAAAAAAATTCTAACCTAAGTCCTTTCTACTCAAACGAACTCATTTGAGTTGCGTATGTGTGACAAGGGCTTAATGGGGCTTAACTGATGTCCTATTGTACAAGAACTTGTATATTATACCTTTGCACAAGGTCCGTGAGGTCTTGGCATAGCAGACGCACACGCCTCAACCCCCCTAAAGGGTTTCGATGGTTATACTACACAGGTAGCAACGTCCATCTCTATCGGCCTTCGACACTCAGTATTACAACAGACCACGTTTGACAAACACTTAGGAGCTTCTAGGTTATGAAGCCTCTTTCGACACTGGAGCGCCCTGTCCTAGCATGGGATGGACAGTCACGAATCTCATGCATGAAAAGAGCACATGGATGCAATAGGGCATAGAACATAGCATACAGGGGAGTTCTAAGTTCAAGAGATTAGTCGGTAGCCTGAAGGGAACTGAGGGATTAGGAACCTTTGTACATCATATTATGAAACCAACAAGTGTGAGAAATGAAACCGTCAAGTAAGTGGTGTGTTACTCTTCCAATACTTTTCCAGGTTTTCCAGTATCTCCTCCCATATTCTAGTCTTTTCAGAGAAATGAAGGTTTTCTGGAGTAAATTTAACATCTTCGTTGCCTAAAAGATACAACGAGGATGAAAGAACACGTGGCGAGCGACCTTCGGTACAGAAGAGGTCAAATCCCTTGAAGACGAAGAAGGCAAGAGATTTGATTAAATTGAGGAAGGAACAGAGGTCCAGTTCTGGCCACATTTTGACCCTCAGATTAAAATAATCGTTTGGTGATAATTAAAACACAATGTAAATGGTAAGTTACCGAGATTAGTGAGTTTAATATTAATGATGAAGTTTGTGTTTCCGTAAGAGTTCGCGTTGGATGTATTTCTGTTCCGACTCATGTTAGTATTTTTTTTTTTTTTTCAAGAAAAAGATTGAGTTCGTCTAAATGGTCGTGTTGGTCAAAGTGTCCATGTCCACGAAAATGCTCATGTTTATAAACCATCTTCGTTCACAAGAGACTTCGTATTTGCAAAACTTTTCAAATTGACCAAAGTATCTGTTTTTAAGAATTATGAGTGTTATCGTCATCGAATATTCTAGTAAAGAAGTACCCTTATTCTAGACCTATGCTTCTCTTGATATTTTAATTTCTTTTTGTAATTTCTTTTATACTTCGTTTATTTTTCTGGTACAACAGTCTGTTCTCATGTGATTCACGCAAGCGTCCTTGACATTCTACTTAAAATTGCTGTCGTTGCTCTTCTGTGTATTGTTTGCTAAACCTAGTTTCACTGTTGCTTCCCCATTTTCATTACCGAGTCTCTTGATCAAGCTGTATTTCAACTGGAGCAAAAAACAACGAACGAACGAAAAAAAATATGAGCGCCATCTCAAAGCCAGATATCAATAGATACTTATATGCAATATATTCAGTAGGATTAACAATTATATTAATTGTTTTCATTTAATCGAATTAATAATTTCCATTATAAGCATGACTGTTAATGTATAAATTATTGTCTGTGATCGTTATGAATCTTACTATAATCATTGCTATTGTACATATTTTTTTACCAATTGTATGATTATCGTTGTTGCTATTGATGATGCTTTTATTATCATTATGATTACCATAGTTATTAATGATAATATAATCATCATTATGATTATTGTTATAGTTTCATCATTATTACTGACATTACTGTTATTATTGTTATGACTGTCACTTGAATTGTCATTAACATCTGTTGACTAACAGCTCGTTCCCTAATTACTTCGGCATAGTCTCCGATAAACAACCTGAACCAATTAGAAGCGGAGAGTTTCGAGTTATGCTTTGTTCGAGAACAAGGAAGAAGAACTGTTCTGAGTTATGGATGACATTTAGCGAAATTTTGTTCAGCTGCTGGGAGAAAAAGGTCTCCCAATTAGACCCGAAAGAACTGCTGTTTGTCTTGATCAACAGATTATAGCTGCTCAGCTGTGATTCATGGCAAAGGCGCTTTCACTGCTTTGCAAGAAAAGGCTTCCTTTAACATCGTGCTTATGTCTGACCACGTGTGTATGTGTGTGTGTGTGTGTTTGTGTGTGTGTGTGTGTGTGTGTGTGTGTGTGTGTGTGTGTGTGTGTGTGTGTGTGTGTGTGTGTGTGTGTGTGTGTGTGTGTGTATGTGTGTGATTCACCATGGTCTTTGGATCACGTGTTGGATTTGTGATCGACAGCTATTTCCCTCCCGGAAGAGAGCTCAGAGCTCGTATGACCGATCTATGGGTAATACTTTGACCTTACACGCACACACACACACCCAACTCCCCGCCCACGAGAGTTGTAGTAACGACTCGAAGCGCAGCGATACTGAAATTATTTTCAGCCCTGGCCAGGATTCGAACCCGGACCGGCGTAGTGACAGTCTGAGACTCTACCAACCGCGCCACCAAGTCGTGTGTGTTTGTGTATGTGTGTGTGTGTGTGTGTGTGTGTGTGTGTGTGTGTGTGTGTGTGTGTGTGTGTGTGTATGTGTGTATGTGTGTGTGTGCGTATGTGTGTATGTATGTGTGTGTGTATGTGTGTGTGTGTGTGTGTGTGTGTGTGTGTGTGTGTGTGTGTGTGTGTGTGTGTGTGTGTGTGAGTGTGTGTTTGTGAGTGTGTGGTTTTGTGTGTGTGTGTGTGTGTGTGTGTGTGTGTGTGTGTGTGTGTGTGTGTGTGTGTGTGTGTGTGTGTGTGTGTGTGTGTGTGTGTGTGTGTGTGTGTGTGTGTGTGTGTGTGCGTGTGTGCGGGCGTGCGGGAGCGTGCAGACGCATCTAATCGTGCTAATCAACACGAAGTTTCTCAGGAAGAAGCCTCACTCTCTCTATCCTTTCCATTTTATTTACTCTGCCTCAAAACTTGACCACTGTTTAGTTGAATCCTCTTAATCATCCTATTTTTCTAATGCTTTAGGCAATTTCATTACAAAATCTCTTCCCTCTTTTCAAAATATTTTGTGGTTTGTGTCTTTTACTCCAAGTGGTAGTTATTCAAATGTTCTTCTGTATAATTCTATTTCCAAAGTTATCATCCACCCAAAACGGCTGCTTTACACGCTATCGAGGTTCTTCCGTGTGTCATAATAAATTCACATTTGAAAGCCTTTCTATCACCATAACTATTCCACAAAGGGCGATGGTCATGGGCACATAAAACTCCCGGATATGTTTCTACCTGGAAATCCAGACCAGATCACATTTCCAGAGGTGGAGCGATGTCAATTTTTGAGGCTAAATTTTTCTGACCTTTTTGATTTTATCTATTTCAATCTAATCTATTTTGTTCTATTTCACTCGTCTCATTCATCTCTCTATTTGTGTGTTCTCTTATTGTTACCCACGTCCACTCTTGTATAAATCTTTTACTCTCTGGTACCTTTAGCATCATGTCTGATGGCATAATCAGAAGCTTGATCTTCTCGAAACCCGCTTCCTTCTCCTATTCCCTGCATTAATCACTGTTACCTTTCCCAAAATCCAAGTGCATAAGATAAAGATGACGGCTTCGGCCGCATCTACGCGTGCCCTGGCGTAGGGTCCTCACCTTCTACTGAGAGGGATTAAAAAGAATCCAGTATTATTTTTGACAACCAGCGCTTCTTCCCCTGGGGACTATATCGCATCAAAAAAGTAGTCATGCAGCTGGT
>NC_134818.1:19480192-19502692 GCF_046742065.1 Oratosquilla oratoria | reverse complement strand
AAATGTCTATTCCTCATTGCATTCTTTAATCCACCAAGGCATTTACTCGCATCTCTCAATCCACATTTTACCTCCACCTTCACTCCACCTTTTCCTGCCACATTTGCACCCAAGTATCTAAAACTATCCACTTCCTCCAGTCGCTCTCCCTTAATGCTCACTTTCAGTCCACTGCCACTATCACCCCTTGTACATCTCATCACCTTACTTTTACCCACATTTATCTTTAGCTTTCTTCTATCACATACTTTCCCAAACTCTGCCACCAACCTCCTCAATCCTCCTCCAATCCTGCCACAAGCGCATATTATATATATTTATATACATATATATATATATATATATATATATATATATATATATATATTCGTGAAGTAAGGAAGCAGGTTTTCTTTGATGCATGTAGAATTAAATACGACAGCATTCTGACAATTGTTAAACTTTTTCTTAATGTTTTCTATTTGTCTTATCAACTTTTTTCCAGTTGTAGGGTGAGCTGATACAAGTTCTCCAAAGTTTTCCATTTAATATTCTCGAGCTTTCGTCTTCAAAGAGACATCATCAGGATTGACATAATTTCTGCAATAATGAATACAAATGTTGGTACATATAAGTTACAAAATAAATTACAAAAATACAAATACAAATAAACAGGTAGAACAAAAGATATATAACAAGAGTTATTACTTACGTCTATAAGGAAAGTACAAATGATAGAGAGAGAGAAAGGTTTAAATACATAAACTGCTATCCGAGTTCCCATTACGGAGTCTGGCGGATCGTCTGAGTGGTGGGGGAGTGGGGGGGAGGAGGGGAGGGGGAGGGGGAGAGGGGACCTCAATGTAGCGATGTCTCAGGTTAGCGCTACTGTACAGTTTAATGCTGGACGTCATGTCCGACTGGATATTTATAGTGGGGGCAGAGTCCCTGATGTGGAATGCCTCCAAGAGTTTCAACCTTCTAGGGTCCTCACTGTACGCAATAATTTTGGTACATTGAACTAAGGTGTCTCTGTCAATATTTCTATTGTGATATTTTGAATAATGGTCCTTGATCGCTCCGTCCTGTTGGTGAAAGGTTAGTCTTCGGCTGAGAGTACATCTGGTGTGCCCGACGTATGTGGTATCGCGAGACGTGCAATTCTCGGCTGGACATTTGAATGAATACACCACGTTGGCTTTAGATGTAAAGTCAGCTCGACTATTACAGTTGTTTTTCATCACCATTGAACAGGTTCTAGGGTTACGATAGTATATAAGGACTCGGATCTCATGGTTCTCTTTAGTGGGGTGACAATTTTTCTTAATTATGTCCTTGATTGCTTTTTCATCCTTTTTGTAGGCATCACTGAAGGTGTTACGATAAAAAACGTTAATAAAATTAGGCTTATTGGCGCTTTGGTTGGACCCAAGTTCACACAGTAATTTATTGGTTATGCGGTCAAAATCACAGTTAGCATAACCATTATTGTTGATATATATATATATACATATATATATATATATATATATATATATATATAGATATAGATATATATATATACATATACATATATATATACATATATATATATATATATATACATATACATACATATATACATATATATATATATATACAGTATATATATATATATACACAATTTTTTTCACTAATCTTATCTGTTCGATCTCATTTCCCCTCCTCTCTCCTTTCCATTTCTTTTCCCTCTTCCCTGCTCCTATCTTCCCTCCCTTTTCCTCCCCTTTCTTCCCCTTCCCTCCCGTCCCCTTCCTATTCCCTCCGTCTCCTTCTTCCTTGATGTGTATGTGTGTGTACGTTCCTTTCGAAGCCCTGACGACCATCTCTTCTCCCTCCTCTCACCTCCTCCTCCTCCTCCTTCCTTCCTTCCACACCCTCCCCTGGCAGCCGAGTGGGCGGCATCAGCAGGGTGCCATTGTCTACCTGTCACAGGTGTCAGGCACTTCTTAGGCACATGTTCAGCCGCAAGCTACGCCTCCTTTGTCCTGGCGCTAATTGTACCTGCTCACCTTCTTCCCCTCTCTCCCTCTCCATCGTCCGAGATGGCTTCATAAGGGGAAAGATGACGTCATGTCAGGGATGGATACCGTGCTCTTTCGGCGCTAGAGTACGGGCACAGGAAGTGATTGTTATTTGTAAATATTTTTCTTGAATTCAATATTTGAACAAAAGACTTATTCTTTTGGACAAGGGGTTGCAGGAAGTTTTCCCAGGGGACCTTAGATGGCTGAAGTTCAATCCATCTTGCCAGTTAAGTAACTACAGTTTCATTCCTGCATACCTACTACCATTGTAAATTCATTGTGAAATTAATACCTCTTCTTAATAAAGTCTTTTATAACTTGAACCATTTTATAATATCCACTGCATTTCCAATATATACTGAATTAGTGCTGATATATTACTTTCTACGTTCGGTGTTAGATAAATAGTAGTAGGGGTAAATGGTCTTGTAATTCTAAGGGTAAACTTATCCAGAAAAAGATTGAAATTTGAGAACCTTTGATTTAGTATTCCACCACATCGGTTTGGTTTCGATCTAATTCTCTCGAGTAACACGAGTTAATGGCTCTTGCATTTCAGTCTATACACATAATGGAAAGGTGACAGCTTGGGCTGGAGCTGAACGTCTCCTGAGGATCGAGGTTTCTCTAAAAGTGAATCAAATTGCTTATCGTTAACCAGAACTAAGTCTTTATGGAGAACCTGGTAGCAGAAGAATCTTCAGATCCAGTGGTGCATGAGAAGCTAAAGTCGTATACAGACGCTTGATCACCTCAACCTCCAGACAGCAACCTTCCCAGAAAACCCTGGGCATAGCTAAATAGGCTACGCACAGGTAGTGGCCGTTTTGCAGCAAACATGGAAAAGGGGGAAGATTTTGACTCAGATCCTTGTCCATGCGGTCAAATACAAACCAAAGAATACATCCTGAATGGACGTAAGATGATAGGACCTCCCTGTCCATCAACAGAGTTTCCAATTTTGGCAACTTAGACTGTTGACATACGAAATAATAATAATAAGTCTGAGCTAATCGTCTGACTGACAAAAACTAGCATTCATATTTTTTTTAACAATAAGCCCTAATCTGCAGGCGAGGCGGTTAGACATAGAATAGGACTCTTTATCCTCTTCACTCCTACTACACGCATCCCATTTTAATATTCTTATTTAAATCGTAAAAAATTAAATAATAAAATCATCTCATATCTTCCCTAGTACATGCCATGAGTACCACAATCATGGGACAAGTCATTCCTTTGGTCTTCTCCTATTCACTCTGTCACCTACGCACATTATTACTTGGTTGACATTCTGGCCATGAGGTCTTGTGGTTTCATTCGTCCTCTTTGCTCAACTTTTTCTTAGTCTACTATTTGCTCTATCGTTATAAATAATTTGACCTCAACTTTTTTCGATAGATAAGTATGTGTGATGTCCATTGATCAATTCATTGATCAATTTACGTATGTTTATTTATCTGATCCATTCATTCATCTATTTACCTATTTTTTATCTACTATTTATCTATTTATCTACCTTTTTATCTTTTTTATCTGTCTACTTTGTTTACTTATGTATTTTTTCTATTTCATCTATTTATATTTTTTCATCTATTTATATTTTTTACCACGGCAGCATTTTGTTGAACATTGAGGATGCATTTGCTCGAAAGAATTAATCCGATCTAGATCAACACAAGGACATAAGAATGAAGGAGGCTGCAAGAGACCATAAGGCCTGTATTAGGCAGTCCCACGTCCATTACCACCTATCATCCCCATTCATAAAGTTATCTTGCCTTCTCTTTCTTTAGCGCTCACTACATGGTTACTAAGTCTATTCCATTCATTAACCAATCTATTGGTAAACCAGCTCTTGCCTATTTCCTTCTTTAATCTAAATTTGTCCTATTTAAATCCATTAATACGAGTCCTGCTCTGGTGTCTTGATATGATGACCTTATCTGTATCGCCTTTGTTAAAGTCCTTGACCCATTTAAAAACCTATTTGAGTACAAATGTTACACCAAGAAATACATTTACATGGTTCTTTTTTAGCTCTGATGTCTTGATATGACGACCATGTCTGTATCGCCCTTGTTAAAGTTCTTAACCCATTTGAATACCTATTTGAATACAAATGTTACACCAGCGCAATACATTTACATGGTTCTTTTCTAGCTGTCACTAACTGAATCCAATCAGCTGTCTGGGCGTAACGTTGAAAGACTTATGTCACGTGCATAACATTACACTTATCTCGGTCTTGTAATCACCTCTTCTGACAACACATCCGGGATGGGAACAGATGTTGAGGTCACGTTAATCCAGATGTTGGGAATTTCCTAAATTCAGAAGTTTCGGTATTCAAAACGTAAAGTTTTGACATTTGGAAAACTCAAGACACCAGAAGAATTCTTTAGTATTCTGGTAAATTTTCGAAAGGTGAGCTTGTTGTAAATATTGAAGACTCCAAATTTTACGTAGGTATTTAGGTAAGTAGGTAGAATAGTAAGGATGTAGGTGGACAAGTGGGAGAGCAGGTAGATAGGTAGGTAAGTAGGTAGGTAGGCAATTAGGTATGTATGTATGTATGTATGTATGTGTGTATGTATGTATGTATGTATTTATGTATGTATTTATGTATGTATGTATGTATGTATGTATGTATTTATGTATGTATTTATGTATGTATGTATGTATGTATGTATGTGTGTATGTATGTATGTATTTATGTATGTATTTATGTATGTATTTATGTACGTACGTACGTATGTATGTATGTATGTATGTATGTATGTATGTATGTATGTATGTATGTACGTATGTATGTATGTATGTTTGTATGTATGTATGTGCATATATATGTATGTACGTATGTAGGTAGGAAGGTAGGTCAGTAAGTAGGTAGGTAGGTAGGTAGGTAGGTAGGTAGGTAGGTGGTTAGGTGAGTAAGCGAAATAGATTGGTAGGTAGGCAAGTAGATAAGTAATTAGGGAGGCAGGTGTAAAGATAAGTGGGTGGGTAGGTAGGTAGGTAGGTAGGTAGGTAGGTAGGTAGGGTTAGGTAGGTTAAGTAGGAAGGTAGGTAGACAGGTGGGTAGCTACGTAGGTAGGCAGGTAGATAGATACGTAGGTAGGTAAGTAGGTAGGTAGGTAGGTAAGTAGGTAGGTAGGTATATAGGTAGGCTGGTAGGTAGGTAGGCTGGTAGGTAGGTAGGCTGGTAGGTAGTTTGGTAGGTAGGTAGGTAGGTAGGCTGGTAAGTAGGTAGGTAGGCAGGTAGGTAGTCAGGTAGGCTGGTAGGTAGGTAGGTAGGCAGGTAGGCAGGTAGGTAGGTAGGTAGGTAGGTAGGCAGGTAAGTGAGAGGATAATGGTTATGTCGGAAGGAATAGTTATGGGAAAATAGGTATGTAGATGGAAATCCTGGTAATCAGAAATATAAATAGACTACTAATAGATGGTTGGGAGACAAGATAAATAGACAGCTGCAGGGGATTAGATGTTATATATACTGTAGATTATTGATAGATTAATACGTAACTAGATAAAAAGAATAGACATAGAGTAATCAACTCACCATCACAGTTATACATTTGCGATGAAATGTATGAAATACATTTATAATACAATATCTGTTGCACATTCGTGAAGCAATACACGAAACACATGTGTACCAGTTCAATATTTGAACGTTTAGCATTTGTTTTAAACGAATTATCTTTATGAATACTCATGATATAAATGTAATTGTGCTTCAACAAAAAAATACAAAAAAAAATTAATATATTTTTTTTTTGCTAATAGATATGCATGAACACAATCATCCCTTTGTTAAATTTGATTGTGAACGTGCAATTCATCACGAATTATTCCTGACCTCGTGTCAAGGACAGTGACCTTCTGAATCGGGTTCAGGTGCGCTTTCCATGTGCAATCACAATCACTGACGCAAACCTCACCAACCCAATAATGAACTCGAACCCTTTTCCTATCAAAGTAGTGGGCGCGGATGGAAATAGAAATGGATGTGGGGGTTGGGTGTCCCACACGACTGAATGAAATCATCTAGCGGTTGTTATATTAAAGGATAAGTGCAACCCGGTAAGAAAGAGGTGAGGAGAAATTAGTGTACTTCAACATTATATATATATTTTTTGTTCTGGGTTTTATTCACATGAGAAGTAAGTTTTGGGTTAAATATGACTCCAGGTAGTTCAAGTCGCCGGATGAATGACTCTCGATCATTTGTGGGAAGTCTTAAACAACTGAGACTCCTCGAAGCCTAACCAGATGGTCTTCATAACTCGAGACTAAACTTCATCAACGGATTACCTTCGTTACAGCACTTCTTGTAGTTACCGCCTTGCAATTCCATTCACCTGGTGTACCACGCCATCTATAGGTAAACCATAGACCTACGGCCCGCTGATCACCGCACCGCAAAGAACAGTGAAGTGTGACATTTGTACGTCATCCATTTTGTGGGTCACTTGTACATTATTCTTCATCTGTGTGTCATACCTGATATAGACTAAGGATATCCAGCTGACAGGTGGCAATGGACAGGTGTTCCGGATGTTTAATGCAGCATTCATCTGTCTGGTATCTTTGCCCCTTGATTTATGTATTACTGTCTATATCAACCCTGATTTTGCGCTCCAGAAATAAAAAGAATAATAGATAATAGAAATAAAGGAGGTAAATTTGAATGTTGTACAATGGTAGACAAGAAAAAACTAGTGTTTAGAGTAAATGGAGAGAAATATATGAATTCAGTCACGCTGAATAAAATCTGTTGGTATTGTCAGAAAGATCGTATTTATTCATAATGTATTTTTTGATAATAAAAATTCTTACGATATCATATAACCTATTTTGTGTCTACCAGAATAAGATTCGGAATTTACATTCCATTCCTGTCCTTCTCAGAAACCTCCTCACTTCTATCTCCTCCTCCTCCTCCTCCTCTTTATCCTCCTCCTCATCTCAATTCTCCATTTCCTCTTGTCCTTTATTTTCTTTTTATTCTTCATTTTCTCTTTTTCTCTGGTTAACTTTCCCTTCTTCCTCATCTCCCTTGCTATCCACTTCCTCATTTCTCTCTGCCTCTTCCTGCTCTTCCTTTTTCTCCCCATGCTTGGCTATTCTTCATTCCATATTCGAACTATTATTCTTTTTCTTTATTCTTCTTTCCTTCCTCGTTCCAACCTTTATTCTCATTTTCCTATTTTTTCTTTCTTTCTTTCTCTCCTTGCTTTTCCTCCAACTGTTTTCCTGCTCTATTCGTTCCTAATCTCCTCCTCTTTCCTCGACTTCCTTCTCTTCCTCCTCCTCCTCCTCTTCTTCCTTCTCCACCTTCTCTTCCTTCCCTTCCGCCCCCTCGTCCTCCTTCTTTTTCCCAGGAACCTCTTCTGAGACGACCTTCATCTATTCTTCTGCTTTTTCTTTTCTTGACAGATAGACACCAGCACTTCAACCTAAATATAACTCCTCCTCCTCCTTCTCTTACTCCTTCGAATTATCATCCTCTTCCTTCACCTCCTCCTCCTCCTCCTCTTACTTTTTTATCCTTTTTCTCCTCTCCTCCTCCTCTTCTTAATCAGTTTTTTCCTTCCGGTCTTTTTTTTTCTTTCTTTTTCTTTCCCCCTCTATGTTCTCCTCCTCCTTCGCCTCTTCTACTTAATCATCTTTTTTCCCTCTGCTATTTTTATCTCCTCCTTCTCCTTCCTCCACCTCCTCCCCCTCCACCGCCGTCTCCAAGTATTCCTTCATTAAAAAAGACATATTTTTCAGCTAATTTCTTTGTCTCTCTTCATCCAAATGAGACCACGGTTGGGACAGTTAGTCTTGCGTTGTAATTCTCACTAACCAAGGGGACCAAATCGTGCACTTTGAACTCTTTTGTCTGGCTGACAATAACGATTTTATTGACCTTACTAGAACATCCGAAGACCTTAAAGGGACAGTATCTACACTTTTTTACCATTTAAGCTCATGAAAAAGTCCCATTCAGCTGAATGAAATTGCCTGGCGTATATTTAAATAAAATTCAAAGTGGCAGAATACAATGGAAGAGCTGATCAAAATAGAAGCGACGCTCTTATGAGCTTAGTTTACGAGCTTTTCTATCCTTATATAGGATCGAGATAAACTATAAACACAGAATAGATCCTAATATTTCTACTGCTGACAGGTTTCTCCTCAGTTGAATAGAATAAATTGACGTCCAATCAACGGGAAGTTTACGTTAACATGTTTGAACATATTACTGGAATTGTTTTTATCCCTTACATTTTTCTTGTGATTTTCAGTTCTTATATCTAAAGGTTTGGCAGTTTGACCTACATAGAATGTATTACACATCATGCAAGGAATTTTGCAGGTGCATCCTTATTGACATCTAATAATTTTATCAATAAGCAAATGTTTGACTACTGGTGTTCTTGAAAATTACATTTACGTTAAAACTTTTTTATATATCAGGGATATTTCAACATGCTGAAGTATACAATCATCCTGTTGATTAAACCAACGCCCAATCCATTACTTTTAGTGATAATATGGTGGAGATAAACTTATTAGAATTTAGTTTGATTCACACCACCCAGGATCATAATATAAATCTACAGCATCGTTTACATGAATTGCATAACTTTATGTGGCAACAAATATATAAATCAATAAGAAGGTAATACCTGAAAATTAAGTGGCTTCATGTGACCTCGAGACGCTCCTATCTGTCCTCGTGGGGTCTACCCTAACGTCTACGTCGTGCCCTAGGTCACTCTAGGGCAGCCCTGTGCAACCTGCGGCCCTAAGAGCCGCATGCGGCCCTCAAAGGCTTTCATTGCGGCCCTTTCTCCTAAAAATAAATAAGTTATAATGCGGCCCCCAGAGAGAGGGTAGCCTTTCATTTGCTAATTAATGGTCCGGAAAATGTCTGTGTTTAATCATTCTTATGATAATGATCCCAGTTAACCAATATTAAGTAATTATTTATGTTTGTACATTATAATAATAAGGTACGGTAGCCTTTCATTTGCTCATTTATAGTAAGAAAAATACATTTGTTTCGGACAATTCTTATTTTTGTGATCCCAATTTAAATAAAATCAGTAACAAACTACTTATCTATCTTTATCAGTATAATCTCACATAATATGTCTTCGATCGTAGTAAATAACATGAAATAGTAAGGTTATGTGGCCCTTCATACCAACAGAGTAGTGATTATTGTTCCTTTTTGGTAAAAAATTTTGCTCACCCCTGCTCTAGGGGGTCCCCAAGCGGGACCGGCGGCTTACCAAAAACCTTCTCGCATTTCTCTGTGGATGCATACCTGCGAAACTAGTCAAGAATAAACTCAGACTAAGACTCCTGTATTTCGTACTCCCACTTACGTCATATATATATATATATATATAAATATATATATATATATAGATATAGATATAATATATATATATATATAATATATATATAATATATATATATATATATACATAAATACCTACATATATATATATGTATATATATATATATATATATATATATATATATATATATATATATATATCAGAGGGGGACTATGTCGTGACACATAGGTAAGATGAAAAAATCCCACTGTCGGAGAAAGTAAACGGACAAAGAATAGAATTAACTGTATATTTCGACCACTATCTGGTCCTCTTCAGCAGATAGTTACATGGTGTACAAGTAAGAGTTATATAGTCGATACAAAGGGATACAAAGGGAACATGAGAAGGTGGCTCAAGTAACTCTGCCTTGGTAACGATTGCTGTCTTCCAGGCCATCTACATTGGGTAAAAGTTTTTTAATTGCTAATGTTGTTAAACAATCTGATGACCATTGTCCTTTTGATGTATTATAATTTGGGTAATTTTTAATTAATGATGACTCGATGATCTTCCTCCGGAAACTGCATTTGGAGTTGTAGATGATTTCTGCTTTCTCCCAATTTATGCGATGGTTTTTCGTTGAGGTGTGTAGAAATACGGCAGAATTTTCTTGTGCATATTTCACGGAGTTATTATGTTCTTTAATTTTTTTTTTTTTTTTTTTTTTTTTTTTTTTTAGGTCTCTTCCCGTTTGGTCCCAATAAACTTGTTCCCAATCTCTACAAGGTATTTTGTAAACTCCTTAGCTGTCATCCATCTTAACTCTATGATGAATATTTACCACTTTACTGAACAAGCTGTTGGGATAGTTGAACAAAACATTTATTTTATCTTCCAAACTTTTGAAATGTCTTGTATTATCAAAAAGTAAATTGATACATTTTTTATTCCAAACTTATTTCTAGAGTTAGGAGTAATTTGATAAAAACTCATTTTAGCTTTGCTGAGTACTTTTGATAGGGACCAAATTCGATAATCCTATTTTTGTAAGCTGGGAATGTATTGTGGCTAATTCAGTTTCTAAAAAAGATGGACTACAAATTCTGAGGACTCTAAAAATAGGCCCGAAGCGACACTGTATTTAATTTTGTCTGGGTTATGGCTGAAAAAATGTAGATAGCTTTCTGTATGTGTAGGTTTTCTGTACACTGTTATGGACAGTTGGTCCGCATGTCTGATCACCAAAATATCGAGAAAAGGTAATTTGTGATCGTCTTACCATTCTGCTTTAAATGTTATTGTTGGTACTAACATATTCAATTTGGCAAGAAAATTTTCAAAAGATCTCCATTTTTCATTCTGCCCCTTTCATCGATGTCTTTACGGCAGCCCTTTGCAACCTGCAGCCCTCAAAGGCTTTTATTGCGGCCCTTTCTCCTAAAAATAGATAAGCTATAGTGTGGACCTCAGAGAGAGAGAGAGAGAGAGAGAGAGAGAGAGAGAGAGAGAGAGAGAGAGAGAGAGAGAGAGAGAGAGAGAGAGAGAGAGAGAGAGAGAGAGTTACCAACAAGAACCCACTGAAAATTTGACTAAATTCATATTCTTGTGTACCAATTTCACCATATTTTTTTTTCTATTTCGTTCATTAAGGTACATATTTTAATTATATTAGATCAGAAAATAACATATTATTTGAAAAAAAATTAATTATTAGATTGAGTGATCCTTGGCTGTCTTTCATTAGATAATTAATGGTCGGGAAAATGTCTGTGTTTGATCATTCTTATGTAAATGATACCAGTTAACCAATATTAAGTAATTATTTATGTTTGTACATTATGATTATAAGGTACGGTAGCCTTTCATTTACTCATTTATAGTAAGGAAGATACATTTGTTTCGGTCAATTCTTATTTTTGTGATCCCAATTTAAATAAAATCAGTAACAAACTATTTATCTATCTTTATCAGTATAATCTCACATAATACGTCTTCGATCGTAGTAAATAGCATGAAATAGTAAGGTTACGTGGCCCTCCATACCAACAGGGTCGTGACTAGTGGCCCTTTGGGTATGGATATATATATATATATATATATATATATATATATATTATATATATATATATACAGTATATATATATATATATATATATATATATATATATATATATATACACACAAATATATGTATATATATATATATATATGTACATGTATATGTATATATATATATATATATATATGTACATGTATATATATATATGTACTTATATATATATATATATATGTATGTACATATATATATATATATATATATATATATATATATATATATATATATATTATAATATATATATACCATACTTGTGTGTGTATGTGTGTGTGCATATATATAACTGTCGGCTACCATCCCAGAATAGATAGAAAAAACCCATTGATATTTATGCACTGTATGCATGCATTTATCTTTAGAAAACAAATAAAAACTTTGCTCAGACTATGAATATACTTTCTTTTTTTCACCACTGATAATTTCATCTGAATAAAGAAAATTAAATGAAAATATTTTTTGCTTCTATGGCTCTACAGTTCGCTCTGCGGGACATAGAGAATTGGATTAAAAAAAATCTTACTTTCTGAAATCCATTGAAGTTACACAACAGAATTTCATATTGAATCAAACAGGGACATGTAACATTTACAGAAAAATGCAAAGTTTTAGCTAAATCAAATATGAGGATATCGTTCCATCCAATCACCTGTAAAGAAAGGCGGAGCTTCTATGCAAAATAAAGTCTCGACCACAATCCATCAAGAGGTCATGATTCAGCGTTTGCCTTTTTCACGAATTTCAGAAATCTCTTTCATTTTTGGTTTGTTACATTACCATTGAAACGACTTTGGATGCTTAGGTTACATCTGATAATGAGGTTGAATGCCTTCCAATTAAAGCAATCAAATAAATAGTATTGGTTACCAGAGAGAAGCGATTTGAATTCTGAAAATCAGCGCGTGGAGTCAGAGGTGGCAAAAGTAAAAACCTTCAGCCTCTGGATATGATTTCGACAAAGTTCAGAGTCATCAACCTCAACATTGAAGGAATGTCTGCAGCAAAATCAGAAATCATCGCCACACTAGGTGCTGATATCATTTGCCTTCAAGAGACACACAAAGACCTGCTACCACCGGAAATATCTGGTATGCACCTTACCATCCACCACCCTAACCCGGTCCATGGAAGTACGATATATGCCAGGTATAAGTCAGTAATTAAAAGCAGCTCTGACATCTCTGAGGGAATATTAGAGATTCTACAAGTAGATAATGTGCGTCTTACCTTGACCTCAATGTACAAGTCACCAGCAAACCCTTTTGAATGGCTACACACACCTCAACATGACAAAGCAAGTCCTTTTGTTGTAACACCCATAGGACCACCTGGGGATACAAAGATACAAACAACGATGGAGAAGTAGTGGAGGAGTTGGCTGCAACAAAAGATTTAACACTTTATTATAATGCAAAGGACTCCACATCCCTCCGGAGAAGGGGCTACAACCCGGATATGGCTTTCATTTCATCTAGACACTACCTGAACCTTGAGAAATCTATGGGTAACCCTATTCTCAAAGCTCAACACCAACAAAAAGTAGTAGACCTAAAACCCGTCATCAGGCCGCAAGCAAGACAACGGAAATCGAGGTTTAACTTCAGTAAGGCCGACTGGGGAGGCTTCAAATCTGACCTTGAAGCGTGACCGTTAATGTTCCGAGCACGCTCCGAATACTCTCCGATTTTTTGGTCCAACGAAGAACGAAGAAAAAGAAGAAAAAGAAATGTAAGACATCAAATTTTAACACGTATAGCGCTCAAGTCACAACTCAAAACCCAAATAGCCCAACCAGAAACCCTTACTGCGTGAGGAAACAACCATCAAGCCAAAAGAAAACTTAGAACTAGAAATACGTTAAAGGCAGGACATTAATCGCCGTTGGCATAGTTCGTGCGTGACCGTTAATGTTCCCAGCGTGCTCCGAATCCCCTCAGATATTTTGGTTCATCGAAGAAGAAAAAAAAAAAAAAAAAAAAGACACCAAATGCAGCCCGCATAGTGCTCACGTTACAATACTTGTGCACTCACGCTTCTCGCGAAACCCAAAGAACCCAATCAGAAACTCTCACTACGTTCAGAGTTTTCCACTAAACGCCGGCGCTTCTCGCCGGGTCGTGATTCTCTTACGATGGTATTTCGGAAAAAGTTCGTGCGTGATCTGTAACCTCTTCAATACAAGTCAAATTCTCGCGGGCAGCATCAGCTGCCTGACGCACGATGATGCATCACAATACTCGCATTATAAAATATAAAGTTACAGCTGTATTTCTCGTTCTCTTTCACTCTGAATATTAATAGCTACAGAAAATATAATCAGGCCAATTCACAGAATATGGGGGTCACTCTGCTACAACTACAAAATAAATACAATCAAGATGTCGACGCCGGCATCCTCATTTACCAACTTGCGCCTACGTATGTGTCATCGTATAAAAGGGGTTAATGTTTCGAGAGTGCTCCGAATGCCTCCGATTTTTTTTTTTTTAATCTAATGAAGAACGAAGAAGAAAAGTAAAACACCAAATTTCAACCCGCATATCGGTTTGCGCCAAAGCCAAAGAAGCCAATCGAAATCCTCACTGTGTGAGGGAATAACATGGAACAACAATGAACTGGTACACCATTTCTTTCCAGTATACTGTATCTAGGTGTCACTCTCGACAGAACCCATTCCTCCAAAGAGCATGTCATCAAACTGAAAGGCAATTTTACAGCACGCAGTAATCTCCTGAGTAGGCTTGCTACCACTAGCTGGGGAGCTGACCCAAAAACCCTGAGACAAATGGCTCTGGCAATGTACTACTCCACTGCAGAATATTGTGCCCCTGTGTGCCCAGAGTAGACCAAGAGCTAAATAGGCCATGTCTGATAATAACTGGCACCCTAAAATCAACGCCCTTGCCAGCTCTTTACAGAGTAGGTGCTGTCCCACCACCACATACCCGACGTGAAACCATCTCAAAGGTCGAACGTCATAAGCAGCTGAATGGCCCCAGGCACTCATTCTATGGACACCAAGAAGTGAGTCAAAAACTTAAGTTCCGGAAAACCACATGGCCGTAAAAGCAGTGGAACTAAGCCGAACCACTTCATACAGGCTGGAACGCCGGCAGGAGTCCATAACAGGGCAACACAACGAGGCTCTGTCAAGACCAGAAGAATCCTGGCCAAAGATAACCTCCACAAACAGGGATTTAACATCAACAACGAGTGTCCGTGTGGAGAAATACAAACAATGTGCCACACTCTCCAGGAATGTCCAATGGGTCCGCACTGCTCCAACCAAGACCAGGAAGCAAATGACGCTACTCTACTGTGGATACAGTTTTGGCGCGACAAGATATGATGAAGGCTGGAGTGAATAGGAACTTGAACACAAAGGCTTTTGAGACCCTTGAAACCTTATCTCAGACTCTTGGGATACCTTCTCGTGACACTAATTACTGTTTTGATTCCTGCACTCTTTGAGACTTTTATTCTTATTATTATCAAACAATTTTTTTTTTTTGCATGTTTCTGGGTCAGTAAAAACTACAACGAATAACTACTTAAACCAATGCAGTGTCACACTAAAGAAAAACAATAAAATCACCAGTGATGGTAATTAATAGGATAAAAAATAAAATGAACACTTGGTATAATGCTTCAGACACAAAACAACAATAAGAACAATAACAAAGTAATAACACATTAGACATCAGATACACAAAGATAACAAATGATGGAACAGTGAAGAAAAATACCCAAGACCACAACGGTAAGAAAAAAAAAAAGAAAAAAAAAGAAAGAAAGAAAAGAAAAGAATCAACATGAAGAATCGGAGACGACTAAACGCGATGCCATTCTTCTCCATGATGTCCTTATGCAATGCATCATGGTTCTGAATCCTCTCTCCTCATTATTCAGTGCTCACGAGCCTTATTAATGATTCTCCGCATTTGATCCGGGGCCGCTCACAGTCTGTCAACCCTGGACAGTGCATATAACTATTTTCTTAACAATAATATCCCCTTACATGCTATTTACCCCATAAAGTTCATGTAATCAATATTTCAGTTGTTTTAGTGGCACCCCATACGGACCAGATTCACATACTTTTGTTTTATTATACGAGACTTATCTCCACCCGAAAAGGGATATTGATCTGTGGTATCATCGGAAGCGTTCTGGTCTTGCATTTGCTTAGTTCTGGGTTCGAATCCTGCGATCTTCTCCGATTGCCAGCACTTGCCCTTACTGTCCAAGCCCATGGGGTAAAGGTTGCGGCTTCGACCATAGTTAAGCGCGTCCTGGCGTAGGCTCCTCATTTCTGTAATTACACTCTCCCTCCTCTCTGTTGCTTTCTTCAAATTTCTATCTAACTAACTCTATGACTTCTCTTCGGAGTTGTATTATACTTAAAGATAAAAGTGTTGAAGAAAAATATATAGTTTAACGTCACAAACTTCCCCCTATCGGAAGGCTAGGACGGTGCCCCTCACAGAAGACTTTGTAGCGTGGAATTTAATGAACCATGCCCTTGGTTCAACTTCGCCGGTGGCAGGATTCGAACCGCCATCTCCTCGACCTTCGCCGCAAGTAACGACGCCCTAACCCGCTCAGCCTGCGAGCTTCCTTGAAGAAAAATAGATACTCAATAATGACAGTCGCCATCCACACCATATATACAGGTATAGCCTTATGGACCAGGGTCACAATGCATTGTATTCTGACTGGAGACTTTTTAATTTCTACTTCCCCTCCTTTCTACTGCCCTTCTTAATTCTCTTTTGTCGTCTGTACGTCTTCTCCTCTTTGGTGTAATATTGTTCCTTATATAAGAAACATTGATAATCGGCAAAAAAGTGCTATATACTAAGGTTCCCCCCCCTCCCTTTACCTATGAAGAAAATAGTTTAATACAAAGGAAGACCCCCACCATGGAATCAAACCAGAACGTTGGATATCTGAAGAAGCGCACAATGTTGACAGAAAGTCTTACGTACTTCAACAGAAATAATCTTCTTTATGCGAAAATACTATTTTCTATATTGATCTAAAATTATATACATACATTAAAAAATAAATAGGTAGACAAATAAATAGATGAATATGCAAACAATAGATAAATGAATGAACAAATATATAGATGTTAAAAATAGATATCTAAATAGATAATGATAGATAATGAACATAATATGGAGAGAAAAATAAGTTAGCAGCAAGTAGATAATAGATAGATAAAAATAATAAATGAATAAACCAATAAACAAAAGTTATATTAAAAAATCAAGAGCGAAAGGAAATTAAATACATAAAACAACATTAAAATAGTACCCATAATCAGTTTCCCTGTAATTCGTCCATTGAAACCTGTTATTATGCTTAGATTAAATGAAAATTTCCATTTCAAATAGCATAAAGCGTTTTTTACTTTTAGCGTACACCTGGGGCATTCAGACAGCTTAAACTAAGTTCAACAAGAACTGTTCTCTGTTGCAAATATTATTCACTGTTCACACCACAAATTTGTCAAATAATTTTGCCTCTTCATTTTTTATCATCAAAAATACATTACATCATACTAATACAAGATAAACAAAATAATATTTTTGTCATTACCTTCTAATATTTAGACATCCAGAACTACACTGAACACAAACTTTTCCAAACATTAGAACATCATAAATTTCTATTATTCAAGTCTACGGAGAGTAAAAAAAAAAAAAAAAAAAAAAAAAAAAAAAAAAAAAAAAAAAAAAAAAAAAAAAAAAAAAAAAATATATATAAAAATATATATATATATATATATATATATATATATATCATATATACATTACATCATACCAATACAAGATAAACAAAATAATACTTTGTGATTACTTTCTAATATTTAGACATCCAGAACTACACTGACAATAAACTTTTCCAAACATTAGAACATAAATAAAAAAATTAAAAAAAAATAAAAAACTCTGAGACAAAGCTGTGTCTAGCCTGTACCTCGTTAAAGTGAACGAATTATTTAGATATTCAAAACATATGTGACAATGAACGTTTCCGATACCATTTTTTTATGGTTGACACTACTGGAAGAATCTCTTTCATAAACTAACGTCCATTATCAAATTTGTTTCGACTATGGAGAGCTATGGGCTTGGTGGCGTTATCGGAAGCATGCTGTTCTAGCATTTGCTTACTTGTGGGTTTGAATCCCGCACTCCTTTCCGATTCCCAGCAGTGACTAATTGTTACCTGCCCCAACAGTCTAAGTGTCTGCAGGCGTCGACTACTACTACTCAGCGCCTCTTGGCGTACGCTCCTCATCCTCACCTAAGAAGAGCCCATTCCATGTAATTGAGAGGCCTGAATTCACCCATTTAACGATATAAACATCACCAGAACAAAACCAATGAAGTACACCATCAACTTGAAATAACTAAACAAAGTTTCGAGTTGTTTTTTTCGAAAAAAAAAGAGTTGAACAAGTACATTTTTTACCTCTTCTTCATAGCCGACACTACCGCAAATTCCCATTCTCCCTTTCCTCCTCCATCTCGTTTTCCTTCCTTTGAGTTCTCGTTCTTTTGGAAGGGGGCAAACATCCCCTTTCAAAGAGCCTTCACACAGATGCGACCTCGCGAGGAACCAAGCCCGGTGTCGGAGTTTTCAAAATTGGTCCGCTTTTGTGCGCCATCAACATCCTCTGACCTGTCTTAAAAATCTCATTCGACATTCTCCACTGCGCTCTTTGTTTCCTCCTCTTCGTCTTTGCTCCTCTTCCTCTTTGCTTTTTCTTTCTCGCCTCATTTGTTGTGTTTGGCTTTATGGATCGCGTTCCAGGCGCTTGTCGGGTGAGATCCTGAAAGCGTAACCACACTGGACTAGTTTCTCCCTGGATTTTGGAACAGATGTGCAGCCCCGCAGCCTTGGAAAATAATGTTCCTCCAGCATGTCAAATGACATGCTATGTAAATTGCTCAGAAAACAAAACAGTTTGCCATAGTGATTTTACGGTGGGAAAAAGTTCTGAAGTTGGATGGTTCTGCCGACTGATTGGAGGAATAATAGCCTAGTGTAATAACACCTTCAGGCAGTTTTTTGACGTCACTGTGAAACGAAGTAAAGGTTCTCGAGTTACTAATGCCGTTGTCCTTCCGGCGGTAGAAACATTCTTTACTGTTTTATGATTCTACCGTTGCTTTCTTGACCTCTTTTATGAAATATTTGTACCTACAATTAATCTCTTTTCTTTTTACTCTCCATTTCTTCTTTTTTTTCGGTAATTCCATATAGGCCAAACATGCCACACCCACAAAAAAAAAAGAAATCAAAACGTCAACACGTTTCTCCGTTGAACAATGACAGCAGAACATAACTGGAGGTCCCTTCTACCTTCTGTCTTGTGGACACACGATATCAAACCTCTGTTACTGTATGGACTCGACCTGTGGGGGCTGTTATGCTTCGTTGAAATCCGAGTGAACTTCGCCCAAGCTGTCCCCGGTAATCAACCTTATTAAGGAAGACCAGGAGATTCGGGTCGTCAACTTCAGCGGATGTGAAGGGAGCAAGAATTCTGCCATCATCTTATTCTCAATGAAACTGCAGTCATCAGGTTGTTACAACGAGGACTTGGTACTCAAGTAGTCACATTGTCTCAGAAATGAATCTCAGAAACTATCAGATACTAACTTCAAATATTTTCTAATTTATATTTAATTTGTTTGCAGCTTTTAATCAGATACGGTGTATCATTTACTTTTAATTTATAAACCACGGTTTTGGTACATTATGTAAACACTATTCTTTCTTTCTTCCTCAGCAAATACTGCCAGTACATCTCAGAGGTCTCTCTTATAGAACAATCTATGCTTTAGTCAACACATTCTTTAACTCCTTCCTTCTCCTTCCCCCCCCCCTCTCTCTCTCTCTCTCTCTCTCGCTCTCTCTCTTTCTCTCTCTCTCGCTCTCTCTCTCTCTCTTTCTCTCACCCTCTCTCTTTCTCTCCCCACTCTCTCTCTCTCTCTCTCTCTCTCTCTCTCTCTCTATCTCTCTCTCTCTCTCTCTATCTCTCTCTCCCTCCCTCTCACTCTATCTATCTGTCTCTCTATCTGATATAATTATATTTCCCCTTGTTCGACATCCTGACTACGAGAGGTTGGTTCTGAGCTCATTCACATCCTCCATCCCCCATTCCCTTGGTCTGTCTTTACTCCATTTCCTTGTTTTCAGTGCTACGCTCTAGTCTGTGTGTCTTGCATCATCTTTGCCATTTTTCTTCCCTGTTCCATTAAGGCATTAGAGCTTATTATGGCGGAGACAGAGAATCTAGTGTGGGCAGGCGTAGTTAATGAAACCCTCCTAATCTGTGACGGAGTTTATTAGTTATCTAGATAGTTCTTGTTTCAAAAATTTCTTTTTTATTTTCTTCTTAACTATGACCCAGTTATGTCTTTCTCAAAGTAATACAAAGATTAGGAACACATATTTGTGCATATCCTGTTGAAAACCAAACCTGATCCCTATCATATCAAAACTATGCAAACATATTTTGGATGTTCAGTATACAATAAGGTTTTGTATACGTCAGCTCGCTTATAATCTAAATTTCCTAAACAAATTCCTTTGACAAGTTGACGCGATTTAAACACACTGTTCCAGGTATCTCTGAACGATCTCTTTGTGCTGAGGTGACAGAAAGATTATCTCAGTTGTACCATCTCGGACAGGTTCTTCTGAGGCTTTATTCTGACTAGTACCACGGGATCTTATTTCAAGACTGATTTTTTACTTAATTATCATTGTCATTGTCATTGTCATTATTATTATTATCATTATACTCATTATTTTTATTATCATTATTATCAATATTATCATTATTATTATTATTATTATTATTATTATTATTATTATTATTATCATTAATTATTATTATTATTATTATTATCATTATTGCTATTATTATTATTATTACTAAACTCTTATTACTCTTATTATTCTTATTACTATTATTACTAGGAGGTGCTCAGATGAGAGGAAGGGTGGGAGGGGTGTGGAGTGTATTTAGGGATGAAATGGGTGGGAGTGTTTTTATGCCTTTCCCTTTGTGGCTACCTCCCTTGGAAGGGGGAAAAAGCCTTGGTATATGTATGTATTACTAGTATTTGTACTATTATTACTACTATTACTCTTATTATTACTGTTTCTATTACTTTTACTATTTTTGTTTGTTAGATATTTTTCTTTTTAAGACGATAATCTTTAGACTCTTTTGTTCATGATACGGACACTTGGGCCGCACGAGCCGAGACCGTGATGCAGACCGGAAACGAAAAATTCCAAGTACTCAACATCGAAATCATCTCTCCGTTTCCCACACAGTTTCCTCTCCGCCATTCCCCTTTATTCGTGTTTTTTTCATCTTTTCTCGAGATTTCCTGTCTCCCATCTATATATGTATATGTATATGTATTATATGTATATTTATATGTATTATAAGTACATGTATATGTATATGTATATGTATATGTATATATGTATATGTAAATGGCATGGGTATCCAAGGGTGAAAAGTAATTTCCCTTGTTTGTGATACTATTATCTCTATGGGTATATAGTAAAATCATTAATGGATTGTATCATTTATACATTGGTTATACATTCCTTATGCCCGAACTTAGCGAAGCCATCAAGCTGTTTGTTTCTCCGCTTCAACACTTCTGGATTTATTTGGTTTTGGTGATGCAATTATTCATAGACTGTTATAAGTCAATTTAATGACAAATTATGAATGAAAATATGTACACTCATTTGCTTGCTTAAGATATGCAATACTGAAACATAAGAGTACCTGATCTATTCGGGAGTTAACGTCGGCATAACCAAAACCATACCAACTGTGTAATTCTTGAGCCAATTACAAGATCTCTGTTTTAGATATACTTTTGTAAGGTAATATCATATCCTTATCATGATGTCTTACTGTGTTTTAACCGTAGTATAGTTTTTCGAGTGTACCAATGATAGCCATATAATGTCAAAAATTAGTTTTAAAGGCAATAGATTCTTAATTAAGTTCCTAATCTAAATTCACCCATTAAAATGAGTCAAAATGTTTGTATATGTTAGCCGCAAGCGCGCACACGCATACATAAGTATACACACACACACACACACACACACACACACACACACACACACACACACACACACACACGCACACACACATACACACACACACACACACACACACACACACACGCACACACACACACACACACACACACACACACACACACACACACACACACACACACACACACACACACACACATATATATATATATATGTGTGTGTGTGTGTGTTTGTGTGTGTGTGTGTGTGTGTGTGTGCGTGTGTTTGCGTGTGTGTGTGTGTGTGTGTGTGTGTGTGTGTGTGTGTGTGTGTGTGTGTGTGTGTGTGTGTGTGTGTGTGTGTGTGTGTGTAATTTCCAAAGAACTACGTGAGCAGCATATCAATAGTATGCTAATAGGTGCATGAATGGCTATATAAATGAACTAACACATGAAATGTTAAACCAACAGCTGAACAAATATAAAACAAAGTATCATACATCCCAGAAATACTCGTACTGTATGCAAAGCTGAATATCAAACTCTCGATTTGCATTATAGGCTTACAGGCAGGGAATGCAAAACCAAAGACAATAAAACACAATACAAGAGAAAACCTATACCCTTTATCATTTCTCTCTGGTGTTGTTAGTTCTATTCTTCCCCTTCCCCTTTTTCCCTCTCCCTCTGTTCTCCCCTCTCCTCACTTATCTCTCCTTCCTTTCCCTGTCCTCCCCCTCTCACTCGAAGCAACATCCGCACCAATAAAATGCAGCTAACACCAGAAATATTCGACAACGTCAGTTTTCTTTGATCACAGGGGAAGACACAACAAAAGGAAACAAAAAAGATTCTATATAATAGTATTCAAGACTCTACAAGGGATAATCCAGTTTCTGTTAAGG
>NC_134818.1:19467692-19472692 GCF_046742065.1 Oratosquilla oratoria | reverse complement strand
GGAGAAAATTGCTAGGTGCTTATTGGAAACAAGCTCTTATGCGGAGTAATTTTCAGGTCCAAAGTGATTTTCCCATTAAATCTAATCCAATACTTACCCTCCTATCCCTAAGCAGAAGCATACAAAGTTCGTGACTTGATTCTATGGAAGGGTTTTTATCGTAAAACTCTACTCTTTCCAAAATATCTAACTAATTGTTTGTCACTTATTGAACCATAAGACCTTAGCTGAAAAAGATTTGTTTTATCTTTTTTTTTTTTACGAGGTAGCTCACACGGCTGACTTGCACTATCAAGAATGGCCCTATTCACTCTCAACATACGCTTCCTGTCTTCATACCTCAGACCGTTTCATGCAAACCTCTTTTCTTTCTTGTCTTTTGTGTGCCCGCGTTTCTACACTTCCTTTATGTAGAACCTTTGGTATGCTAGACTCTCCCCACAGTTCCTTTCATACTTCTCTTGTTATCGCAAGCGCCTTCCTATTCACGTGTCATTGTTCTATTTTTCGTCCTCCTTCTTTTATCATTCTTTTTCCTTCTTCTTTTCTCCTTTTTCTCTCTCTGTTTCTGCCTGTCTGGCTCTCTCTTTCTCTCTCTCTCTCTCTTTCTCTCTCTCTCCCTTTTTCTCTCTCTCTTTCTCATTTTTTCTGCCTAAAGATTCCGTAATCGGTGCTGTTTTGCACTTCTTTTCTCCTGTATTTTTATACTTTTCAATTACATATCACCCATTCTTTCTTTTTCCATTGTAAACATTTGTTCAAACTTTCCTTTCTTACTCTTCGTTTGTCTGTCTTCTTGTAACCTCTTATTTTTCGAGTATTTTCTTCAGTCATCCGTCCTTGAAGGAACCCTTCTTTTCAATCCACTGATAGCCGGTGACTGCTTTGACAATTTTATATTGGCTGCCATCATTGGGTTCTATCCATGTATGGGAATATTCCAAGAGTAAAGATGAATGGCTTCTCACTCAATTCATAGACTTTCCCTTGACTAAGTCTGGTACCCAGTGTTAGACAGAATTAGATTTATAAAGCAGATTGCTGAGGTATCAGCACTCTCGCTGCGTTTTACAGCTTTGGCGTTTATTACAGCTGCCGCCAAGCTATTTTATTCAACTGAAGGAAGCTCACTCCACAGCCTCATCATCCTGTCTTGTCGCGTATTTGGTGTGTCCGCTTGTTTCCGTCGAGAGTCGGCCGGGCGTGTCTGGGTCTGTGGGTCTACCCCGATGAGCACTGGTCGTGGAAGGTTGTAGACTAGTCTCCTGGATTGACTAGTCTCCGGGATTGACTAGTTTCCAGGATTGACTAGTCTCCGGGATTGACTCGCCGTGGGAACACTTACCACAAGTGACAAATCCCCAGTTATGGCGATTGTTCCCCCGTTTCACCAACTTCTGTTCTTGTTCTATTCAGAGTTGTCTTTTCTGTTCAGAATTTGTCCACTGGGAGGAATTTTATTTTTGAACTTGGCAAGGCCACGTTGGGTGGGCAGTGGTTTCTATTCCTCCACATTTCCAATTAGTAGGTTTCTGGTTATATTCTTTCTCTTCCACACCTTCCAAGGTTATATTTTTTATTTTCACGAAGTCATAATTGTCGTTTTACTTCCTGGAAGACCTCGTGAGAGCACCTTCAAAAAGAGAAGGTAAAACACATCTCAAGCTTGTTTCGATTTACCCATTTGAAAACATGGAAAAAAAGGCTCTTTCCCCCTTATAAAGGTGGTAGCCTAAATAAGAGATAGAGCATAACGGCATCTCTTTACTTGATCTATCAGAGGGGTAGGGTGATAAGGTAAATCAAGGAAACAGTGGTCGTTTCATTCGCTGACGTTTCATCCTTTGCAGGACTTATTCAGAGTAGTCTATTAGCTATTCTGCCTATCATTCCACGTCCTATTTATTCTCCTTCTCTTACCTCCTTCTCCTATTTCTTTTATTTTATACATCACTTGATGGTTTGCCCATCCATTCTGTTCTAATATAACTGTTCATCCCATCCGTTCAATTCTGTTCTTCTTGTTAATTTCATCCCCATTCCAACTCTCCTTTATTATCAACCTTTATTGTTCTTTATGTATTTTGCTTCCTTTATCCATTCTTAGTATTCCTGTTCCTTCCAGCAACGTCTCCTTCGATTTTTCATTTTTAGGTCCTCAACTTATGTAATACTGTTCTCAAAGACCCAGAACACTATTACAAATAAATGAATAAAACTAATTAATTAGTTAAATAAAAAGCAAATAGATCAATGAAATAAATATATAGATAAGTGAATAATAAATAAATAAATAAATAAATAAATAAAAGCATAATTAAATAGATGAATAACCAAATGAATAAATAAAGATAAATTGATAAATAACAAGTGAATAAATGAATGATTAAACCAATCAATCAATCAATCATTCAATCAACCAATCTATAAATCAACAAATAAAAATAAGATAAATAAATGAATAATTAAATCAATAAATCAATCAATTAACCAGTAAATAAACAAATAAAAGATAGCTAAATAAAGAAGCAAATACATAGATAATTGAATATATAAATACGTAGATAGATAAATAGATGAGTAAATAGATAGATAAATAAGTAATATGCAATAAATAAATGAATTATTGAGCAATAGGTAAATAACAAACAATAATGATTAAAAAATAATGAATAGAAATAAAATAAACAAACAGGCAATTGCGATGAATAAATGAATTAACAAATGAATAAGAATAATCGTCTGACACCCTCCAAGTACTTAAACTATGCTGTTTCCCTAAACTTCAACGCATTCACTTAATTATGAAAACACTAGCCTGATATCCACCAAATACTTATGTAACGTTGTTCTCTAAATTCCAGGACATCCCTTCAGCATAGATTAGACTCGTCTGACATCGTAGTATCGGTTTTTGGCCTATGGTCCTTTTTCAAAAGCTCTCTTAAGTTACCAATGGAACTCAGGTTAAGAGTACAAGAATAGAACACTTTCACTTTTTTGTTCTATTGTTTCTATCTCTCACGCCGTTCTCCCGATATACCTCTTCTTCCATCCCGTCTCTCGTTCTCCCCATTTCAAAATTCTATTCTAGGAGATTCCTCAAGCTCTTTTTTCTTTTTTCTTTTTTTTGTTCCAAAATTCTATTCTTGGAGGTTCCTCAAGCTCTTTTTCTTTTCTTGTTCCATTTTCTTTCATACTTTGTTCCTTTGCCTTACCTAACCTTAACTCCTTATTCTCTTTCTACTCTTTTCTCATCTTTTTAATGCTCCTCATAATTCTCATAGTCTTCTGGTCCTTACTATTTCGGTTTCACTTTTTCTTTTTTATCCTTCTGTCCCTATTCTTTTCCTCCCTTTTTCCTTCTTCGCAACCTACTGGACCCTGTCTTGATATGCGACCTATCCTTTATTGCATTCCTCTTCTCTCTTCCCTCTTTTCACTCCCTCCCTTTCCCGTCTAGGTCTTCCTGTTTCTCTTCTTCGTAACTTCGTATCTTCTTGTTTTTGTTCCTTGTACTTCCTCTCAAATAGTTTTAATCCATCCTTTTTTTAATATTCTTATTCTGTTTCCTTCTTCTTATCTCTTGTTTTCTTCCTCTTATCTCTGTTTTCTTATCTCACTACCTCTCCACTTTTCCTTTCGTGATATTCTTCCTTCCTTCCTTCCCCTCTTCTTCGCTCCTCCTCCTTTTTTTTTTTTTTTTTTTTTTATCCATTTCCATCTTCTCTTCCTTGGTGCCCTTTCAGACCTCCCCACCCTCCTCCTCCCCGCCTCTTCTGCGCGGGTCGCATTTCGCCTTTCGCGCGAGTGAATGCTAGGGAGGGGGAAAGGGAGAGAGAGTGAAAGAGAGAGAGAGAGAGAGAGAGAGAGAGAGAGAGAGAGAGAGAGAGAGAGAGAGAGAGAGAGAGAGAGAGAGAGAGAGAGAGAGAGACAGAGGGAGAGAGAGAGAGAGAGAGAGTGGGGGAGAGCGGGAGAGAGTGAGAGAGGGAGGGTCGTCTCCGACGCCGTCCATGCCACAGACGTCTTGAATATTCATAGCTTCTGGAGCCTGAAGCCTGAAGGCTGAAGGAGGGGAATCCTTGAAACACCTTCAGGGGAGGTGCGACGCTCTCCTCTCGGGTGCTGGAAACCTGATTGGAGTCTGCTGGAAAACGCTTTTCGCTTCGGATTTTCTGCCAAATCACAGACGTACTTTGAGAATTTTTCTTTTAATACTAGTTGTGTGGATTACATATGGCTTTACAGAGAAATACAATGGGTAGATATAATGAGTAAAAGATAAGAATGCAGTAGAATACAAAGATAAATACTGAGAAATGACACTGGTAGAAGATTAACTGGTCTATATCAAGGGTATAAAAAAAATAATGTACATAATATCACTTAAGTGTATGTTTATCTGAATATTAAACGCTCATAATGTTATAGACAACCGTATCTATTGTTAGGTTATGAAAACATACTAATCCATTGTTAGGGTACAAAAACATACTTAATCCATCCACTCAATCATCAAACGCCTGTAGAACTTCTAAGTCCGTTAACTAAACTACTTCTAACCCAAGCTTACTAGATCTGTCGTAACAGTGATCAGTATACATCGAACAATGATCAGAATACATTGACAATCAAGTTGTTGATTGCATATTTTGTATGACGAGGAGATTTATAAGCTACGCATTCCTATTTGTCTGTATTATATTTCAGTACAAAGTTATCAAAAATATTATGTCTATTAATTCCACATTCTGTTCAGTGCTGAGCATTGAAAGGTTACAAAACGTTGACTTTTATGTTATATATATGAACTATGTCCTTGGTCCAACTCGCTTGCGGAGGTGTTCGAACCACTGTCACCTCGACCTCCGTCGCAAGTAGTGAAGCTCTAACTCGCTTGGCCAGCGAGCTTCCTTTCATTTGTGCTCTTCGAAAATATAAAGAGCAATCAAGTTTAGGTTTTAGATCCTCATGTTCTCTAGGAAGCATATTCACATACA
>NC_134818.1:19455192-19462692 GCF_046742065.1 Oratosquilla oratoria | reverse complement strand
CAGACTAAAGTGAAAGATATTGTGGAGGCGGTGAAAGAGAGGAAATGGAATTGGGCAGGTAAGCTAGCGCGAACGACTGATGAGCGATAGAGCAAATGTGTTACTGAGTGGACGTCGCGAGGGGGACCAGACAGAAGGTGGAGAGACGAGATTGAGAAGTTTACAGGAGTGGTGTGGCAGAGGTTGGCGCGGTCGTGTGAATCATGGAATGCTATGAAGGAGGCCTTTGTTCAGCAGTGGACTCAGGATGGCTGATTTGATATATACTCGTATATATATATATGTATTATCCATCTTTAGTCTCTCTGAAGGTGTAAATAGCCGAAACTTTAGAGAAATAAACTCATCTCTGACTTGTGTGTTTCTTTACCACCCTCCTACCGTGTATATATATATATATATATATATATATATATATATATATATATATATACATATATATATATATATATACATATACATTATATATATATATATATATATATATATATATGTATATATACATATACATTATATATATATATATATTATATATATATATATATATGTATGTATATATATATACATATATATACATATACATTATATATATACATACATATATTACATATATATATATATATATATATCATATATACACACACACACACACACACACACACACACACACACACATATATATATATATATATTATAATATATATATATGTGTGTGTGTGTGTGTGTGTGTGTGTGTGTGTGTGTGTGTGTGTGTGTGTGTGTGTGTGTGTATTTATATACTTTTACATACTCCGTTGGCTCACGGGCCTGCTGTCCCATTGAAGCCTTTACCAAGCTTTTCTACACTCTCGGGTCGTGCGCAGCTTCTTGCCTGTCAACGGCTTGGGGTGCCAGTTCCTGAACATCCTTCTTGACATTGTCCGTTCATCTATATCGGGGTCTACCAAGCGGTCTGACCCCATCAACTCTTCCATTCATCGTTTCCTTAGGTATTCTGCTCTCTTTCATTCTGGCACAATGTCTGGCTCACCGTAGTCTCCTTGACTTGACTACATTTTGAATCTTACTCTGGCCTGAAAACTGTCGTTGTTCGATATTATGTCTTCTCCTCCAACGCTCTTCCTCTTAATCGAACTCTGCTTCAAGGATTTTACGGAGCACACCGTTCTCAAACACTTCTAATTTTTACATTCTCTCCTTTGTAAATGTCCGTGTTTCGCATCCATATAGTACTGTTGGTCTTGTAAAAATATTTGATGTGCGTAGTTTGGTTCTACGAGATATACCACGGCGGCTGTTCAGTACTGATGATAAAGCATATCTGTTGCCAGCACCAATTCTCTCCATTAACTCTTTCTCTATCAAGTTTTCGATTGTCATTGTTGATCCAAGATATTTGAAATATTACACACTTTCCACCTGTAATGTTCCGACTGGCATTTCTCCTACAGTTCTGTTCCTTCTAGACAATAGCATCAATTTTGTCTTGCTCTCATTGCACTCTAAGCCCAGTCTTTTACAAGATTCAATAAAAGGGACACTAGTTCTCCTTAAATCTTCATCACTTTCTGCTAAGACGACCACAACATCCACATAGGTTAGTACTCTGATTTTATCGTTATCCATTTGTGCTCTTTCGTTCAACTCTGAGGTAGGTTTGAGGGTTTTCTCCAAAGCTAGGTTGAAACGTATTGGTGATAATATACATCCTTGTCTCAGTCCACTATCCACGCTGATATATATATATATATATATATATATATATATATATATATATATATATATATATATATATATATATATATAGTCATATTCATATTCATACACCAGGGAATTAAGAAATTCGTGGCTCAATGTACAAAAATTTATTTCATGATAAATTGATACATTTATTTTTCAACGTAGTCCCCTTGCAAGTTTAAACACTTATTCCAACGGTCGTGGAGTTTACGGATCCCCTCTTCGTAGAATTTGAGTCTTGGTCCTCCAAATACACCCCTACGGCATCAACGACGTCATTTTCCGTGGCCAAATGTTGACGACTGAGCTCTTTTTTCCTCTTTGGGAAATAGATTGTAGTCTCAGGGAGCCAGATCAGGTGAACAGGGCAGATGTTCAACTAGTTGGAAACTGCAATCATGTATGGCAGCAGGAGCCATGGTGGATTTGCCTGCTGGCGCATTGTCCTCATGAAATAGCACCCCTAATGACAGCTTACCACGCAGTTTTTTCTTAATTTTCTCTCGCAACTGCCTTATTAAGTTGGCATAGTATGGTTCAATAATGAATTAATCCTTTATCAGATAATCCGTCAGTAGCACCCACCTCAGAATCCCAAAAATGGGAGCCATCACCTTCCCTAAAGAGATCACCGACTTGGCCTTCTTTGGAGTTGGAGATCGATGCTTCCATTGTTTTGATTGTTCTTTCGACTAAGGCCTGAAGTGGTAAACCAACCCAAGTCTCATCCATGAACGCAAATCGCCGGATAATTATAGCTTTGTGGATCAGCTTAAAGAATGGCAAGATTGTTCTTTGGCGTGTTGCATCGCAGCTGCTTCTGGTCAGGTCCAAGAAATTTTGGGACCCATCAAGCTGAAGCCTTCATCATTTCACGATGGTTGAGGATAATTGCGTGAACACGTTCCTGGGAGATGCCCAACTCTGTTGTAATAAAAAAAATTTGGTCAAACGCCGATTTGTGAGCAACATGTCATGGATTCTGTCGACGATTTCTTGAGTGGTGACAGTGGCAGGATTTTCTTGATGAGGGTCATCTTGCAGACTGTACCTACCCCATTTGAAATCAGCTGCTCGTTTTTTTAACCATACTCTATGAAGGAGTATTGTCTCATGGAGTAGCCACTATGTCCTTAGTAACCATGTAGTAAGCGCTGAAACTATCAGTTGTTTTAAAAAACGATTAGACAACTTTATGGATGGGGATAACAGGTGGTGATGGATACGGAACTGGTCTTTTGCAGTCTCCTTTATTCTTATGTTTATGTTCTTATGTTCCTCGTGAATTTCCTGTGGAGTTGAGCCCATGATGTGGAGGTATTGAATGACTACCCGATGACCAAGTTTGTCCATTTTCTCTGCAATACCTTACTGTTCCAAAAATATATTACATTAAAGACTTGAAAATTCTTATAACGGCTTATGGAGAATTAGATTTTGTGTGAAAAAATACAAGTCTGTATCTCATGTCCTTCTGCTATAGGCCACGAACTTTTCAATTACTCTTCGTGTGTATATATATATATATATTTTTTTTTTCAACCACATATCACTTTTAATTCCATACCATCTCAAACGAGACTTGAGTCGCTCGAAGGAGGCATCCGTTGGAAATTTAAACGTAGACGAGCCGAGGATTCGAACCCAGCTAACTCGTAACAATGTTACATTGACGTAAGCCAATACGCTACGTGGTTTACGTCAATGTAACTTTGTTATGGGTTAGCTGGGTTCGAATCCTCGGCTCGTCTACGTTTCAATTTCCAAATGATGCCTCCTTCGAGCGACTCTCAGTCTTGTTTGCGATGGTATGGAATTGAAAGTGATATGTGGTTAAAAAGATATTAATTGATCACTGTGAACCATTCAGTGTGTATGTATATATTCATATATATGTACATATATATGCACACGCACACTCACACACACAAACACACACACACACACACACATACACACACGCACACACACACACACACACACACACACACACACACACACACACACACACACACACACACACACACGTATACATGCATATTATATATATATATATATATATAATATATATACATATATATATATATATATATATATGTATATGTGTGTGTGTGTGTGTGTGTGTGTGTGTGTGTGTGTGTGTGTGTGTGTGTGTGTGTGTGTGTGTGTGTGTGTGCGACACTTTGAACCTAAGACCATATCCTAAGCTGGAAAACATCACCCGGCATTACAGAACAGGTGCTCTTAAGAGTTTAATTGATTACCAAACTTTCTTCTTCCACGAACCCCTAGAAGTCATGTTCCATTGTACCATGGATCTTTTGCTTGCTTAGTGGTGCTTTGGTGATAACATTGTTAATGAAATAACAAAATGTAATTAGATTTTTTCATTATGTTTTATCTCGTCTTTCGATTGTATGTATGCACATCACGCAAATCAAGTAAAATATTGCAAAGAAGTAGCGTACTACTAGGGGTATACGTACGATTTTATTCAGTTTTCGTGACAACCTTAAGCTGATAAAATTTCATTTCTATATGCATTCTTTCTTAATGCGACAGGGACCGACTCCCCACTGACTTTGGCAGAATATGAAAATGATAGATAAGCCGAAATCTTTATTAGTAACAAGTGATAACCTATTATTTTAAGAACTGTTGAGCCTTCGCACTCGTGACGTCATAATAAAGGGAGAATTCAATTTTGATGACATGAATTGGAAGGTACTGAACATGGCAGTAGAGGTTGTTTATCTATGCGGTGACAATTATTTGGTTCAATGTGTAAAAGACACCACAAGGTATGGGAATATACTTTACCTACTGATCACTAAGTTATTAAAACATTGCATATGGTGACCATCAATTAACTAGGTTTGAAATACAAAGAATGCAGAGGAAATAGTTACATATCCGTAATATCTAGCTTTAGAAATATACACTTTTACTAGTTTACAACAAAAGCTTTACAACAAAAAAGTGTATGTGTGTGTGTGTGTGTGTGTGTGTGTGTGTGTGTGTGTGTGTGTGTGTGTGTGTGTGTGTGTGTGTGTGTGTGTGTGTTTGTGTGTGTGTGTGTGTGTGTGTGTGTGTGTATCCTAAAATTTTTAGTTTCATATTCATACACAAAACACCGCAATGTGAAGTCTTATTCAAGTCATGTGATCCGTTGAGCAAAAACTTACTTACTGCTATAAATATGAATAAAGAAGCCATTGAAAATTTATACAAAATCTTAAACCTACTATAATAATAAGGGATCACGGTTGGTTTTCAAATTCTCTGGAAAAAATGAATAATCACGACCAAGGATGTACCAAGAGACCAGAAATCAGCAAACACTCCTTTATTCAAGAAAGGAGAAACTTCAATCTTCGTAGAAACTAAGGAAATATTTACAACAGAAACTATCAAACATCTCTTACAAAGGAAGTATCAAACAAAAACCAACCATTACAGCTTCAGACTCAACTATTTTAATTTCGCAACATACTTGTTAGAACTTTACAACACAGTTATCTCGAAGAACGACAAAAGAAAGAGAATGGATCTGATAGAGTTAGACTGAAAAAAAACGAAAAACTTTTGAAGCTGTCCCGCACGAGAGACTACTAACTAAACTTGCTTCGCACGGAATAGGCGGTAACTGGCTCACACTATTCAGCTTCCGGAATACCGAAAAAGTTAAAATGTTCAACAAGGAAACGTATATCTTGTATACATATATCTATATATATATCTATATATATATATAGATGTATATATATATATATATATAGAGATGCATATACATATATGTATATACATATATGTATATAACGTAGAAACCACTGTTGGAGTAGAAAAGACTGGAAACGGGGAATCTATATATTTCGATTGCAAACTGCAATCCTCTACTGAAGAGGATTGCAGTTTGCAATCGAAATATATAGATTCCCCGTTTCCAGTCTTTTCTACTCTAACAGTGGTTTCTACGTTATTGACAAATGTGTGATTACATTTTTCACCTGTAATATATGTATATATATATATATATATATATATATAGATATATATACATATATATATGTGTGTATATATATATATATATATATATACATACATACATACATACATACATATATATATATATATATATATATATATATATATATATATATATATACATATATATATATATATATATATATATATATATATATGTATGTACATATATATGTACAATGTTTAAACTGATGCTGGGAAATTCCATTTAAGTAATGGTAAAAGTCTAGATCCCGTTTAATCTCTTGTCCAGCTGTCAACTGATTAGAATCGTCTAATATTAGTCAGAACAAAAACCCATAAAGCACGCCAGCGTATTGAAAAGCTAAACCCAACGCTGCGGTATTGTGTCTGAACCCGAGAGCTATGAACGTGGGCAGCAGAACATTTTCCTGGACTTGATTTTCTTTTCGTTATGGATTATACGAATCACCGATACAATCTTCTTTGCTACACAGATAAAAACCAGCAATTTCATTAATCGTTCTTTTTTCCAAGAAAGCTATCAAAAATCATTTCATTTAATACATCAAATCAGATTGGACTTGATCCCAGTGACCTGTTTCACTTATCCTGAAATGTTAATCTTGATTTCTTGTCTAGAAGTTCTGATCTTGTATTCTTGTCTTCGTAGCTGCAGGCGCCATTGATATGCTCAAACCCAAAGCCATCATAATAATATGAGCAACAGGCACGGGGAAAACGTGAGGATAATGAGAGGAGGTAGGGGGTGGAGAGGGAAAGGGAGGAGAAGGAGAGAGTAGTTGAGAGGGAATTTGAGTAGGGGGAGGGTTAAAGTGCTTGAGCTCTTGACCTTTTTCATTTTATATCAAAATAACCCTTTAGCCAAAGTTAAAACATACATGGATAACAAGTTACTTCCTTTTTGGTTTTCAGCTACCTGTTGTAATGTAACTGAATCGATGTAATATCTTTAGGGTGGTTTTTCGTCTTTGGAAATGTTAACGGAAATGTCCCTTTCTTCATGTGAGCTCCTGCCCTTTCTGAACCTCTCACTGATGAAGCAATTTTCTTCGTCATACTTCTTCGAAGAAATGAAAAGGTTCTGGAGATAAAATGGCACTAGTGGACGAAGGTCACCTATGATCCTATGTTTAACCAAATCTGTCAAATAGAAATATTTTACTATGGCGAGACACTATATATTTTCTTTTTTCAAGACAAAGAACAGTGAAATTAGTGACTCCTTATCTTCATCTTTTTAATACAAAGAGGGTACTTTTCTAGTATTTCAGTCAAAGAATAGATTATTACCGATTTCATCAACAATCCCAATATTAGCACACAACTCAAATTATCTTTGTGATATGATCAAATGAGGCTTAGCATTAAGAAAGAGAATCTAACTTGTCAATCAGAACACATGGTTGATAAACATCAAAGCACTATCATCCAAATTAGCTCTCGTGTATTCTAACATGAACAGTAACATCTAATTACATAGACTATGTAATTAACTGTTGTATGTTAAATAGTCCATGCCACATTTATACAACCAAAGCAACTATGATTGTTGAAATGGTTATAAAACATACATTGTATATAGAAAAATTATATGTATATATATATATATATATATATATATATATATATATATACACATATATACATACATATATATATATACATATATATATATACATACATATATATATATATACATATATATATATATATACATATAATATATATACA
>NC_134818.1:19430192-19440192 GCF_046742065.1 Oratosquilla oratoria | reverse complement strand
AGAGAGAGAGAGAGAGAGAGAGAGAGAGAGAGAGAGAGACAGAGAGAGAAAGGGAGAAAAGGAGAGAGGGAGAGAGGGGGAGGGGGGAGGACAGATACGCAACCCACGCGACTTCTGAGAGAGAGCAAGGAGCTGAGGACAGCCAGACCTCCAAGTCAATTCTCTAATCGGTGGACAATCACTCCCATGATCATTATCTCTCGGTAATGAGATCGTTATCATTTCGAAGTTGAGTCGCTGATGTCATACTGAAGCTAACTGGAGACTTGCAATTAGCTTAAACCCTTTGATTCCGCAGTGCGCTGCTGTGATGCTGTGGCAAGCACGAAATGATATCATTATGCTCTTTGGCATGTTAACACTCTTCCCCTCCCCCATCCCCATCTACGCTCTTCATACACCTTCCTCTGGCTAAAACCAAGGGGATTTTATTTAACTAGGATGAGATTCACTTCCCAAAAATAAGTAAAAAAGAGGAGGAAGGAATGTCTTGTTTAAGTCTTAGGGTATGATAACACTTTTTGAAAGTTTTAGTTTGGATATCGCCAGCTGACGGGGTTGTCACAGTTGCAATGAAGGAAATGAACAGGTAAGAGACTTTGGTCCGGGTTATAAGGGGCCACTATCGATAAGAACCCATTTAAGCAGCCGGGGTGGAGGGGGACGAGAGAAGCGCCCTCCACCTCATCTGAGAAAAAAAATCCTCAGGCCGACTCAACAGAATCTACATAAAGAACAGGAGAGCTTAACGAACGTAGATAAAGAGTTCGTAAAAAAAAAAAAAAAAAAAAAAAATATATATATATATATATATATATATATATATATTTTTTTTTTTTTTTTTTTTACGAACTCTTCATCTACGTTCGTTAAGCTTTTCTGTTCTTTATGTAGATTCTGTTGAGGCGGCCTGAGGATTTTTTTTCTCAAGGGTCCGAAAAGTGAGTTGGTTTGCCCAGTGTGCATATTTCTTTCATTTGGACTCGTATCGGTAACCTCCTCCTCCTCACCGTCCCTCCCCTTCTTCTGTCTCTTCCTTCTTCTTCTTCTTCTCCTCCTCCTTCTTTTCCTTCTCCTCCTTATTCTCCTTTTCATCTTCATTCTCCTTTTCTTCCTCTCTTACCTCTCCTCCATCTCCTCCTCCTTCTCCTCCATTTGCTCCATCTCCTCCTTATCCTCCTTCTTCTTTTCCTCTTTCTCCTCCACTTCTTTCTTTTTTCTTTTTTATTAAGCACACGGGTATTTCCGAGAACAATGACCCCTTGTCTTTGTTTCCATTTTCGCATGCTGTGCTCCCCAACAGAAGACAAAGAGAATGTGTGAGGTGGGAGAGTGAAGCACCAAACGAAATTTGACTTCACTCTGTAGGTAGCAGATTTTTTTTTTTTTTTTTTTTTTACTTCACTCTTTAGGTAGATTTTTTTTTTATATATATACTCGTGTGTGGGTGGGGGTAACGCGACAGTTTAGGACTGTTTTCCAAAACCTGGAGTCCTTTACATTAGTTACAATATTGTGGATTTTTTTTTTAATTAAAGAATTTCTCCCTTCACTTTAGCGCGGCCATTTTTCGTTTTGTTGAAACGAACAAAGTAGGGTTCGATTCGATCTCACAACTCCTGGATGCTAAGGACCCAACCCTGGCACAGGATTCTAACCCAGGGCTTTTTAATCATCACAGAAAGGTATTAGTACTTATTCGGAAAAATCCAGCGCTTCTAGCCATGGGAACAAGATCTCACCCAAGAAGCGGAGGTGGTAATGAAAACATAGTTGGCAGAGCGAGAGATGGCAGTAATTAAAGTAAAGAATATTCTCCAGTCACAAAAGAATATTCAGTGACCAAGTAACTATGGTCCGTAAGGGTGTTACTGAAGTCCTCGGACTATTGGCAACATAAAGCTTACAGCCTATACTCCATAAGAGGTACGGTGGGGTTTCTTTACGCTGAATGAAATCATTAGACTTAAAAAGGACTTAGTCGTCTGAGAAAGTTAGATTTCAGGGTCAAGTTCAGAGTTATAGAGGAAGTATTACGAGAGAAGGACGTTTTTAAATCCTGTTTTGTCATTTCACTTCTTTGAAATTTGCACAAAACGAACCGTTGTACTACTATTAAAGACTTCAGTCTCATCTTACAAAGTTTCCTTCGACATTTGTTTTTCTCAGCATTTGCAACTTTTAACCATTTAAAAGTCTTGATGGTGTCTTGTTCACAACACGAAGATGTTTCTCTAAAAGTATGTTTTGATTGATGACAATGGCGGGTGACGCGCATCCTACCTGGCCTCATCATATTTGGGTAAACGCGTTGGTTGTAGGTTCGGTCAGAATTACCAGCATTGTATTTTTCAACTATAAGCAAAACAGCCCCTTTCAAAAACAAGAGATTAGTACTCTAGACAATCGTTTGACGATCAACAATGAGCCATGAACGATCATCGTTGGGCGATAATCGCACCGAGAAAAACGTAGCTTTAGTTGAATGAAGTGTCGCATGGAACGTGATCCTCAATATGAGCAAAGTGCTCTCGACGTCTGAATCAATATGACAACGTTCAATCTATAAAAACACAAAGCCTTGTACCAAATCCCAAAAGTAAGAAAAATGCCTTCGAGAACTGAATGAATACTTTCGATTGGTTGTAATATCACAGTAGGTTGATCTACCATGGCAGATAAGACGATTTCGGCTGAATTTTTACTCATCTCTGATTACGAAAAAGTACTTTGATGACTTGAACTTATGGTACGAAGGGAACAACGTGAACTTGAAAGACCTGTTTTGATAAACAAAGAAATGAACACAACTTTCTAATATTTATATGCTCGTATATATGTATGTAACTCGAGCATACAAATATATAAAGTTGTGCTAAACTTATATCTCTCTTAATAGCGCAATGGACTAAGTTACTGTCACCTGTTACGTCTGAGCTGGGTTCGAGTCCTTAGCTTGACCACGCATCATTTTCCATATATATGCTTCCATCGAGCTCCTCGTCAGTCTCGACTGTGATGGCATGGAGTTAAAATGAATTAATGTGGTTGAAAGGATATGTTCAATGGGGTCAATGTGCATATATATATATATATATATATATATATATATATATATATAAAAATATATATATATATATATAAACATATATATATATAGAGATAAATATAGATATATATATATATATATATATATATATATATATACATACAGTACAGTATATACATATATATGTAAATATATATATATACACACACACACACACACACACACATATATATATATATATATATATATATATATATATATATATATATATATACTGTATATATAATTTCAGGACTTTTTATCACCATCCTATTAAAAACACATTTGCCTCCTGACCTCACATATATATATATATATATATATATATATATACACACACACATATATATATATATATATATATATATATATATATATATATATATATATATATATATATATATATATATATATTATCAACTGAATGCTCTTTGCTCAAGCCCAATGCTGAATGACAAACCGAAGAGAGTATTTCGGACTTCCCCCTGAATACGTTGGAGCCCGTCGTCAGCCCTGGTAAATGCTCGGCCTTATGCAAATTTCATTAACCTCATACAAGAGTATGGACCCTAACGACCTCGCTAAATAGGGCCTCATGTTCCGATTCATGTTCTACATCATGAAGATTCATGGGCTAATTTACCTCACTTCAGATGGTTTGCTTAGTTGACTGTGTCAGGTCGCGGAAGCTCTCCGGCTGATTAGAATTGTCTGGTGGCATCTGACCCTCTGTACAGAAATAAAAAAAATCCTTGGAATATGTAAATGAATAGCTAAAAGATAGATAACTAAGTAGATAGATGAATAGGTAAATAAATAAATGGGTAGATAAACAAATAGAATAACGTAAAATAAATCTTTGTGTTTCTATTTAATATGAACACTTGTACATGGCTAGAAACAAGCCTTCAAGTTGTTAAAATCAAATGATAACATCAGAACAGGAAATATTTTCACGCGAAACACTAAATGGGTCCCTATCATGATGACAGTTTTAATCAAGATGGAGGAAGATACAGTGCCGGTGTTAGTCAATCTTCAGGTGCCATTCAGTGCAGGACCACCGGTCTATCCCTGAGATGGGGTTAGAGTCAGTGTACCTTTCACTTACCTAGTCGTTAAAATCTACTTTTTTATATAGATGACCGTGATAAAAAGAGAGTTGTGATCATATGAGTATGTGGTCTCTCATATTTTCCTGACCGGAGACCCGCAGCCCCAAAGCGGCCGACAACGGTACTCTGGCCCTGTCGTAGGTCTCCCCGGGAAGAAGTGTTAGACGTAAGAGTTGGTCTGCCCAGTGTGGCATATTTCTTTTATTTGGACTCATCGTAACCTCCTCCTTCTACACACCCTCGCTCTCCTTCTTCTTCCTCCTCCATATTTCTCCCTCACCTTCTTCTTCCTCCTCCTTCTCCTCCTCCTCCTCCTCATTCTCCTCCTTACTCTCCTTTCTTCTCTTCTTTTAGGTAGTGTTTGCTATATGTGTCGAGAATTAGGAATACAAATCACAATCTGTCATTTATAATAAATGTCAATTAACTTATTTATCTATTTATTCTATTGATCTATTCATTCATATGTTTACCTATTCTTTTGTCTATTTATTTGCTCAATTGGCTATCCATTTATTTCCATTCATTCATATACGTGTTCGATTTTTGCTTGGCCTAGTTATGGACCAAAAAGTCTCACAACAAAATGCTTTCTCGTTGTATGGACCAAAAAGTCTCACAACAAAATGCTTTCCTGTTGTAATTCCCTGACATCTTGAACACTTGAACAAACCTGAATAAAACAATCTGTCATTAGCGTGGAATGGACACAATTCTCGAAACATTTCCTCACATATATAACGAACCTGAGCCAACATGGCGGATGTAATTGCACTGTTGAAGACAAGCCTGAATGATTTAGGAGCAGTGATGGCCAACCTGCTAACGTTCTCAGCTCATTTTTTTTTAATGATTTGGCCATCTCCAGCGCTTCTATCCTTGATTGACGACATCTCACTGAAGAGATTGATTCTTCGAGGTGGTATAAGAGATAGATGGAAAATACGAAAAAGTTGATATAGTATACTCGTAGATTAAAAGTGATCAAAATTTTTATGGAGACCAGTCTCAGATCTTAAAATAATACTCCGTACCTCTGGTCCGTAGGGATATCAATAAAATTCCTGAGACATCAACAGCTACCTTTCCTCAGAGTAGTTAAGAATAGAGTGATAACGTATCGATGTTGTCATCCTGTTATCAATCTCCTTACTGTATCCATTCGATTTAAAAAGGAAATGTTTTGTTCATATGAAGGTTCAACGTTGCTTAGTGAACATCCACTGTTCACTTAAGAGACGATTTCAGGTTCTGAAACGTCTTTTAGTTGAGTGAAATTGACTTCAGCCTATTCAGTAGCCTTGAATTAAATTATAACGATGGTGTGGTAATCAAAATGATTTTAATTGATTTACTAAGAGAGCCACTCCTCATCTGAATAAAATCATATAGCGTCAGACAGAGGGGACTCTCCTTTCTTAAGCTACGTCATTCGTGACGTCATCATACTAGTCTCGTGACGTCATTTGTTCTCGGTGACGTCATCTGATTAACAATCGATGACGTCATGTTTCATTGACTATGGGTGATATTATTATTATCTTTATTTTCATCTTTTTGTGATTCGTTGATAAGATTCAAACCAACAAGGATCTTCTTCAGTCAAAATCAACTGAATAGAATAGCTTGCCTAACTTGACCGAACCTAACCTAACCTAACCTAACCTAATCTAACCTAACCTAATCACGGGTTTCTTCTGACTGAAGAAGTCAGCTAAGAGGGATGCAAGATCTTCGTCCGTTGGCCACTCCTTGCCTAAATGGCACTAATTGAATAAATAAAAAACAGATAAAGAAATAAATGTTAAACAAATAGATAAACAATGAATTATAAATACATGATAAATATATGAATAAATGAATAAATTAATGAACAGATTAACAGGTGGATAAATAAAAAACACAATCGCATAGTATAAAACCTGATGGCTGAGCCTAGTTAAAACTTTGAAATATTTACTATGATTCAACACAGACAACTTTATTCAGGTCAAAACTGTTAGTACTTGGCTCGAATCGTATCTTGACTTCGTCTGCGCGAAGAGACTTTATTCAAATGAGAGATGATTCTATGGAGTATAGATGATTAAACGGTACTGAATGTCCCCCTTGTTCTCCAGTTTTGTCTTCAGATGCACCTCTGAGCTTCACGTGCTTGCTAAGAAACATCTTTTTCTTTAGTGTACAATTTATTTTTTATTATTATTTTTTCTAAGAGAACTTTTCATTAGGTTACCAAAAGTGCTCGTTGCTTCCATTTAGCTATCAGTAGAACATATCTTATATAGATATATACATACACATGTACACACACACACGCACACGCACACACACACACACACACACACACACACACACACACACACACACACACACACACATATATATATATATATATATATATATATATATATATATATATGTATGCATATATACACTTTCTCGAATAATTCGCGGTAGAATGCACATGGCTATTCAATCATTTTAGAATTGGTGCTGGGCTATGAAACTGATATGGTAGAAAAAGAATGCATATACATTCCTGTTTGAACTAAACACTTATATACGTGAGTGTTGCTTCCTCCATAATATTCTAACATTCTATATAAAAAAGAGTGCAATATACATCCAGTTGGAACAAAATCAAGTTTATTTTTCATTTCCATTTGTATGAATTTTAATATGTATTTATGAAAAAAATTAGAAATGACCAGTCTCCCCCCTGAACTGAATGGAAGCGTTTAATGCGTGAGCCCGTTTATGAAAACTAGGAATTGATAATTAGCTCCATTATTTTCTTCTCCCGTGTGCAGTTCTGTTATTGTAGCTGTCTACTACATACATACATACTTACATATTATATATATATATATATATATATATATATACATATACACATATATGTATATGTATATATATATATCTAATTACGTGTGTGCGTGTGTGTGTGTGTGTGCGTGTGTGTGTGTGCGTGTGTGTGTGTGTGTGTGTGTGTGTGTGTGTGTGCATGTATATATATATATATATATATATATATATATATATATATATATATATATGTATATGTATATATTCATAGTGACCATAATGATTAACTCCACAAAATGGTTGAGAAAAATATGAAGATATAATGACCAATGCAAATGCCAGACGAACAATAAAACACAAATGTTTATGGTAAAAATATATGAATGAATATTGTATTTTATGACATGATATTTTGCATAATAAAATTCAGTTTATTACATGTTTATACAAATCGTTATATTAGAAATATCTGTAGAAAAAAAACTGAACCCCCCACAAGAAAAATCAAGCATATATCCATACATACATACATACGTACATACATATACCAAAGGCTTTTTCCTCCTTACACGGGAGGTAGCTATCCATATATATCCATAAAAAACAAAGCCTACCCCACAATAAAATATTCCCTTTCCTCACAAAATAGTATTAGATAAATAGAAAATGAATAGATATTTGTCCTTGACTATGAGGTTGGACCAAACCTCATTACTCTGCATCAGTCTGGTGGAATGAACACTTCAAGGATGTTCCGACTAACACTACACAACATATTCAGCAGAGTTGGGGGAATGTGTGTATGGGAATTAATATACTAGAGACTGACTACATTAATATTAGGGAACTAGACACTTTAATGAAGGGGGCCAACCCACGCCGTGATTTTTCTTTTTAAACCCAATTACTTTTTAGGCCTCTTGTCTGATTTGTTTGACAAAGCTGAACGAAAACGATCGTATTGTTTCGTTGTTCCACAACATCTACTGTGTTCGTTCGGATGAAAATCATTTCGGGATCTCGCCTCAGCCATAGATAATGATGATATTATTTTATCATTATTTATATTGTTTCCATGATCATTTCAACTATTATTTCCACTATTATTTCCATTGTTATTTCCCCTATTATTTCCATTTTATTTCCATTACTATTTCTACTACTATTTTCATTGTTATTTCCACTATCATTTTCACTATTATTTCTACTATTATTTCCACTATTATTTCTACTATTATTTCCACTATTATTTCTACTATTATTTCCATTACTACTTCCTTTACAATTTCCATTATCATAGATTCCGTTCTTGGCTTTGATTTGATCAATTTGTCTGTTTCATGGCTTTAGAATAGTCATATGTATGTACTGTACAGTTATGAAGAGAAGTTTTGATCCACACTACAGGTACAACAATGTCAATACAATTTTTTTTGTCGATTATGTGATATATTTTAGTTTGTAGTGTTCATCTCACAGTTAGCTAATTTTCTTGAATAGAAAATGGTTCACGTACTCGACAAAACAGATAATGTTAACGTTGTGAAAATTGTAGTTTAGGTATCTTTTTTATCGTGATTGTTCCTACGTATATGCATATGTTTAAATGATCTAATGCGCATAAGTACTTTATTAACATTTAAATTGGCGTGGGCTGTAGTATTTTCCAGGTTATTCCAGTAGATTAAGTCTTTGTTTCTTGATATTCTTTTTTTTCAGATCTCCTCTGTAATTATCTTTTTTGGGTTTCTTTTCATGTCCCCTTGTTTTTCCATTGTCCCATTTCAATAAATCATTCTTATCTGAGATATCTATTCCTTTCATAATTCTATAGATAGTAGGTCTCCTCTTTCCCTTCTTTGTTCCAGAGTTGGTAATTCTGATTTGGACAGTCTTTGTTCATATGTCATTTTGGAAAGAGTTGGTGCCAGTTTTGTTGTTGCTCTTTGTATTCTTTCTAATTTTTCTATATTCATTTTGATACTGGGTGTCCATAGTGTTGCTGCGTGCTCGAGTTTTGGTCTTATTTGTGTAGTTATTTTTTTATCATTTCCTCATCCAGACAAATGGCACATTCCTTCTGTGTTACAATAAATTGTAGGTTTCTCCGACTATTTTATTAATATGTTTGTCCGGTGTCATGTCTTTGCTGATTATCACTCCAAGGTCTTTTTCCGAGTTTTTTTTTTTTTTTTTGTCTCTTCTTCACCAATTTCATAATTTCTCGATATTCTGTTTTTACTTTTTCCATATTCCATTATACTATATTTTTTATATTGAATTTCACTTCCCACTTTTGAGTCCATTTCCAGATCTTATCCAAGTCTTGTTGTAGTGAATTGCAATCCTCCTCAGTCTGCAAAGGAATTCATATAACACTCTACTCCTTCATCCATGTCATTTATGTATATGGCAAACATGATCGGGGCCAGTACTGATCCCTGCGGGACATCACTTATCATTTCTTCCCAATTTGAGAATTTATCTCTAATTACTGCTCTCATTTTCCTCCCAGTCATGAAGTCTTTCATCCATTCCAATAATTTTCCTCTGATGCCACGTATTGACTCTATTTTCCTTATTAGTTTCTTGTGTGGTACCTTATCAAATGCCTTTTGCAGGTCCAGAAAGGCACAGTCTGCCCAACCATCTCTCTTGTATTATTTCTATTAATCTCGAGTAGAAGCAGATCAAGTTTGTTGTACATGATCTTCCTTGTCTGAATCCAAATTGATTTGGATTCAGTATAGTTTTTTTCTTCCAAATGCTTAACCCATCTATTTTTGATGACCTTTTCACAAATTTTGGCTACTGTGCTTGTCAGGGAGACCGGTCTGTAATTTGATGGATCTTCCTTGTTTCCTCCCTTATAGATCGGTACAATGTTTACATTCTTCCAGTCCTGTGGTACCTTTCCTTCTTGAAGTGAGAATTTAATTATATTGTATATTTTATCTGTTAATTCCTCCATGCACTCTTTCAGTCTCCA
>NC_134818.1:19417692-19420192 GCF_046742065.1 Oratosquilla oratoria | reverse complement strand
CTAGAGATCCGAGTATTGAGGTCTGTTATGATTGTTTCCCATGAATACAGCAACTGTTGAGATTTTTTTTTTTTTTTTTTTTTTTTTATACAAGTTGAAGAACTTGGATAAAGACACGGGTCTTAGTCCGAGTTTATTTCTGGCTCATTATGCCCTAACTTGCTTTACTTTTCTGAAGAAGCTTAGGACAAAACCGGTCAGGAAAAAAAAAATCGGACTAAGACCCCAGTCTTCTTTATTCAGCTTCCTCAAGTACAATAATCAAACTGGCAGATACCTCTAAAAACATGATGAATAATCACAGTGTATGATGAATAACAGGACAACATACATAAATGATACGTAAGTTTTGCACAGGGGTTTTGTGGCCACCCTGAGTGTAGAGCTTGAAAATTGAGAACCCACAGCTTTCCTTAGGATGGTGTATGAAGATATTTTTTGTCAAATTCTTCCCCAATTTCGGTGTTGCTTTTCGCAGTTTTAAAAACTGCGATTTATCATTTGCTTATATATGTATACCTATTTATACATCTATTTATTCATACACTATCATTTGTTTATTCATTTATTGATCGATTAATTGATTGATCTAAACAGTCTATTATTCTAACGTAAACTTCATTACTTGAAAATCGAGGTGACTATACAGGTAAAGCGGAACATCCTTACGCCTTTTCCTCTCTTCACACCAGTTCCTTGCATTCTTTCCTGCTTCAACAATGTCAAAACTGCAGCTCTTTTTCCTCTCAGCAATACTGCCAGTTCATTTCCGGCGCGCCCCTACCACGGAACAGTTTGACGCTTTCGTCTGCACATTCTTTTCTAAATAATTCTTTCACCCACATACATTTCGTTTGTTTGATATCGTACGCACACACACGCGCACGCACACGCCCACACACACACACACACACACACACACACACACACACACACACACACACACACACACACACACACACACACACACACACACACACACACACACACACACACACACACACACACATACACAAAGAAATAGAGGGAAAACACACAAATTTTTCATGAAATAATTAATGATGCAAATAATGTAATTGTACTACTTTTGTTCATGATATTAACCGCAGACATCAATGCTAAAAGCGTTAACTTCTTTCCTTCTAGCGAGAGTCCGTCATGAAGTTCGAAGGACAGCATCTGTATGTGTATCAATTTTGTTTTTAAAGTAAAAGGAGTTACAGAAGAAAGGGTCTGAAAGATATGAACTTTTTGTCTCTTTTTTTTTTTCTTTTTGTAATACCACTAGTATTGGATGTTAGAATTCACACTATATATGGAGATGTTAGAGAACAAGTTTTTTCTCCGCATGATATCTGAAAATACTGTATGGCTAAGATACGTGGACGATGTTTTAGTGATTACCCACTACAATACTAAAATTGAAAACTTATTATCTAATCTAAATAGTGTGAATTCTAACATCCAATTCACGATCGAAAGTGAGATAGACGGACAACTACATTTTCTAGACACCGTATTGATAAGATCAGGATGTGCCGTTAAATTTAAAGTTTACAGGAAACCGACGAATAAAAATGACTTCATTCATTACTACAGTGCACATAATAAGAGGACAAAGACTGGTGTGGTGATAAGCCTGTTCTTAAGAACATTTCGTATTTGCAGTGACGAATTTCTAGCGGATGAAATTAAAATGATTAAAACAACTTCTGAAGGGCTCAAATACCCCAAAGGATTACTTTGCACCCTGGAGGAGAAGGCCCGTAGTATACTATGCAACAAAAGAGAAAAGTCCAACACTAAGTATTGGGTGGTCCCAAATTCCAATCTAACGAGAGACCTAGACAAAATCTTATCGCCCTCCAACATTCGTCTTGCGACTTCCACAGGTACGAAAGTGAAGGACCTTTTAATCAAGAAAAAAGACCCAACCTTAAGTATAAACAGCGTAGTACACGAAATCCCGTGTGGTGGATGTGACAGAAAATACATCGGTGAAACTAGCAGAGGCTTAGACACCAGATTAAAAGAACACCGAGCAGATGTAAGACACCACAAGTTGATAGTGCAATAGTTAACCATATCGACGAAAGAGGCCATCTACCAAAATGGGACCAGGCAAAAATTCTCATGGATAACATTACACGGCAAGAAAGAAAGGCGATGGAGTCCGTTTTTATCAACATCCATGATAACATTAATAAGAGGACTGGGGATTTAATATGGGCTAAAGCAGCAGCACACTTTGTCGTCATGAATAATAAACACAAAGCCCTTGATCCAGACGGACATTTCAGCCACGCGAATACCAACAGGCGGATAATTGGTCCACCCGCTGTGATAGCCCGTCACACCGACAGATGAGGTCGAGTGGGGGACCAACCTGACACTTTGCCACGTTCCTTCTTTTGCCATATATATATTGACCAACTTGACTTCAAACTATGTTCCTCTGAAGATGCCACTCAGGCGAAACTAGTCAGGAATAAAAGTATTT
>NC_134818.1:19410192-19412692 GCF_046742065.1 Oratosquilla oratoria | reverse complement strand
TCGGTTTTTACAGATAGACCCCTATAACCGTATATATTCTGAAGCCTTATAACCTAAGGTACTTGGATTACTATCTTTCATTTGTCTGTCTGTTTTTGTTTGTTTGTTTGTTCACAAACTCCTAAGTTTTTGGAGATAGACCCTCATAACCATATATATTCTGATATCTTATCATTCCAGGTACTTGGATAACTATACTTCATTTTCGAAAATATATATATACATATATTTTGGTTAGGGTTAAGGGTTAAAGGTAGGTTACGTATGGTTAGGTTAGGGATTATTCACGAACTAGCAGCAACGCGCAGGTAATTTGGCTAGTATATATATATATATATATATATATATATATATATATATATATATATATATATATATATATATATAGCGTAAATTGCCTCTAACATTTTCAAATCTTTAATACCATTACACTGAGTAACTGTTTTTGCGTTTTGAACAATGGTTACTCTATCAAAAGCAGACTGGTGTTGGTTCTGGAAATTATTTTTAATCACTCCCTCTTGGAAATGAAACGTAAAGCGCCTACTGAGGCTGCATTTCGTAAATTCAATGCATGAACATTTGCGGAACGCACATTCTCTAAAATCACAAGTTTAAATGTGATCTTGAAGACTGCAAGCTCCATAAATTCTCATACACTGGATTTACGACATGCGGTGTTGTTCCTCATTACTAGGAATCTGGTCAAGTTTGCTTGCAATAAATCCTTACGTCAATGTAATGGTAGTGTCTGTTTCGGTGGTGATGACTCCATTTACTCGTATGATGCATTTAATGGTGTCACACTCTTATACCTGTCGTAGAAATGATTTTGATGAAAGATCGTTATCTTGTGGTTAGGGTGGGTTCGGGGTTTGAGGTGGTGTGGCATATTGATTCAGTTTCTTCTTGATGACGTCTTCGATAATCTAATCTGAGAACCCACTGTTCTTCAACAATTGGCGGACACGGCTGACTTCTCTATAGATCTCCCTCCAGCTACTGCAGTAGGTTAGGGCCCAGTTGTTGTATGCTGCAGCTACAGATCTTTTGTAAGCTGGGTAGCATTCACCATAAACATTGAGGCTGCGACCAATGTTCATGGCTTTGGTGAACACTTTCGTCTTAAAGCCATTCTCGTCTTTAGTAATATCCAAACCAAGGAAGGGAAGACGTCGCTTTACACTTAATTCATGAGTTACGGCCAAACAGGAGTTGCCCTGGAGGTCGATATCAAGCTGGGAACATCTTCATCAGAGTTGGTGGTAATAAAGATGTCGTCTATGTATTTGGTACATATTCCAGGAGAAGAATGGTGTTTGAAGGCCTTTTGCTCCAGGTGGGCCACGTACATATTGATGAAGTGGACCCCGAGGGGGGACCCCATTGCCACACCGTCAACTTGTCTGAAGAGTTCCCCTCTATGTGGGAGAAAAGGAACCTACTTCGTGCAGGCCTCCAGCATTACCTTGAGAACATATATAAATATACTTATATTATATACATATATATATATATATATATATATACTTATACATATATATACTTATATATATACATATATATATATATATATACATACATACATATACATATATATACTTATATATACATATATATACGTATATATATATATCTATATCTGTATGTATATATATATTATATATATATTATATATATATATATATATATATATATATATATATATATATATATATATATACATATATATTTATGAGGAATTTTTCTTTTCTTTTTTGCGATAGCAAAAAAAAAGAAATAAACTATCTTCACCAACCTCTTAAAAACAAAAAAAGCATAATTAAAAAAAAAAAAAAAAACTTTCATTCTGCTCAATGTTGGGCAGCTTCATACCGTAGAATGCTTTTCGATAACCTGGACCGAAGACGTTAATGGTGTGGATAAAAGCTGCGTCATGGTGCCTGCCCGACTCCCTGACTCCCACTCTCCGCACTCCCCCTCTTCCCTCCCCCCTCCCCCTCCTCCCTCTCTTCCATCCCACTTCTCTCAAAATTCCACCACGAATAGAGTTCATTGCGAAAAAATAAAAACAAGCGTAATGCAAAACTTTAATGGTGCGTGCGCGGGGAGGCCACGGAAAAGCCTTCTGACATTTCACGGTGCAGGTCCCAGATCGCATTTCAGGGATCAGATACCAGGAGAGGAGGAATGCATATATATATATATATATATATATATATATATATATATACATGTATGTATATATATATATATATATATATATATATATATATATATATATATATATATATGAATACCATATTATTTCTTTATATATATATGAATACCATAGTACTTCTTTGAAAAGAGTAATAGTGGAGATGGGTTTAACGCAAAATTTCATGTATGTGTATGTACTCGAGCATACAAATATACATAAGGAATATTGCGCTTGACTTATATCTCTCTTGATAGCGTAGATGGTATGTCACTGCGTCACTTGTCATGTGATATCTGA
>NC_134818.1:19400192-19402692 GCF_046742065.1 Oratosquilla oratoria | reverse complement strand
GTGTCAGACAGACTAAGGCCAACTCAGGTCAACTCACGCCGACTCGGAGGAACTCAGAGGGACTTAGAGGGACTCGAAGGGACACAGACGGACTCAGACAGACTCAGACAGGAACAGGAAAAAGACAGACCAACGGAGAGAAAAAAGGGATCTAAACGGAAATTTCAAAGTCAGAGGTTCAAACACGGCAATATTGTATTGCATCGGCCTCTTTAGCATTGTAAAGGTTTTTGTAGATTTTTGAATCCGATAGTTCTCTGTTTTATCAAACTTGAAATCACGATATCATCCTTAGTTGCTATGTACACGCACACACACACACACACACACACACACACACACACACACACACACACACACACACACACACACACACGCACGCACACACACACACACAATTGTTTGAAAGTTGCTAGGAAGTATAGCTTTCCACATGGGAATATAGACTTATGTAAAAAGATATATGAAGATATAATCCAAGCCAGAAATGGATTTAAGGCAAAGTTTGATGAATGGAGTCAAAGAGACAAGTTCTCATGAAAGCAGCTCCATCCCCGCATACAACAACTGCATAACTACTTAGTTTAGCTAAGGGCGGTCCGTCGGTGATCGACGACGACAGTGCTCCGGTGAGGTGAGATGGCCTGATTGAAGTTGGGTGGTGATGGTGAGGTCTTTGTCGTCGGTGCCAGCGGAGGTGACTGCGGAGCCCGATTTTTGACCCACATATCCTTCAACATTCCGGACAAGTCAGATCTGGATGAGATTGATAAATTCTATTGTTGAGCTGATGTCTTTTTGATCGCCGATTGTCTCGTGCTTGGTTGCGATAAGAATCAAGATGTTTGACCCCTTGTGAGCATCTTGTACGCGATCAGAAGCGATAGTTTCAAGAGCAGTTCGTGCGATGTTACACCTCTTGTGATTTTTTTTTTTTAGCTGATATTTATAGTTTTTTTCTGACCTCTCTACTTTGCGACACGCATTAGGTAGTTGCCCGTAAATAATTTGTCGGCAAAGGCGGTTCTCTGGCATACGAATGACGTGACTCAGTACAGCTATTACTTTGCTAGCAGTGCTTCAATGTTTAGAATTCGTGCACGTTGCAGGACTTCAGTGTTTGGTACTTTGTCTTGCTTAAACACACACACACGACTCGGTGGCGCGGTTGGTAGAGTCCCTGACTGTCACTACGTCAGTCCGGGTTCGAATCCTGCCCAGGGCTAAAATAATTTCAGTGTCGCTGTGCTTCGATTCGTTACTCCAACTCTCGTGGGTGGGGAGTTGGGTGTGGGTGTGCGTGTAAGGTCACAGCATTACCCACAGATCGGTCATATGAGCTCTCTTCCGGGAGGGAAATAGCTGTCGATCACGAGTCCAACCCGTGATCCAAAGACCAAGATGAATCACACGCGCGCGCTCAGGCGCGTGGGGGGCCGGTCCTCCTTGATGTACACGTCCCCACCCGGCCGGTATTTCTGTGTACGCCCCAGGTCGGCCGGTTCTTTTTCTTGTCCAGATTCTGCGTTCCGGCCGGCCGGTTTTCCTTTTCTAGTGTGTCAGTCACCTGCTGGCCGACATTTCTGCGTACACTGCCCCGGCCGACCGGTTCTTCTTTTCTTCTCCTTGCTTCCCGGCCGGACGGTCTTCACTTTCTAGTGTTTTTGCTTCCTGTCGGTCGGTTCTCCTTTTAGTGCACGGTCCCTTTCGGGCCGGCACTTCTCTGTGCATCCCCCCGACCGCCCAGTTCTTTTCCTTCTTTCTGCTCCGCGGCCGGTAGGTCTTCCATTTCCATTATTTCTTTCCTCTGCCGGCCGGTCCTCCTTTCAGTGCCCATTCTCATCTGATCGGGTTTTTTGCCCGATCGGTAGGTTCTTCATCCTCTTCTCCTGATCCTGTGCTCCGGGCGGCCGGTCATCCTGTGTCGTCTCATTCGTCCCCTGCCCCCGAACGGCCTAGGAGCCGGACAAACTCGGGCAAGTTCCAGTCGCATCGGGGAGCATAGTCGAGATGGACGGCGGTCGGCCACATTTCTTTAGATATGGGACGTCACCAATATAATGACTATTAATATTTACAATAATAATGATAATACTAGAAATACATCAAATGCAGGACCCTCACACATAGTTCGTGCGTGAAAGCTAATGTTCCGAGCGGGTTCCAAATGTTCTCCAATTTTTTGGTCCAACGAAGAAGAAAGAAGAAGAAAAGTAAGACACCAAATTTCAATCCGCATAGCGCTCACGTCACAATACTCGTGCGCGCTTCGTGCGAAATCCAAAGAACCCAATCACAAACCCTCACTGTGTTCAGCGTCTTGCGGTTTGCACCGATTCGTGATTTTCTTACGATGTTATTTCTGAAAGAGTTCGTCTATGACCGTGAATGTTCCGAACGCGCTCCAATTGCTCTCCGATTTTTTTTTTTTTTTTTTTTGTCCAACGAAGAACGAAGAAGATAAGTAAGACTTCAAATTTCAACCCGCATAACACTCACG
>NC_134818.1:19360192-19375192 GCF_046742065.1 Oratosquilla oratoria | reverse complement strand
ACATAATCATCTGTCCATAGTTAATTTGATGCTGACTGTGCTTTCACACTTCGTTCCTTCAACCTTATGACTTCCTTTACATATTTTTTGCTGGCTAGATATTAATGATTCTATTCAACTAACCATGATTCCAAAGATGCATTAATCATGATTCAATATTTCCTTTGATTTTCCACGAAAACGTTCAACATGTAAGAAGGGGGAGTTCATTATAAAATCAACTCATAACATATTGGTTCTCTTTAAGACATATATGATCATCAACGGCAAACTAACATATTCAGCTTTAAGAACCTTCGCCTTCCATTTTTGGGTTAGTTTTTCTTTTCTTTCTTACATTATTGTAGATATTTGGGTTTGTCTCTTCATTTATATGGATTCCGAAACCATTTTCGATCTTCCTTTGGTATTGGTATTTTGTCAGCAATAACCAGCGCTTCTATCCTTGAGTAAAATATCACACCGAAAATGTGGCGTCACAGAGGAGGGACGGCGGAGATTTAAGTTGAACAGCAATACGGAAGAAATAGCAAAAGTCCAAATTAGTCCTCTTTTTTTCTTTTTTTAATTGTAAATCAGTTTCCAAGCATGAAAGAAAACTCCGCAACTCTGATCTTTAGGGTTGTCAATAAAGTTCCTTAAATATCTATTCCATAAACGTTATACAAGCAATATCCCATACAGGGTATCCTTTTGGTATACCTCCTCATAATACATAAACACTAACAATAGGCAGAAGGCGTTAACTGAAACACTTCAGTTCTTTCAGGACTAGACATCTCGCTTCAGAAGACTGAAATTGCCTGGTCTGGATCAGAACTGAAACCTATGGAGTGGAGAGTCTGCGACTTCACGAGCTCGGCTCTGTCAAACTCGTGAAGAGAGGAGGGCACCTTTCCTATTCAGGAATTTCCTCAGCAATCTGGCTCGCCTATTCTTTCCTTTGTGACCTACTCGTGTATTTTTGGGAGTCAGAATATGGTATTCTAAAAGAAACGAAGAAATAGAAATCAAGAAAGAAAGAAAGAAAGAAAGAAAGAGAGAGAGAGAGAACATGAGAGACAGAGTCAGAGGTACAGATACAGATACAGAGGAGAAAGAGAGAGAGAGAGAGAGAGAGAGAGAGAGAGAGAGAGAGAGAGAGAGAGAGAGAGAGAGAGAGAGAGAGAGAGAGAGAGAGAGAGAGAGAGAGAGAGAGAGAGAGAGAGAGAAATGGAGAGAAAGGGAGAGAAAGGGAGAGAGAGAGAGAGAGAGAGAGAGAGAGAGAGAGAGAGAGAGAGAGAGAGAGAGAGAGAGAGAGAGAGAGAGAGTGAGAGTGAGAGAGAGAGAGAGAGAGAGAGAGAGAGTAAGAGAGTAAAATACTATTTTTATGCTAGTCAATTCCGTGACTTGCATTTTATTTTTTTCTTCTTCTTTTTTTTTTCTTCTTTTTTTTTTAACTTTTATCGATATTTTTATTTACTTTCACTCCTGGACTTCGTTCATTTTGTTCACCTCAAGACAATCGTGGTCACGAGAAGATCTTTGTATTGATACAGGCTCGCCTCGTCACTGAACAACTCTCTCTGTTAGGGGTAGTTCTCATTTCCCGTCACGATGTCACGAAGTGGGAAGTGGAAAACCCCTGGTAGGGTAAACCCTGTCAGTTGCGGCAAACCACTGGGCCTTTCATGCCGACGTTTGGGTCGCTTCCCTACCTGGTCAGGGTTGTCGGGAACTAACGCAGGAAGCCCGCAGCGGGTCTCGGGAATCGAACTCACGACCACCTTCTCGTGAGTTCGACACGGTATCCACTGGGCTACAACGCCTGGTAGATGTTAGAATACCAGTAGGGTTACCAGGTTCAACTGTGGTCAAGTAGATTACCCTTTCGAGTAATTTAGACAACGCAATGAAAATCATGTGGCTACTGCTTGTATGTTGTGTATATGTAATGACACGCGCGCGCACATACAAAACATGCATGTATGTAATTGAGTTTCCAGTGAAAGTTCTCGTTGCCCTAAGCCAAACCAGAACCAGCTTTTTCAATCCCCCTTTCAATAAGCCAAAAGAGAGACAAAATCCCCTTGTCATCCCCTTTTCAGATTCCATTAGTCATTTGTCCTCATTTCTTTCCAAAGAGAAGATAAATTTAATTCATAATTAACCTAATACTATTAATAAAAAAGTTGTTAATATTCACCAGAGGTTAAGAGAAGATCATATCCCAGGTGTTTACTCCCTTCGATGTAAAGATTGCAACCTTTCATACATAGGCCAGACGGGGAGAGAGTTAAGGACAAGACTGAATGAACACAAGAGATTGATGAAGTATGGCCAAGAAAGTTCAACCGTGTTTCAACACGTAGATAAATCTAATCGTCGGATGGACAAGGAGAAATCAGACCTTTTTTATAAATCAGGTTGTGGGTTCAGAAGGAAAATGGTGGAATCCACATTAATTGAGTATTTGCCCACGATGAATATTTCCAAGGGTCAATGGACCACAGATATAATGTCAGGATTATTCATCACCAAACAAATTGTCAACAAGTTTCCTCCCCCTCCCCCTGACCCGACCTCATGTCATCCTCAGGTCACATAGGGTTGGGGTAGTGACATTTATTCTTTTCCAAGTTCCCTTTCTTTTGTAAGAGGTTGCTATCTAAGATATTTGTAGCATCCTCCTTCCACTTTGTATTACTGAAGAGGATTGCAGTTAGCAATCGAAATATATAGTTTCGCTTACTCAACTCTTTCTTTCGTCCGACTGTGGTGTTAGTTGTGATATATATATATATATATATATATATATATATATATATATATATATATACATATGTATGTCTATATATATATATATATATATATATATACATATATATATAATGATATATATATTTATATCTATGTGTGTGTGTTTATATAAATGTATATATATATATATATATATATATATATATATATTTAGATATATGTTGTTAGTAAATTCTGTTACTCCGAGTCCAGTGTTTGAAATTTTTCCGACAATATATATATATATATATATATATATATGTGTGTGTGTGTGTGTGTGTGTGTGTGTGTGTGTGTGTGTGTGTGTGTGTGTACCATTCGGTAAATACAATTTGGTATATACACATTTTTTGCAAGGAAATATCCAAACCTATCACATTTCCAAAGACTACATAATGATCATCATATTTTTCAAAATATGTCATTATCTCATCATCCGGGCTTGTCCTACAACATCATTCATATTTTCAATTGTCACTTACTTTTTATTGAACTATTTTTCAATATAAACTCAATTTCCCTCTCAGTTGTTAGATGTCCCTGGAAGAGACGTGCAGTGTGCCTTATTTTTTCAGTCCTTAATCAACGTTTGATGTTTTTTCTTATATTTCTACAATAAAACGATGAAAAGATTTCGTGCTAGGAACTAGAAAAGCAGTGTGAAGTACGTTTCAAATTGAACGCGAAGGCTTGAACATTCAACAAATTCCTTTGCAAATTTTGTTATCCAGTCTCACTTCTACTATTTGAAACCCAGTCCTGACCTATGGCATATCGGACCTTTGCAAATATATTCATCGTTGCTGCGCATTTTATTTCTGTATACGGCAATCTCCTTGTAATCAGAGACCCATTTGAACGAAGTAGTTTTGGTGTAGCATTATTTGTTTTCCGTTGATAGATCAAAAGCTTATTGCATTTTCGCTGCCCATTTGATATTCCATGACTGAATAAAATCGTGTGGCGGCAGCTCAAGAAGATGCAAAAGTCGTGAGTAGCAACAAAAGAATTAAACGGTATTCAGTAAAATTCCTGATCACAACAAACCTCGACATCTGTGCCCGAAACAAAGGGATACAATGAGAAGTCAACCCAGCAGAACAAAATATTTGGTTCGTCATAAAAGGTAAGGAGTCTACGACAGGAGGCGCTGAGTAGCTGCTACCGAAGCAGTCCCCTCTACTCTATTATCCCCAAGGGCAGCGGTTCTAAACAGGGGGGGGGGTCGTGACCCCCCCCCCCCTGGGTGGTCGTTTGGGGTTTCTTAGGGGGGTCACAAAGGATTCGGGAGAATAATATATCTTCATGTGTTTGAATTAGACATTTAGGCTTTTACCAATTTGGTGAGTGTAACACTGGTCACAAATGCGGTGGCCTGCTACAGTATACATAATCACAACCAGTGTTTTATCTTGTTTTTTCGCGAGGTTCAACGTTTCAAAATTTCTTAAAGAGGTTACGGTAATACCCTGAAGTGTCTCAGAGGGTAATAGGACGAAAAAGATTAAGAGCCACTGCCATAGGGCTTATCCCACTGGGCTATTTTCCTCCGACATCCAATTGATCGATGGTACCACACACAGCTTCAGAACTTTTTCCGCCGTAAAATCACACACACATAGAATGTCATTTGATACGCTGGAGAAGAAACTATATTCCTCCAACATATCAGATTCTTTGCCGAAAGCTGTGAGAGCTGCAAATATGTTCCAACAGTCGAGGGAAAAATAGCCCAATATGATAACGCCTTTAGCGATTGCTGGGAATTGGATAGAAGTGCGGGAGGACTCGAACCCGTGACCAAACGAACACGATAACCGTGATGATAAATGAATGATATAAATGAAAATAGAAATGAATAAAAAAACAAAAATAATAAAAGCAACAGATGGATAAAATAGATCATTACCACTAAATGACAAGACGCATGGAAACCAAACGAGAAGTTCTACAATCTACCATGTAGATATGTTCCACTTTCTACGCGGGCATGACGTGTTCAGTCCCCATAAATTGTAGAAATATACGAGGCACTCCACTCTAGCGTCCTCATCGAATCTATGTTGCCAATTCCAAAACTCTGCGTCAAATTACAAGGGATTTCCATTGCTATAAAGTTATTCTGACAGCAAAATACAAATGGCAACTATAAATCATAACTCAAAAAATATGAGAACATCAACAAACTCGCCACAATGGCTCGCCGAATAGAATTGATCTTGTTATGGCAAAAACTGATGATTCTGTTATCGAGATCCTACGCTTCCACTCCTCCTCCTTTTCTTCCTCCTCCTCCTTCTCTTCCTCCCTCTCCTCCTCCTCCAAGCCTCAGCTGAATAAAACAGTCTAGCGAAAAACAAATTCATCCAAACAATAAGGTATGGTGTAGAATGTGAAACTGAAACAGTTTTCCTTAAGATCTCGATCAATAAATTAAAGATTCAACCTCCTCTTCTATCTAACAGAGTATCATCGAAGCATTGCATTCCATGGCAATAGAAAAGCACATACACATACAAGCATCGTTATCTGTCCATCTATAAATGTATCTGTATATACATACAAACACACACACACACATTATATATATACATATATATATATTATATTATATATATATATAATATTATATACATATATATATATGTATATATATATATATATATATATATATATACATGTGTGTGTGTGTGTGTGTGTGTGTGTGTGTGTGTGTGTGTGTGTGTGTGTGTGTGTGTATGTGTATGTGTGTGTGTGTGTGTGTGTGTGTGTGTGTGTGTGTGTGTGTGTATTCACCACCACGGATCTGCTGCAGCCTCTTGTCGAGACAGCCAGACACCATCCTACGGCAGCGAGCTCAGAGCTCTCTGAGACCACTCACACATCTCACACCGGGACTGCAAGGTCATAACTCCTTGACTAACATCCCGTGTGTGTGTATCTGTGTGTGTGTGTGTTTGTGTGTGTGTGTGTGTGTGTGTGTGTGTGTGTGTGTGTGCGTGTGTGTGTGTGTGTGTGTGTTTATGTGTGTGTATGTCTTTATGCGTGTGTGTGTGTGTGTGTGTGTGTGTGTGTGTGTGTGTGTGTGTGTGTGTGTGTGTGTGTGTGTGTGTGTGTGTGTGTATGTGTGTGTGTGTGTGTTTGTCTGTGTGTGTTTGTCTGTGTGTGTTTGTCTCTGTGTGTGTCTGTGTGTGTGTGTGTGTGTGTGTGTGTGTGTGTGTGTGTGTGTGTGTGTGTGTGTGTGTGTGTGTGTGTGTGTGTGTGTGTGTGTGTGTGTGTGTGTGTGTGTGTGTGAAATTCAATCCAAGTAAATGTAAGGTTATGCACATTGGTAAAAATAACAGTAAGTACGATTATAATTTATGTGGAAATTCATTAACAAAAGGGACAGTGAAAATTATCTAGACGTAATTATCAGTAACGATCTCAAATCATTTAAGCAATGTATTTCCGCCTCAGAGAAAGCAAAAAAGATTCTTGAACTGATTGCACAATCTTTTGATTTTAAAAGTCCATCTGTCATTAACAAGGTATATAAATCGTTGGTTCGTCCACATTTGGAATATGCTGTATCCATATGGTCACCGAATCTCATTAAAGATATTGACAGATTAGAAAAAGTACAATGGCGACCCACAAAACTGACTCCAAATACCATAAATAAATCATACAAAAAATCGACTAAAACATAATGAATCTATTTTCTTAAAAAAAAAAAAAAAAAAAAAGTAGACTCAGGGATAATTTGATGTTGGTCTTTAAGATTATAAAGGGAATTGACAAAATCAAACGTGACGAAATTTTCACACTAAATGCAAATCAGGCAAGAAATAATGGTCTCAAGCTGTCAGGAAGTAGATCGAATTTGGAAGTGGGTAGAAACAACCTCGCCAACCGTGTATTTAATGAATGGAATAAACTTCCTGCAATTCAGTTCGAGGTTTCCAGATTCATTCGGATAAACACTTACGCAATATGCTGGAGTGCCTGCCATTATTCTTTTTTATTTTATTTGTTCATTTATTAATTATTATTTGTTTACTTGTTATTATTTAAGTTCTTCGTTACAAATTATCATTATTTATCTGTTTTTTTTACTATTTATCATTGACTATTTATTTCTTTAATTTATTTATTTACTTATTTATTTATTTACTATTTTATTTATTTCTTTATTTATTCAATTATTATTATTTTTTCACATCCGACCTATTTATGGACTAATAGGTCACCTGTCGGTATGCTCTTCCTTTTTAAATCCTTTGTAATCCTTTGTGTATGTGTGCGTGTGCATGTGTGTGTAATTGTACTTGTGAATTCTTTAAAAACTACCTCCATGAACTCACACTTCAAACGAAAACTTAAAAAAAACATTCTAAACTCTCACAGGGCGATTTGGATGCTCGTATATAGAGTGACAACACAGCATCAGCTGATATCAAACAGGCCCATCCGCTCCCTCTATCCTAATTCTTTATTATCTTATCCATCCAGAACCCCTTCACACACACACTGAGATCTTGGTCATTGTCCAGCAACCTGTCCATAACACACTACCCGTTGCCAGTCTTTATAACCCGTAGGTTTCGCTATACACTTCAGGACATCCCCATACACCCATACTCGATCCCCCATTCTTGTTTGATAGCCTCCTCTGCACGGTCAACGTCGTTGACAAGTCCCTCTGGGTTATGGGCCTGTAAAAAGACATTGTACCTTGTTGACAACATCTCACCAGTGACTCTATCCTTCAGGCTTAAAATATGTAGTCCAAAGGTTACCACCAAGACGAGAATGATTAAATATTGAGTTAGTTCTCCTTCATTTTAGGGTCTATTTAAAAACCATGAAGAATGTATCTACGTGGTGAGCTTAAGCTACAGACTACCGTTCCTATCCCCATAGTACATAATTTATTTCCGCCCCACGTTTCTGGCCTCCCTTCTACCCATAATCCCCCCTATCATAAACTCCCCATTTCTCCAATACAAGTTACAACACTCCTCCTTCCCTTTTCTCCCCCTTCGCCGACCTACTATCATTAACCCGACATTAATTCCCCATTTCGACTTCCCCCCTAGATCTCTCCCCTTTTGCCCGGACCCTAGGGGAAAGAAAAATCCCTCGCTCAACTTTCGTGCCTTGAGTCTTATATGTCCCGTTTACAGCCCTCGCGAACTAAATCGAACCTACTTCTCTATTGGTCCCCCTTCTTGTTTCCATCAAATATCAACCCCTCTCACTTTCCTCAGATATCCCCAACTCCCCCTCCCTTCCCCCCCCCGCCTTTGCCTGGTAGTGATCTAAACTACGGTGGTGACGGTGACGACAGTGTTGATGGTAATTGGGCATGACGTCACCACTGTCTGTGGCATCCACCCAATCATGACAAAGCAGATCATCGACCGGATTCGTGGCCTTGGTCGATTCTCCCCAATCCTCCAATCAATGCACATTCCCACTCCCTTAATCCAATCATGATCCCAGTTCTCACCATTCTCTTAGAACTCTTTGCTCTTTTAAAGAGTTCCTGTAATATTCTCTATAACTCACTACCTAAACAATCTTTTAAAGGTTCTGATTCCCTTATAAAACTCTCCAATCCTCCTCCAACTCTTCCAGATCCTACAGATCCTCTCCTCTTTTTTATTCGACAATCTCCGATTTACTTTGATCCTCATTGAAGACGGGCTCTCATTCAGTGCTCTACGATCCTTCTTTAAAGCGTTCTGACTCTCCATCACTCGTCCTCGATCCTTCTTCAAAGGGTTCTAATCCTCCATCTAAAACTCGTTGATCTCTCCAATACTCTTGAATCCTCTATTGACGTTGTCCGATCCTCAGTAAGGTTCTGTAATCGTCCATCACTCTCTTCGATTTTCTTTCAACTCTTCGATTATTTTCAATGTCTCCAGTCTTTCTATTTCTATTTTTGCTTTAATCGCTTATTCCAGCTGCAGTCAAACGCTTTTATTCAGCCGAGGGAAGCCTCCTTCCACAGCCAATTGGCTAAAAACTGTTCATTTCTTCTTCTACACATTTCGATGTTCTTTCAATGCAATGCAATCCTTCTTCAAACTTCTCTGATCCTCTTATTTTGCTCTTCAACTCGTTAACAGGTTCGGATTCCATATCGATGATTTTCTATTTTTCTTTGATATTGATTTTTCAATTATCTGATATTTCTTAATCCTGTTTGATCCTTCTTTAACACTTTATTTCTTCTTCAATGCACTCTGATACTCTTTAACCTAACTCGAGCTCTATGATCCTCTTTCATTGTTCTCTGATCTTCCTTCATGATCCCAGATTCTCCTGTCAACGCTCCCCGATTCTCTTTAAAGTCACTCCAATCTTCCTTGCCAGTTTCTGATCCTCTTTGAACGCTCTTCAGTCCTGAACAAGATGACAAGCGTTGTCACTTGGGTGTATGTTCTGGCTTTATTTAGGCGATTTGATTCAGTTTAGGAAAACCTGAAACTCATTAAGTGGTTTTAACACAAATCCATTTACCAGTTTCCAAGCGCCATCGGCTTACATAAAGTAAATATTGCCAGACGATTTTATTCAGCTCGAGAAAGACCTTTCTGGTTGGTCCTCAGCAATCTCTGAATTTAAGTTACAATCTAATCTTTCAATGCTCTTCAGTTCCATTTCAGTTCTCCATGAACACATTCCAACTCTCCTTAACTGCCATGAACACATGAACTACAAGAACACATGAACTCCATGAACACGTTCTGACTTTCTTTCATTGCCTTGAATCTCCTTTAGAGCGTTTTGATCCTTCAGAAACGCCGTAAGATACTATTTGTATGTTCCTCCTTTATAATAACCCGATCCTCTTAAGGTTTGCATTTTTCGTCAGTATCATCTGATCCTTGTTTAATGCTCTTTGATTCTCTTCAACGCTCTCAGATGCTCTTTCATCTTTGTACAATCCTCCTCTAAAGCTCTCAGATCTTTATGCAATCTTATTGCAACACTTTCCTATCATTCTGTTCCTTCTCTTACTCTTTTTCGTCCTCCTCTTTCTCTTCCTGCCCCTCCTCTTTCTCCTTTCTTCCTCGTCCTCCTCTTTCTCTTCCTGCTCCTCCTCTTTCTCCTTCCTTCCTCGTCCTCCTCTTTCTCTTCCTGCCCCTCCTCTTTCTCCTTTCTTCCTCGTCCTCCTCTTTCTCTTCCTGCCCCTCCTCCCTCTCCTTTCCTCCTCGTCCTCCTTTTTCTCTTCCTGCCCCTCCTCCCTCTCCTTCCTTCCTCGTCCTCCTCTTTCTCTTCCTGCCCCTCCTCCCTCTCCTTCCTTCCTCGTCCTCCTCTTTCTCCTTCCCTCCTCGTCCTCCTCCTTCTCCTCCTCCTGTCTTCCTGAATAAATTCGACTTTTTTCTTTGTTCTTTCTCACATCTTCTTCATTAGTAAAAGATAAAGACATTATCAGTGGAGAGAGGTGTGTCCCACTTCAACATGAACATCGTTATTGTATTCTTACTGATCTATAGCTCAGTAAAAGCTACCCTCGTAAGTTACATTGCATTATATATGCTTCTCATTCATTTTCTCAAAAAACTCTAATATTTACAACTAATTTTTTTTCCTCAAAATCTAGAAAGTTCCAGGTACCAGAAACACTTCCTAATATTTTGGCACGTCTATGAAGTTGTGGTCCTAGTATTGGAAATTTTGATTCTAGAGACATCGAAGAAATAAATAATCTATATTCCTATATTTGTCATTTGTTGATGCTACCACAGAATTTCTCAATATTATTTCTCAAACCCATTCAATTCAGTGAGGCCTATTTGTAGATTTTATTTTGATCAAAAGTAGATTATCTTATTCAGTTAATGTGACCGATTCGTGTAAAGACTAGGTTTCGATCATCACATTCTCCATAAAAAAAAAGAAAAAAAAAAAAAAAACATACCCCAGAAGAAAATATGTAGTGTGTCACCACCTAGTAAAAGGGTTTGGTAACTTCAGGAGAAAACATTTTTCTGAAATCAGATGATTTTGTTCTGCTGAAGAACGAGCTTTGCACTATAAGGTTGGGTACATTCCTTTTTTTTTTTTTTTTTTTTTTTTTTTTTTTCCCTTTGGCTCAGTTCACCTGAGGGGTTCAGGCAGCCTAAGGATTTCGGTATTTTTTCTGTTCGATATTTACCGGAGTGGAAATGTACCTCTATTTCATCGAGTGTTTTCTAACAAAACATCGTGTTTTTTCATTGGAGATAGCTACTGAAAAATCGTAAATCTTTATGTAAGGCGGATTGTACTCTTCGTCACCACTAGATTCGTGTTGGTGTTTGAGCTGTTGCTGTTGTTATTTTTGTTGTTGTTGTTAGTGGTGGTGGTTGTTGTTGGTGTTAACGCTGTTGTTGTTGTCGTTGTTGTTGTTCCTGTTGTTGTTGTGGTTGCTAGTGGTTCTGTTGTTGTTGTTGTTGTTGTTGTTGTTGTTGTTGTTGTTGTTGTTGTTGTTGTTGTTGTTGTTGTTGTTGTTGTTGTTGTTGTTGTTGTTGTTGTTGCTGCTGCTGCTGCTATTGCTGCTGATGCTGTTGTTGTTGTTGCTACTGGTTCTGTTGTTATTGTTGTGGTTGTTGCTATTGGTTCTGTTGTTGTTGTTGGTTAGTTGTTGGTGGTGGTGGTGGTAGTGGAAGTACCTCTATCATGTTACAATGGATGATGAAGGGCTTATTGCTGTAAACTCACGAGCATTGTCACAAATCAGAAGTGTGGAGCTTTCATACTGAAACCCCACAAACGAATAAACTGACACGGAGAAGTCACAGGACAAAATAATGGATAAATAAAAAGAGACAGATAAATAAGTAAATAAACGAACAAAATAGAAAAGAAAACTAAAAAATCAATAAAGTACTTCACCATGTGATAAAAAGGTCAGAATATTCCCTATATCACCATCGTCCTTCCTGACCCAAATAAATGGCGAGTTTTGCATTACGACGCATTCCGTCAAAAATGTTCAGATTTTCACTCCGGCGCTGCATAAAAATACTTTATCATAGGAATATACAGAGCTCCTGTATAAAAGCAGACCCCGTACATCACAGCATATATTTCCCATCGTATGATGTAATATGGCCTCAATATTTGGTTGCCTTCCATCCACTATCCCCTTTTCGAGAACCTCGCCCCGATACCCTATGGACACCGTCTTCTCCTTGGCTCTGTAATAATAATAATTTGATATCTACCATTCTATTAACGTCACTGTTTTGATTAAATGATTAATACGTCATAATGCGTCATAATATGTTATTTCAGCAGAAGATAATATCCTATTTTCAATACGAACCTGAGTATATTTGTTCTCTCCCAACCGGACTTCAAATGCGCGGAGCGACCATGGAGCCCCGAGAGAACGTGTCTGAATTTATCTTCGATAATCCTAAGTCTATAAAATCTATGACCACGAACTCACGCTGTGGCCTGGCGCCTCCTCGACTAGATAGACAATGCGCAGTGACATAAGGCACTGGTACTGCGTCCTGACACTCCTCTCACCTCGACAGGCATTCCTCTCAGCTCAAACTCAAGCCTCTTTCCCTGTCTTGGCTCTCATCCAACATCACTAATATAATATGGTGTTATTTTAAACAAAAGCTCTTAAGTTTACTATTGATAATACTATAGGGTATGTACTATTTGTTCACTTATAAGTACTACAGAAACTGGCGTTTTCTGTGAAAGTGTAGAAACTATTTGTTTGCGTTGACCATTTGCATCGTAGATTTACGTCCTGAGGAAAGAGTACGACTCCCATAGGTCCCTGGAAGACAGAAAATGCAACACTCATAAGTAAAACGACTATGAAAGTAAGATTCTAAGTACTGGTGGTCTCTGCAGGGCCTCCGGTCTATCCTCTGGGGAAAGAGACGGCTTTTGTATGCCAACAAACAAGTGACCAAGTGAAGAAGTAAACAAGTAAGCAAATAAACGAATTAATAAGTAGCAAGTAACAATTAAAGTTAAAAATTAAACAAGTAAATATCTAAACAAATAAATAAACAAGTAAATATCTAAACAAATAAACAAGTAAACAAATAACTAGCCAATAGGCAACTAGGCAACTAGACAAATAGAAAAACAAAGAAACAAACAAGAGAATGATTATTTTTGACAAATTAGAGGTTATTTTTCACCAAATAAAACCATGTGGCGGTAACCAGAATAGAGATACTATGTATTTAACACTTAAACACTCTTGGAATAGAGATCAAGGTATAAAACGTAACAAAAGCGCAGAGCTTTGTTTCAACATATTTCCGTCACACGAGAATATTTTTCTTCCTATTTCCATCCAAGACTTCCCGAGCAACCAACGCACATAAGCACAAAAAAGGAGAGAGAAAAAAAAAAAAAATATGAATCTGCTAACAGGTTGCCTTTAGTGAGATGGCCGGACATTATTTGACCCCTTCCGTACCAGACGGCACATTTCCTCTTATGTGGCCGAATGCAGTCTATTCAATTCATTCCCGTGGCAACTCCTCGGTATTGCAGTGGTTATGGCCTGCCGCGAGTATCCCTCTTCATACAGGGTGTTTTTCTTTTTTTTCTTTTAATCTGACGTCGGTTTATTTTGTTCAATTCCGTAGAACCCTCTCGGTAGTAGAGAGGTTTGGTGCTGCCGAGACTAGGATGCACATCTCGCTGAAAATGTATATTAGAATTCCTTATTTTTATGCAGAATAAATGTATTCGTTTTCCATGCTTACTCTCCTACCACCCCCTCACTATCCTCCCAGGAACTCCCCCCCGCCATACTAGTTACCTCCCCAGGAACCATACCCAAGGACCCCACAAGAAATATTATATGGGGTCAAACTTTTAATTTTTGTACCTATTTATTTGGCTTTATATAAAACGAATGAATTCGCTTTCTATAGCAACTATGCGGGACCTGAACTCATTTTGGTGAACTCAGCGGCTTGCAGCAACTGACAGAGTTTTGCCTTACCATGGGTTTCTCACTTCCCACTGCGTGTGAGTGGGATGGTAAGTTTGAGCTTGAGATCAAAAGGAGAACTTGAACTTCAACGCAGCGGGTCGTACATCCGAAGACGGATCCAAAGAATTTGAACACCGTGTGTTGAACATTAGGAGATAGAGCATGGATCTTTGTATACATTTGCTAAAAACACCTAAAGATGGAGGTTCATTATTTGAATACACTTCGGTAAATTCAAAGGCAGAATTTTAGAATTTGGTCAAGTTGCCCTAAAGCTTACACCAGGAGACGTTTTTTGCCATGTCTTCCACCGGTCATCTTGGTGTGAAAGCAGAGCTCCCGGATTTGGCCGCAAGAGACGCTTGGCGCTGCGGTCGACATGCTCGGTGAGTTACGGCCAAAATCCCCAAAAATTGCGAGCTTAAGTTGTGATACAGAAATCCAGGGATAATTGTACCATCTCGGCTCTATTTCACTGGCCCAATGCAATCGCCAGGGAGGAGGAAAAAAAAAAAAGAAAAAAAAAAAAAGCCACACAGACATCTTTTTAGTATATAAATAACTAGTGGTTCACTGGACTCTACTCAATCTTCACTTACGTCAGAAGCTACATTTAACCTAAAATTATCACCTTTCCGTTTAACTTCACTTGTGTATTTATCCTGTCTGTCGCTATCGCTATGATAAAAGGAATCCGTATTATAACTATAACTTTACTTAGAGTTTGTTATTTTTACAACTGTATTCTGTTATGTAAAATCTAAGAAAATTTTCAATGGCCCTCCGATCAAACGATATCAAGAAATATAATTGTTATACACATGAAACATGCACTACATTAAGAATTCAATTTTCTACTACAAAGGAGATCCCAAAGTCTATCCCAGTGGATCTCAACCTTTTTTTGTCTATGCCCAACCTAATTACCTTTAAAATCCTGATGTCATCCATGTGGTGATATACAATTCTTATCATTTGAAAAATAAACTCCCTTTCATCTGAAAAAGCATAAAACCTTGGTTTAAAATCACTTCAAAAGAACAAGGCATCAATGAAAAAAAAAATTGAATAAAATAAAAATAAGAATAAATTGACCCAGACTTCCTCAGTTGCCCTCAATTGCCCTCCTTAAAGATCATATTGCCCACATGAAGAACTAAATTGCACCACCTGAAAAACCGAATTGCCCATCTATGGGGCGTACGCCCCACGTTGAGAGGCACTGGTCTAACCGATTATTTTGATGACATCATCTTATC
>NC_134818.1:19350192-19357692 GCF_046742065.1 Oratosquilla oratoria | reverse complement strand
TTCGTATGAAACATGTATACGCTTATTTATGTATTACCGATAAATATATTTCTTATCCTGTTCCCTTCGAGGAGGAAAAATAATAATTGACTTGGCAACCTCCCTCCAGATGCAGTCTTGACGTCATGCTCTTACGACAGCTAAGTTGAGAGATAAATAAGTTAAAGTCCATCGAGATGTCCTTCTAACTGCGATTCTTTGAATACTTGTAGACAGTCTCAAACAATTCTTTCGAAGAATTTTTTTTTAAGTTTCGTTTTCTATTGAATTACAGCTTGTCCTTATTTCTCATTATTTTTGTCTCTTCAGGGAATATTATTTAAATCATATATGATACTTTCAGACCAAATATCAAGACAATAGTGAAAAACATCTTTGTCTCGTTGATGATAAAATAACACAGCACGTAGGGGTCATAGTAGTTTAACACCGGATTAGAAATCAAATATTTAGTCTCATGTACGTAAGATCTGTGTATCATATAAAGTCTAACTGCGTTACATTTCCTGTACATACGTACACCAACTTACGTTATCTGACGTCATATCGTCGATTCATAATCAAAATTGGAATATCAAGACACCTGCCTACAGCGGCACTTTGATTTTGAATTAATATGCTTTTCGTTGTTTTTTTCTTCTTTCTTTTGAAACAACCCTCTGCTGGCATTTTATTCGTTTATTCATTTAGTTTTTGCCTTTTTGCTACTCTTTGAAATATGTAGATAAAAATTATAATTTCGCCATTTCCTCATTTTTGTGTAGGGTCGTGTGTGGGTCAGATATTTTTGCAACCTGCCTACCTCGCTTGATGAGACACAGCCTCTCCCACAGTGAGTTGCTTCAAAGTAGCAGCAGAACATAATAAGCATTTTGCCTTATCTTTATCAAGACTGCATAATATCATCCCCAACTTACAAGCTTTAATTCTCAGAACGACATGATGTCACATTCGATATGTAAACATTTGTTACATGACGTCATCAGCCCATATACCTCTGTCAGTAGCAAAGTAGCAGCAGAACATGATAAACATTTTGCCTTATTTTTATCAAGACTGCATAAAATCATCCCCAACTTACAAGCTTTAATTCTCAGAACGACATGACGTCACATTCGATATCTAAACATTTGTTACATGACGTCATCAAGCCATATATATCTGTCAGGGCAAATTGGCATTACATCAATTCATTCTGACCTGACAACTCACACAGCGTCATAAATTTTATTAATATTTTCAATCTTTATAAAATATGTCAAGAAGACATTATGCCATTCTCCCAACTTCATAAAAAATGGATCTGCGAGAGAAGACAAGTATCAGAAATCATTTCGAAAATTATATTTCATTATCCGATCATGGAAAAATAAAAAAATAATGGGACTGTTTCTATGAGGTTCTCATTTACTCAAAGAAGAGAGGATTATATCTTCAAGCTGAGATTTATCAAGACTTCTCTATTACTCCATAGTGTGGGTTCTCTTCTCCACCACAAAGACTTCAAGGTCGTAGTTACTCTCCACTGGGTTGTGAGAACATGACAACAGTTCCTATATCTAGCAACTTCCTAGCCATCTTACTAGTGTAGGTGCCATCACATTGTGGAAATAAGTGGATCTTAGAGATACCTTGCTGGGAGATGACAGGTGAGGGGGAGGGAAGACAGTTCGGATAACGTCATTCCATTAGACGTCGAGGGGATGTTGTTCCCTTATAGCCGGTTGAACTAGGACACGACAAGACTCCTTGTGAGACCACGAAGATGCGAAGGAAGGCGAAGTCTCGATGCTGCACGAAGGTGTTCATACTGTATCATCCACTCAAAGAGAACCTTTCCTTACCGTCAACAGTCTGCATAATTTCCTTCACAATACACAAGTATATAAATATCTCACAAATATTAATGTGTTATCAAATTATTGATTTAATTCGGTCTGGTATATGGTGGGTAGAGTCTATGTACAATTGTGATACCATCTGTGGCCTTTAGGACTTTTGTGATTGCTTCTTTGGAAGACCCAAGGTTCTTCTGTAAGTCATGGGTTACTCAAAATTCCTTGCCGAGACCTTTCCAGGTAGATCTGTCTCAACACCTTTATAGTCTACTTTCACATCTGTAGAATAAGATATGAACCTCACAACGACCTTTAGTATATAGGTTACTCTCACTTGGCATGAACAGGTTTTAACTTCTCAATTGATTTCGGAAAATTCTTTTCTCCTCTTGTCAAAACATTTTCAGAATTGCTGAAACCACGAACAAGTAGTTTGATTAAGTTTGTCAGTTCGAAGTCATGATAAAATAGGTATCACAATAATCTTCGAATATATATATTATAATTTATACATGTACTTGTGGGTTGGTGTGGAAATGGAGTCTTGTTATGTGTGTATACATATATGTATACATATGCAAAGTAGACCACTTGGAAAAAGAAACTAACGAAGCAGAGCGCTTTCGTATATTACATCTTCAGTGCAACAAGTACAAAGTAAATAGAAATGCATACATAATATATACATGAAACAAAGGAACAAGGACAGTTTGAATAAGGGTAGCGGCCAATTACCCCCTGGAGGGCGGAAGGTCATTGTCAATTAACTTATGATGGTGGGGCGACATCAGGTCACAGTCGCCAGGGTCACATAGTCGCAAGGGTTACATTCTACCTGATATCATCTTGCTAATTTCTTGACAAATAAAATTATCAAGTTTGTATAAACCCTTGTGTAGATTGGTATTTTGATTACTAGTGGTATGAATCAAACTACACTCTATTAAATTTCTTGCTATTATGTTGTTGGTATAATAGATTGGTTGGGCATTACCCCAATCAACTGGATGATTATTTAATTCAATATGCTTGAATATACCACTAGAATTATTGCCATCCCTAACATTTTTCTTGTGTTGTTCAATTCTAATGTTTAAGGGTTTGGCAGTTTGACCTATGTAAAATTGATTACACATTTTGCAAGGAATTTTATAAATGCATCCTTTTTTAATTTCAATACTATTGTTGATGAGTTAGTACAGTAAAACATAAACTCATCAACAATAGTATTGAAATTAAAAAAGGATGCATTTATAAAATTCCTTGCAAAATGTGTAATCAATTTTACATAGGTCAAACTGCCAAACCCTTAAACATTAGAATTGAACAACACAAGAAAAATGTTAGGGATGGCAATAATTCTAGTGGTATATTCAAGCATATTGAATTAAATAATCATCCAGTTGATTGGGGTAATGCCCAACCAATCTATTATACCAACAACATAATAGCAAGAGTGTAGTTTGATTCATACCACTAGTAATCAAAATACCAATCTACACAAGGGTTTATACAAACTTGATAATTTTATTTGTCAAGAAATTAGTAAGATGATATCAGGTAGAATGTAACCCTTGCGACTATGTGACCCTGGCGACTGTGACCTGATGTCGCCCCACCATCATAAGTTAATTGACAATGACCTTCCGCCCTCCAGGGGGTAATTGGCCGCTACCCTTATTCAAACTGTCCTTGTTCCTTTGTTTCATGTATATATTATGTATGCATTTCTATTTACTTTGTACTTGTTGCACTGAAGATGTAATATACGAAAGCGCTCTGCTTCGTTAGTTTCTTTTTCCAAGTGGTCTACTTTGCATAAGTGAACACACGTACCCGTGTTCTTATTAGCATGTATACATATATATATATATATATATATATATATATATACATATATATATATACATATGTATATATGTGTGTGTGTGTGTGTGTGTGTGTGTGTGTGTGTGTATGGCAAGAGTGGTATAGGTAAAGTCCAGGAAGGAGCAGAAGTACTTTATTCTCTAACGTTTCCTGGATTTTAACTATACCACTCTTGCCATACATTTGTCTTTTCTCTTGTAAAAAAAAAAAAAAATATATATATATATATATATATGTCTATGTAAGCATATATGCATGTGTATATGCATTTAGTATACACACACACACACACACACACACACATATATATATATATATATATATATATATATATATATATATATATATATATATGCAAAGTAGACCATTTGGAAAAAGGAAACTAACGAAGCAGAGCGCTTTCGTATATTACATTTTCAGTGCAACAAGTACAAAGTAATAGAAATGCATACATAATATATACACGAAACAAAGGAACAAGGACGGTTTGGATATGGGTAGCGGCCAATTACCCCCTGGGGGGCGGAAGGTCATTGTCAATTAACTTATGATGGTGGGGCGACATCAGGTCACAGTCGCCAGGGTCACATAGAGTCGATGGGTTACAATTTACCTGATATCATCTTACTAATTTCTTGACAAATAAAATTATCAAGTGTGTGTATGCCTTTATGAAGGTTGGTATTTTGATTACTGGTGGTATGAATCAAACTACACTCTATTAAATTTCTTGCTATTATGTTGTTGGTATAATAGATTGGCTGAGCATTATCCCAATCAACTGGACGATTATTTAATTCAATATGTTTGAAAATACCACTCGAATTATTGCCATCCCTAACATTTTTCTTATGTTGTTCTTATGTATGTAATATACGAAAGCGCTCTGCTTCGTTAGTTTCCTTTTTCCATGTGGTCTACTTTGCATAAGTGAACACACGTACCCATGTTCTTATTAGCATATATAAATATATATATATATATATATATATATATATCTATATATATATATATATATATGTGTGCGTGTGTGTGTGTGTGTGTGTGTGTGTGTGTGTGTGTGTGTGTGTGTGTGTGTCTATCTCAGTATTTAATTGGACAGACCAGAAAACAATGTGCTGTAATGCCTATCAAGTTATTGATTTCTTTTTCAAGTTTATACTCTCTTGCCTATCTACCAATTTTGTTTGTTTAGTAATCCGTGAATCTGCCCCCAGCAATGTCGTGGCGCTATTTTTTTTTTTTTTTTTTTTTTTTTTTTTTAGGGTACTTTGATGCTGCAATTTATATGAATGTTATAGAGATGGAGATATGGATATATATATATATATATATATATATATATATTTATATATATATATATATATATTTATATATAGAATGTCAGCATGTTTGTGTGTGTGTGTGTGTGTGTGTGTGTGTGTGTGTGTGTGTGTGTGTGTGTGTGTGTGTGTGTGTGTGTGTGTGTGTGTGTGTGTGCGTTTGTACGTGTGTGTTTGTGCTCGCAAAACTGTCACGTTAATACTACCGTTATTCTACATTGTATGTCTGTGACAGTGTCGCTTACAATTCTGTTACTAATTAGACCGTGAACCTGACCCTACAGCGCCAACTTGGTCCGCAGTGGACAAGACGCGCACATTCAGGCAAAGGACAATTTATTCTTGTCTCCCTCCACACACTTCATTATAAAATTTATATAAAGGCGTCAGCGCATTCAACGCCCTTATCGTACTCGATATATTTTATTATGATAATCGATATACGATTTTATTTTGTCGATTGAGTTACGAGTTATTAAGTTAAGCTTGTATGGGGCCTCGATTTGTTGAGACAATATTCAATTCAAGTGTCTCTCTTTCTTCGGTGATAATAATTAAAACCGTCTGATGTTTGCCATAACAAAATTAATCAAGTACGCAGAGTTAACGATGAGCTTAAGCCTGGGATATTCCCCCCAGGGGATTTAGTTTATTCCTCCCCAGGGGATAAGAGAATACATGATACGGGTATAGACCTCGTATATGTATCCAACCATGATTGAAACAAGTGGAATGTGCATTTTCCAGTTTAATCAAAATTTCTTTTATGCAAAACTTTAATGAAGAGTTTTTTTTTTTTTTTTCCCTGTGCCTCTATGTCGGCCATACACTTTTATTTTACTTTATTTTTTTATTATTATTATTTTTTTAATAATAAAAGTAGTGGGGTAGGTAGCGAAATTCATCAAACTGAGGGGCCGAGTTTATGACAGAGAAAGGGTTTTAGAATTGCTGGCTCAGATGAATATGATGTTCTTCTGTTGATTAACCTCCACTGTATGAAGTTGTACATATCTAAATGACAATGAGAACACCCCTCTATGATCAGGCAGGGTGCATGCAAACCTGTCCTCAATAAAATAAGAAGAAAAAAGTGAAGAAGAAAAAGATGAAAAATATAACGACGACAACGACAATGGCGGTGGTAGAGATGGAGATGAAAAGAGGAGGAAAAAAAAAAAACAGACGAAGAAGAAGGAAAAAGAGGAGGTGGAGGAGGTGGAAGAGGCGTAGGAAGAGCAAGAGGAGAAGGAAGAGGAAGAAGGGGAGGAGGAGGAGGAGGAGGAAGAAAAGGATGAGGAGGAGGAGGAGAAGGAGTAAGAGGAAGGGGAGGAGGAGTAGGAGGAAGAGGAAGAGGAAGAAAATGGGGAGGAGGAGGAGAAGAAGAGGGAGGAGGAGGAGGAGGTGAGGGAGGAGGAGGGGAAGGAGGGGAGGAGGGGAGGAGGAGGGGAGGAGGAGGGGAGGAGGAGGGGAGGAGGGGAGGAGGAAAGGAGGTTGAGGAGGAGGGGGAGGAGAAGGAAGAGGAGGAGGAGAGGGAGGGGAGGAGGGGAGGAGGAGGGGAAGGAGGGGAGGAGGAGGGGAGGAGGAGAGGGGGTTGAGGAGGAGGGGGAGGAGAAGGAAGAGGAGGAGGAGGAGAAGAAGGAGAAATGGGAGGAGGAGGGGCGGGGTGAGACTCCGGTCAGAATCTTTGTGATGTCATTATCTTGGCCTCAAAATCGACTTTTCCTAATAATTGTTTTCATATTTCTAACTCTAGAAGCCGCTGGGCGGCATTGCTCATCTTTAGATAACCTATTCTGGCCAATGAGCTAAATCTGTCTCAGTAAATGATTTCATCCTCATATAAAGCTTCACATGCTTTATTATATCTGCCGCCGGATAATTTCTTTCATTTTACAGAGACCCATGAAACTTCAAAGTTAATGATCAGTTTTTGTAACATCACATAACAAATACAAATACACAGCTTCCGTCATCCGAAATAGCTAAGTAAAATCGACGACGAACTTGATAATATTGAAAAAAAAAAAAAAAAAAAAAAAAAAAAAACCGCGTTGGACTAACTCCAAGACAATAAATTCTAAAATAATTGGCCCTTCTTGATGCTCAATTAATTGGCAATAAATCAAAAAGCGTCTCCCTCTTCGTATTCTCTCTCGGTTCTATATCGACTCGATGAGAGGGAGACTGCGTGACTGAAACTCCCTCTCCTGGGAGCACTGTGGCAATACGACTCACAAATTCTCTTTCGTTCATATTGCCAGATGGGCGTTCACCGAATTTCCAAAAGCCACGAAGATTGTATAACCAGACCTTTTAACTCACTGAGGAGGCTTTACTGACATCACGTGATCAAACTCAGAGTATCCACCCCATTTGTCTCTCACATTATTTGTTAGTCACCGGGATAGATGGCAGGAACACTTATTTATCCAACACTTGAGTAATCTGAATTCAATGAAAAATAGAAT
>NC_134818.1:19335192-19337692 GCF_046742065.1 Oratosquilla oratoria | reverse complement strand
CCATATTTTTTTTTGTACTTCAAAGGCAAGTCTTCATACCGTTTATGAGTACGTTTTATGGCTGCTGGATACAAATTGAGCATAATTGAAAAAAGTAGCTATGAAACATCAATGTTTACCCTCTCTTACATTTTTTGTTCCAGTTTTAACGATATCAGTGCTTCAAGGTAAGGTTGTTACTAGAAAAATACGTACATAAAGATATTCTTTTGGTTTTGGGTACAAACAATCAAGAAAATAAATAGAGGAGTGAGGGTTAGCGGGAGGAGGAGGAGGAGGAGGAGGAGGAGGAGGAGGATGAGAGGGAGGAGGAGGAAGAGGAGGGGTCGTCGTCTTCGTCTTTGTCTTCCTCTTCCTCTTCTTTTTCTTCTTAGGTTGAAAGATTTTGCGGAGATAGATCCAACTAACTGTCATGGATCACTATTTTGGGCGATATATTTCCAAAGCGCATAAGTATCTTGCTATGAGCACACGCTGCCGCACGGACCAAGTGGTCTCCCCTTGACAGATTCCAAGCCCAGAATTATCTGGAATCTTTTCTAATTGAATATTACGTTACATACTGGAATGGTTGATACTACTGTCTATTTGAAGGGTTGGTAAGCCTGTCTATATGGCAAAGTCCAAAGAGAGGTCGTCTTGATGGCAGTCAAGAAACCATTAACGTTAACGAGTTTTCTCCAACAACTCAAAAGGATGATGGCTGAAAGTGTGGGAAATGACGGTGATTAGAAGATTGTCTTACGGCTCACGCGGGCAAGCGTTCGCTATTTTTTTTTTTTTTTTTTTAACAGCGTCTCCCTAGCGGCTCGAGGGAAGGTGCTCGGGGACCTTATGTCTCACGTCTATCGAAGAGAAGTCCCTTCCTACGCTTAATCCGTCAGTGACATGGCATTCAAGAAATACACACACACATGCAAGTACAAACTGAAGCGCTAACACGCGCGCGCGCGCACACACACACACACACACACACACACACACACACACACACACACACATACACACACATTAATCTGGACTGCCTGACCTCTACATACGGCATTTAAACCCATATACAGAGTCATGAACTTTGACTATATCCTCTGAGATGGCGCCGCACTGCAGTAGACGATACGAAGTATCTCTTTATGATCTGAGGCTACATATCCAGTAGATCTTTACAATGACCCGTTCCCCCTCCGTTCGGTGACGAAATAGATTTTGGTTTGACTTTGGCAAGAAGTCTTCGAGTCGGATTGGGGGCTGGGAGTCTTTGTCAGATTTGGGGTCAAATTGTGATACAATGGGACCTGAACTAATTGAGATCTATGCTCTGGGCAATAACAAGGCAACAATCCGGGAAGTTTCAATCCTTAAATATATATATATATATATATATATATATATATATATATATTATATATATATATATAATATATATATATATTATATATATACATATATATATATATATATACATATATATATACATATATACATATATATATATATATACATATATATATATATACATATATATATACATATATATATATATACATATATATATACATATATACATATATATATATATATATATATATGTATATATATATATATATATATATATACCCCTATCATCAGTTCTCGTCAACTAAATAACCTGTTGTTGACCAGAATAAAGTTTTTACATTAATCTTTGGCAATAGAAACTCCACTTTGACTAGATTCTGCCTCTCTCTTCAGCTGATTAAATCGTTTGACGGCAGTCCGAACAACTCCATTAAGTTGATCATCATATCTTGTCGCACCAGAACCGTGTCCATATAAGGGCAGTTTCATTTGCTTCCCTAAGGTCTTGGTCGGAGCAATGGGGACTCAATGGACATTCCCGGAGGACGTGGACCATCGTCTGTACTTCGCCACAGGGACATTGGGGGCTATTGGTGTATCCCCACTTGTGTTTGTTTTCTTTCGTTTTGCTCACCTTGGCTCTTCCTCTAAGTTGATGAATCAAAGAAATGCATAAATAGATTGACCCACAAACTGTATATACTCATGAAAGGGTCAATGAGGTTACCACGGAGATGAACAAAAAATCTTTGGTGACAAAGAAAAGAAAATGAAAGAAACTATAATAAAAATGAAAGAACAGTGAGTGAAACATTCATTTCAGTAAATGCAAGAAAGTTGGTGAACAATTACGAGCAAGCTGAGTGGTCGAAAACATCGTGTTTTTAAGGACGAACCTCCCATTTACATAATCATCTCACTCCTGGACGGAACCCGGGGGATAAGGTATTGATTTTGGTCGATTTCTTTTTTCCTCTTATCAGCTGCGTTACAACAAAGCACGGCTGGAACAATTGATTCAAACCTCGCAGAATAAAAATTAGACAGTTGTTTCTTAATGACCTTATTAAATATAATAGGGTCAAGATCAAGCTCAAGGTCACCCATTTGTAACTCATTTTCTTTTATGATATAACTTCAAACAAGGACCTATAATTAATACATA
>NC_134818.1:19310192-19330192 GCF_046742065.1 Oratosquilla oratoria | reverse complement strand
CTACCTATATCTATATCTCTATCTTTATCTCTATCTCTATGCCTCTCTTTATCTCTATCTTTATATCTACTTCTATCTGTCTCTATCTCTTTTTCCATATCTATTTTATATTTGTCTCTTTTTACGGTTTTTCTATCTATATTATTATCTATGGTCTTGCCTCGTTCTCTATTTCTATCCCTCTCTCTCGCTTTACCTTGTATAAATCACAATTACTCACTTAGGGGCCGTTTAATTGAACTGATGAAGATGACTAATGCTTTGACAAACAAGCAATGCTTTGCCAAACAAGTGTAACATTGTACCAAATAGGTGCAACATTTTGCAAAACAAATGCAACATTTTATAAAAGAAGTCCAGCATTTTGCAAAATAAGTACACAATTTTGCCAATCAAGTACGCCTTCTTACAAGATTACTGCAACATTTTGCATAATAAGGGCAACATTTCGCAAAATAACTAACATTTTGCAAAAAGCTCCGACATCTTTCAAAATAACTGCAACATTTTGCAAAACAAGTGCATCATTTTGCAAAATAAATGCAACATTGAAAAGTAACCGCAACATTTTGCAAAATAAATGCAACATTTTGCAAAATAAATACAACATTTTGCCAAACAAATGCAACATTTTGCAAAATAACTACAACATTAAGGAAACAAACCCAACATTTTGCAAAGAAAAAACTCTAGAGAGCAATAATCCACACGACACTGCGAGAGAGAAAAAACCCCCAGGATCAACTCATATTGCCAAAGAGTGTCACTAAATAAACGCCTGAATCCTGAGGTCATCTTTCAACCTAATAAAATCCTCTGCGACCAGAATTGATAGAAGCAGCACCAAGTCCTTCGTTCCAAGGACAGCCACGTAACTGAATAAAAACGTCTTGTATAAACCAAAGGGAAATATATATGACACATTATTGAATAAAAACAATGTACAAAGAGTAGAGACTCTTTGTACGTTGTTTTTATTCAATAATATGTAATATATATTTCCCTTTGGTTAATACAAGACGTTTTTATTCAGGGGAATCCGCTTTACTGCCCAAAAGACTAAGGCTGGTTGTCTTGCTGGCTGGTGTTGTTAGTTATTGCAAAGTCTTCCTTATGAGTCACCAGACTCAAAAACCTATGGTAGTATTTCATCCAGGGGGAGATGGTGGTCGTTATATAAATTTCTGGCTGTCGCCAAGTGATTCTATTAAGCTAATTGAACTTGGCCGCATCAGACGCCGCAGCATAGTGTGAAACTGGTCTAAGCTCTATCTTGGTTAACCTATTCATTATTTTAATTAATAAATTAATTAATAAATTAATTAATTAATTACAAATTCATTAATTCTGGATTCGTTATGGCTAACTGCCCAAAGGGTTAAAATGGCCCTGTTATATCTCAGCCCATGAACATAGTTTCGCCTTTTGCAGATGTAGAGACCAAAAAAGTATCAACAAATCGTACCATCATCATCATTGTTGTTATTATCATCATTGTTGAAATTTTTATATTTTTACATTTTATTAATTTTTATTTGTTAATATATATATATTTATTTTTCTGAAGAAGAAGAAGAGTTGGAGCCCCAAGGATTCTTTCACACTAAACTGGATAAGCTTGGCCGAAGGATCTCCACTACATATTCTTAAAACGACTCTCCTCCTTGTATCCAGGACGTAAGGTTCAAAGATTAAAGTAATCCCAAAGTAGAAGCACCCTTATCCACGACCGTAAACAAATTTGAGATTTTTGTACGAAACTGAGGCGACCTCTTAATGTAATGGAACCCCAAAGTGGATTGTGAGCTTCGAACTAATCTGTCCCTCTTCAGAATATCAAATGACACGGTCACGTCTTCCCCTCTGATGACGCGGTGCTGTGTTCGCGTCATGCAAGATTGACGCCATGCGGTCATGCAAGATTGACGTCATGTGTTTTTGCATGATGTCACTTTCATAAAAAGTGTGGAAAAATAGTGCCGGGTTATTCCGCTTTGTAAAAACAATGTTTTAATAGATATAAATATCTAAGTTCTTTGTAATCAGAACAAAATATTTATGTGGTTCATATTCATTCTGAACGTTTTTCAACACATTGTTCTTCTGGGTCATTTAGAAAAAGAAAATATTAGAAAATTATTCAATATGATTACACAATGAACAGTGATGGATCACGTATCATCCTGGAAGCTTGCCAGGAATCTCTCTTAGGTCTGGAGAAGGGCGAGTGTGGCTGTACGTAGTAACGTTGCTTGCCTTCATCTGAATATTAACATATCGATGGTATTTTTTTGTATAGTTTTTATTTTTCCCGTCTCTTAGTTTCCTATCCGTTTTATTTGTTCAATTTCCAAACGACATATCTCCTTACTTGGCTGCATCCATTTCGTTTATAAGACGCTATTTAAAGATACATTTATTTTTCCTCTTAAATGGTTTGGTTTCCAATCGTATAATCTGCGTGGGCATCTAGCAAAGCCAATCGGTCGAAACTCTGGATAGGTTGGTGGAAAATAGAAAAAATGAAGATGTGTCTGTTGAGGAAAGTGTGCGTCCACTATTTATTTCCCAATAGTATTTATCTACAATCTTTTAGTTATCTATTCATTTATCTGTTTTCATAGATATGAGTCATATTTTTCATTCTTATTCAAGTCAAGTAATCGTAGAAAAGGGATCTTTCTTCCCTCTGCAATCAGAAGAAAGTCTTTCTCTTATAATCATTACAACTTGGACTCGGTCATATACAACTCTTCCCTCTAGTCTGTGCCTGTGGAGATAATGTAGGCAGAAAGTAAGAAAAGGTAAAGAAGCACTAATCGAGTGACAGAGAGGAACAGAAGAAGACCAAATAAGAGGATGAGGAAAACCTCAGTGAATATTTGATGAAGTAAGGGACGAATGTACAAGAGATAATAATACTGGCACAAGAGAGAAAAATCGCTAGTAGCAGCGATGTAATTCAAACAATCAAACCCGGTCGATGCGAGCCTCGATCGCGGGCCCCTTGGAGCTTGAGTCCCGCTCGCTACTATTTTGCCATACAAAACGTATAAAAGAATCGAAATTAAATGCAAAGATTTGCATCATGGGTTTATGTTTTATTTTGGATAAAGAGTATTTGTATTATTCAGCCGAGTGATGGTGTTCAGTATGAGCAAATGATGTATTGGTTCCTCCTAAACAATCCCATTCACATTCAGAGTTGTCCTTACCCATACTCTTATGCGACAATGTCCTTCAACTATTTTATTTCTTGACTGTCCAACTAATTCTGTTCAATTTAAAGATACTCCCTTGCAAATAGTTAATTGGTAGAAGGACTAATTTAGTTCTCTCATCAAAGCAGTTAATTAACATCATGTTAAGCTTGGAACAAGATAAAAGAAATATTGAGAACCGATTCCTAGGTTCAATATAAAAGTTCTATAGAGGGGTCTACATATCCTGAGGTATTGTACATTCTCATGGAGTTCACAGACAGATGAGAGAAAAATATATAAAATCAACAAATATATACAAGGATAATTAATTGTTACGACTGTTTGAAAATATAAAATGAAACAATATGTGAGCATAACATTCATTTGTTTAACATAGTTTTCCATCATATTCTTTATATTTGTAATTGAAACATGCCTACATATTCCAAAAACTCATTACTGGATTTTTTGGGGGTCAAACTTTTCACACAATTATTTTTCCTTATGCGACAATGTCCTTCAACTATTTTATTTCTTGACTGTCCAACTAATTCTGTTGAATTTAAAGATACTCCCTTGCAAATAGTTAATTGGTAGAAGGACTAATTTAGTTCTCTCATCAAAGCAGTTAATTAACATCATGTTAAGCTTGGAACAAGATAAAAGAAACATTGAGAACCGATTCCTAGGTTCAATATAAAAGTTCTATAGAGGGGTCTACATATCCTGAGGTATTGTACATTCTCATGGAGTTCACAGACAGATGAGAGAAAAATATATAAAATCAACAAATATATACAAGGATAATTGTTACGACTGTTTGAAAATATAAAATGAAACAATATGTGAGCATAACATTCATTTGTTTAACAATGTTTTCCATCATATTCTTTATATTTGTAATTGAAACATGCCTACATATTCCAAAAACTCATTACTGGATTTTTTGGGGGTCAAACTTTTCACACAATTATTTTGCCTTTTCTTTTACGAAAGAGTTTTAAGATATTCTTTACTATTAATTTTACTTATCTACCAACTTTTATTGGTCAAACTTTTCACACAGATATCTTGTCTTTACTTTTACGAAAGGATTTCAAGGTATTCTAAACTATTAATTTTACTTACCTGCCAACTTTTATTTGTTGGTTTATTCCTTCATTTGTGTATTAATTTTTCCTTCTTCTAACCCACCCCACCTTTTTCTTTGTTAAGTGGTCATCATCTAAAGGTTCAGTCCATCTGAGATTCTTGACATGACAAAAATTCGAAAACGCCCAGATGCGAACACCACATCAAATCGAGTTGCCAATCACTAATAATGAAACGAAAGAGCTAAAAATCTTCAACCCAAAAAGGCGTGTCAGTGGTCCTTTGTATAATCCCTATTGCATCGTCGTAGATACCAAGATACCAAGAAATCAACATAAACGAATAAATGAAAATATCAAGGACTTGTGACTTAAATACATCCTCGAGTTATAATGTTGCCAGATGATTTCATTCACCTGTGCGGTACCCCTTCGGATGCAATAATTTTTTAGCTCTTTTATCTCCAGGACGATTTTATTCAGCTGAAGGAAAACCACTCTACTCCCATTATGGTTAGAAAAAAAATCGATTAATTCCGTTGGGAGTGGCCCGATATGTGTCAGTTCTGGTCGCGATTAGGTGATTTTCCAGTACACACATGCGCACACGCACGTACGCACGTACACACACACACACACACACACACACACACACACACACACACACACACACACACACACACGCACACATATGCACATGCACAGCACAAGCACGCTCACACGCATAAGCACACGCACATACGCACGCACATACACAAAGAAAGAAAGAAAGAAAGAGAGAGAGAGGGAGAGAGAGGAAGAGAGAGAGATAGAGATAGAGATAGAGAGAGAGAAAGAGAGAAAGAGAGAGAGAGAGAAAGAAAGAGAGAGAATGTATGTATATAGTTATGTACGGTATGTATGCATGTATTATGTACATATACGTACATGGATGTATGTGTGTGCGTATGTATGTGTGTATGTGTGCATGTATATATGCATATATGCTCGTATGTATGCAAGTATGTGTGTATCATATGCATATATGAATGCGGTTTACAATGTATGTATGTTTGTATGTATATACAACAACCAGGTTCTTTCGTCAATACAAACAAAAGTCCAATGACTCAACTCTTTGTTCTGTCCACCAGTAAGCAATTTCGCCCAGCTAAACTGTTTCTGGACCTCGCCCCCCCAGGCACCCCCCCCCCTCTGCCCCCTCCCCCCCATGGTGTGTGCCCAACCACCAAACCAGGAGACAAAAGACCCAGCGCAGCACATCATAAGCGCAACGAAGCGACCACATTTATTGCTGTCTCTTCTGGCGCCGGCGCCGGATGCCAGGGGCCGATTCGTTAAGCTCAGTCACAAACGAATATATTTCATTCCCTGTGTGTCCCCAGCCGTCCACCAAAACACGTGTAATCACTGGTTCCAACCCGCGTTCTATGCTGACCACCCTCTAATCAGGAGAGTCCTTGCGTGTTCCAGGTCGAACTACTCGGACACCGGGGCTCCCGACTGAGCGATGGTTGAGTGAATATCTTGTAACAATAGAGGTCTTCGTGGAAATCGTACAGCAAAAGACGAAGTACTGAGGTGTTTGTAGGAAAGAAAACGTGTGAAGATTATTAAGTTTTTACCGAATATGTAGTACGTCACAGCTGAATAGAGTCGCAGGGAAAATATTAGTATAATCACACTGTACGACAAAATTTCAGTCTGGAAGTGAGTTCTCCCACTACCTATCAGGGGTCCTCCGGAGCTAAAGATCGTTAGAGTTCTTCAATATTATCCAACAAGATGTCAAATTAAGGTACCAAGCAGAACACAACTTTCATTTAATAAAAATAACTTTCCGGCATCCAGATTTTATTGTACTTCATCAGCAATAAGCGATGCTTTTTATCGTTGCAGACAATATCACGTCAATATCTCGTCATAAAAGTGGCAAAAGGGAGATAGTACAAATTGAAAGTGATAAGCAGGCTTTACTGATTAAAAATTAATATCCATTGGTCAAGAAGGGGATCAAAAGCTAAGAATGACTAAGAAACGATTAACAGATTCAAGGTCAGGAGTAAAGGCAGAACTAAGAGAATCAAGACCAGAAGTTGACCCAGCATTGGGGGAATCAATATCAAAGGTCAATAGTAGACTCAGGACTGTAGGAAAGGTCAGGATGACCATAAGAGTAACAAATTCAAGGCCATGGACGGTTCCAGGCCCAAGAGAATCAACATCAGGACTCAATCCAGGAGTAAAAGAAGGTTTAGGATTAGATCAAGTAAATTAAGGCCAGGGATTGACCCATGATTGAGGAAATAAAGCGGCCTATACACTCACAGGTTGCCTGTCCGGCCGCCGGATAAAACCAGGACCATAGTGACAAAAAAAGCAACGCCAGAGTGGACCTAATACTAAAACATCAAAGTTAGGAGAGGACCCAAGACCAAATAGATAAATAAATAAATAAATAAATAAATAAATAAATAAATAAATAAAAAATTAAGTTCAGTGGTGAATCCATGACTAAACAATTCAAGGTCAAGTTTTTACTTCGTATAGAGAGAATCGTGGTCAGATTTGGACCTGAGACTAAGAGTTTCGAGTTCAGGGCCGATGGAATCAAAATCTCAGTCGAGCGTTTGAAGAACAAAATCATCAAAATAGGGCACCGTTTTCAAGGCCTTCGGATGATGACTGCAAAATAGGAGGAGGAGGAGGAGGAGGAAGAGGAGGAGGAGGAGGAGGATGAAGAGGAGGAGGAGGAGGAGGAGGAAGAGGAGGAAGAGGAAGAAGAGGGGAGGATGAAGAGGAGGAGGAAGAAAAGGAAGAAGATGAGTATGAAGAAGAGGAAAAGGAGGGAGGAGGAGAAAGAGGAGGAGGAAGAGGAGAAGGAGGAAGAGGAGTAGGAGGAGGAAGAAGAGGAGGTGGATGAAGAGGAGGTGGATGAAGAGGAGGAGGATGAGAAGGAGGAGGAGGATGAGGAAGAGGATGGGAGGAAGAGGAGGAGGAAACACACAAAACATAAAACGAGAGGGAAAATTCACAGACCAGAAAATATAAAACGGCCCGTTTCCTTGAGCTTACAAATCCTGTCCCATAAAGATCAAATGCAAACTACGGTTTTGGGTTCTACTAAGATGGCACTCCTAAAGATTCAGAATGAACTGGCACTCTTAAGATACAGTCACATGTGAGTTTATCTTTGCAGAGACGCAACCATTATTTCTCCTGGCCAAACTACATGACTCAGAGTGGATTTTTTTTTTTTTTTACAATAAACGTACTACCACCCCCAAAAATCCTGAATATCATGTATAGACTTTTTCAACATTTACATCACCACCACAGCAGCCAATTCCACAACTGCAGTAGATCCTGTATGTCCTTCGTAACCAATATGATTATATATATCCCACATTAACATTCATAACCATATGTCACCCTCATATGATATGTAAATCCTTAATACACAATAGACGAGTCATACGCACATGACACGTGGCGCCAGTCAAGGTGACTATTCCTCCCCTATTGACAAACATGTCCCGGAACATTTCCACCCATCAATAACGGAAAGTTACCCGAACTAAATGCACAACTTCACCAACCACATCCTGAACATTCTTATACCTTCAAGAAGACAGTCAATATACGAGAACCACACACCACATCACGACACATTTACTAATAACGACTAGATCATTTGTAGAACGCCAGGTCTTTGTAGAACATTGAAATTATATGAAATGTAAACGCTAGCAATGAACCCTGACTACAAATGCAGACAAATGTTTTTCTTGTATTAAAAGCTCAGCGGTACAATCACTGAGCGGGACCCTGTGTCTCTGTACAAGGAACCTCCACGCTTGAGGTCCCTTCTACTAATTCTACGTGCAAATACAACCATAAAGGCTTTCGGCAGTGTTTGGTTTAACCCTTGTAAACGTAACCAATTCGGTTGCGATGCAACCATAACCGGTTGCATCGCCATCACCCCAGCCAATAACACCATCTCCTCCACCACCACCATCTCCTCCTCCACCACCACCATCTCCTCCTCCACCACCACCATCTCCTCCTCCACCACCACCATCTCCTCTTCCACCACCACCATCTCCTCTTCCACCACCACCATCTCCTCTTCCACCACCACCATCTCCTCCTCCACCACCACCATCTCCTCCTCCACCACCACCATCTCCTCCTCCACCACCACCATCTCCTCCACCACCACCATCATCATCATCCCTATATCGTCCGCACTGATATAATGGCACTGCGATTCATTTCATAATTCCCGTCACAATGGATTTCTACCGGAAGTAAAAACAATGGGTTTTTCCAGCGACGCACTTCTTCAAGACCTGTAGGAGACGACAAACTAAAAGCAACCACTGGGGGAAAATAAAGTGAAAATAGAAGTTAAGAGCGTCAATAGATTTAAGAACTTTAAAACAAGATAAACGTTAAAAGGACACCGTTACATTAAAAGAAAATGCTGCAAACATCTGATTGTGATTTATATATAACTCATTTTGAATTTTGAGTTATATGTTAAAAATAAAATTTCGAGAAAAAATATTAGTGTTATAAATTGAAAGTGTTTTGACAACCAAGCTAAGCTCCATCAGGTTTGACAGTTTGTGTTCATGATGGCTAAGGATGCCTTGGATTCACAAACTACGATAGGATCGTAAGCTATCAGTCCATTGGGTGTAGTGTGACGTCATGAATGCTACACAAACAAGAGAGAAAACTGTGGTCATCGTCACGCTGACCCAGATTTTATTCACTTGATGGAAACAGTCACTTAAGGAAATAAAGCCTTGTCATAAAGGTGCAATTCGTAATGAAAGAAAATACCCTCTTCTAGTTTGTGAGAATACAAAATTAATTTAGTAGTGCAGTTGATAACAATATTCTAATTGGATGGCTTATGAAGTTATTGGAATAGTAGTGCACTACAAATAACTACAAACTACTACTACTTCATAACTACACCGGAAAATACTTGTTGTTCTGTGCTTTCTATTACGGAAGAATAAAGGTCTAAACATATGGTGACGTACATTTGATTATTGAAAGAAAACTAACCCGAATTAAGAAGCAGAAACATCGGTTGACAATGTATTTGAGTATATCAGAAAATATAAATACAATGTCATATAAACACCAATTGCGCAATGACTTACTTCGCAAACAAAAAGCGAATTCAAGCTTACCAGAATACTTTTACGGCTCTGCAATGAAATGAAAAAATAAATGAATAAATAAAAACACACAAAGTTAAAACTAAAATCAATTCTACCTGACAGTGTATCCGACTTTAAACAAAAATTCCACCTTGTGCTAACAATGATACAAACGCTCTTGTCCACTGTATTTGATTATGAATTAAAATTCCACTCCGAGCTAACAAAGACATAAGCGTTGCAGTGTAGTGCATTTGATTAGAAATGAAAATTCCACTGGGGGGCAAGAACGATAAAAAAAAAAGTTTCCCTGCGCTCCAAAGACCGGTTAAGGTACAAGAGTGGACAGAGAGAGGCAGTGAGGTATTGAGAGTGATACAGAGATTAAAAAGGGCTACGGGGACTGAAGAATAAAAGAAAAAATATGAGAAAATCCTACAGGATTAGGATAAGGATGAGGATGATATGAATGAGGTTGGTGAGGTGGAAAAAGAGGTGGTGGAGGACGAAGAGGTGAAAGAGGAGAAGGATGAGGAAGAGAAAGAGAAGAAAAAAAGAGGAAGAAGAGGAAGTGCAGGAGCAGGAGCAGAAGCAGGAACAAGAGGAGAAGGAGAGGAGTAGGAAAAACAGGAGAACAGAGAAAAAAGAGATAGAGATATAGAGAGATAGATAGAAATAGATAGGTAGAGAGACAGACAGACAGACAGACACACACACACACACACACACACACACACACACACACACACACACACACACACACACACACACACACACACACACACACACACACACACAGAGAGAGAGAGAGAGAGAGAGAGAGAGAGAGAGAGAGAGAGAGAGAGAGAGAGAGAGAGAGAGAGAGAGAGAGAGAGAGAAAGAGAGACTAGAGAGTTGATATTCCGCAGATACAGGTATTTTCAAGGAGGAAAAGACCTGCTGGAAAGACTGATTCTTGGGACGTATGCGATCGACCCAAAACCCCAATATTGACATCCTGAGATTTCACAGGATAGAAGATGAGCAATGACATGAGGCATGTTGTCACAATCATGACCACAAGGATGTCCGGAACCCCTACGGACCAGGCCTCTTAGCATTTTTTATGCATGAAAATTACTCTCCATTCAAAAAGATTGCTGATCACTTTCAACTTTCACTTTCACTCTCCGCTCTATTCTCTCTATTATTGTCTCGACCTCTTCGGTGGAATTTTGCCTCCAAGGATAGAAGCGCTGGTTATTATTAATAAAATACTGAAGTACTTCAAGGATACTCCAAGAAATAGGGGCACCGATACCACTTTTCCAGTTTAAATCTTTCGGTGCGTTTTTAAGATCTTAGACTTCATAATACATCCAGAAGATGTTATTCGGCAAAGGAAAAGCATAAATTTATTCAAACTGCCTGGTGCTTGTCAATGCAGAATCTAAAAACTGAGTCACAGTATCCAAAGAACAAATATGAAATCGTTTATACAAGAAATACAATCACTATATATGAAGAATTACAAGATATTTATCAACTCAATTATTAAAGTTAGAGCATCCTGTAGGCTGTCCTGTCGTCAGCCAAGAAAGTCTGGAATGCTTTCACGGAGACCTAAGAGCGAAATGCTTAGAGTTTTAAAGCGACAAGAAGAAATATACAAAGAACAAAATATAAGTCAAGAATCCAGGGCAATAACAGAGGATGTGTTGGAAGGGTGTAGGGGAGGAAGATGGGAAGGTGAGGCTGGTAGGGATGGTGGGGAAGGCCTTGGGGCTTAATAATGTATACCTTGAAGGAATAGACGTTCGAAAACATTCCACTTTTCTGTCACGACAGTTGCCACATCTATCTCATTCCAGCCTCAGCCCAGGATGTTTTATTCAGTCGGGGGGAAGCCACAGATCCCCTTAGGACAATGAGAATAGGTCAAGGAAATAAAAGGCAGAAACGGAGTGTTTTCGAAGAGGAGGAAAAGGAGAAGGTTGCCGGAAGGGTCTACAGAATTGAAGACAAAGGCAATACATGCAAATACAATAGGTTTAAGGAAGAGAGGACGAGGGAAGATAAGAAGTAGGAGGAGATGGAGTTGAGAGAGGAGGTGAGAGAGGGAAAGAATGGGGAGAAAGGTAAGGAGGGGAAGAGGAGTGGAAGAAGGAAAATTAAGATGAAGAGAAGGAGGAAGAAGATGAGGAAGAAAACAAAGATGAAGACAGAAAATAGGTAAATTTAGGGTATTGTTGAGAGAGAGAGAGAGAGAGAGAGAGAGAGAGAGAGAGAGAGAGAGAGAGAGAGAGAGAGAGAGAGAGAAAGCAATGAATATGAAAAGAGTACAGATGAAAACGGAAAGCATGGCGGGAATCAGAAAGAAAATGGGAAATGAAGATAGAAAACCAAATATACTGAAGAGAAGAAAAAGGAAGTTAAAATTCTCGAACTGAAAATGAACAATTTTGGAGAGAGGTTAAGGACTGAGAGATCAAGTAAGAAGAGAATGGGAAAGGATATATGGATATATAAAAGAGATATGATAAGGATAAAATGGCTATGGCAAGTGACAACGACTTGATAAGAAAAACGGAAGAGAGAGAATAATAAGAATCTGAATAAGGGGGCCAAACAAAGAAGAGGGTAAAAGGACCTAGTTTGGAACTGAAGGAACAAGGGAACAAGGGAATAAGGAAAATGACAAAAAACGAAGAGGTAGATTTTTATTTGTTTGTTATTATTTGTCTATTATTATTTGCTTGGTTTTCATTTATCATCAATTATCTCTCAATCTATTATTTACTATTTACCTGTTTGTTTATTATTTAACTACACCTATACATTTATTTATTCAGTTTATTATTACTTATATTATTATAATTTTTATTTATTTATTTTTATTTATTTATTATTATTATAATTTTTTCCGCATCCGACCTAGTTATGGACCAAAAGGTCTCCTGTTGGCATGCTCCGTCATTGTAATCCTTTGTAAAAGAGGAGAAAGGGAGGGACTAAAGACAAGAGAGGATAAGGAAGAGGAAAAGAAGAGGAAGAGGAGGAGAAGGAGGAGGAGGAGGGAGAGGAGGAAGAGAGGATGGGGAGATTTGGGCAGTAATAACAAGTATTTCCATTCTTGGGGAGAATATTGCACAGAAGAGTTGGACCCATAGACATGATACAGTGGAGACTTCAGGATGGCAAGAGCATGGAAAGACAATAGGAGACAAAAATGATAAGAATAAATATATATATATATATTTTTTTTTTTTTAGTATGAAGATTAGCCTCTAGTTACATAAAAAATGAAGAGCGAGTCGATCGGTCAGAATATCACTAAATTTCCTAAAATATCGAGAACATAAAAGTTATGGTCATTATGAAGAGAAAGTGAGCAAAGGTAAGGAGAGGCATGGGAATGGAGGAAGGAGTGGATACAAGGGAAGGAGAATATTAAAAGAAGGAGGAAGAAGATAAAAAAAATGGCAGAGCACCGGCGAGGCATGTGGTAGAGCTTAACATGAAAGAGACTACCTGAAGGCAACCTACGCAAAGAAGAAGAAGAAAAAAGAGGACCAAGAAAGGGTAGCGAAAAAAAAGTAGGACAAAAGCCGACGAGGAGGAGAATGGAGGAAAGCTAAGGAGGAGAAGGAGGGGAAGGAGGAGGAGGAGGAAGAGGAGGAGGAGGAGGAGGAGGAGGAGGAAGAGGAGGAGGAGGAGGAAGAGGAGCAGGAGGAGCAGGAGGAGGAAGAGGGGAGGAGGAGGAGGAGGGGAGGTGAGAAGAAGGGGGAGGAGGTGAGAAGGAGGAGAAGGAGGAGGAGGAGGAGGAGGAGGAGGAGGAGGAGCAGGAGCAGGAGGAAGAGGGGAGGAGGAGGAGGAGGGGAAGTGAGAAGGAGGTGAGGAGGTGAGAAGGAGGAGAAGGAGGAGGAGGAGGAGGAGGAGGAGGAGGAGGAGGAGGAGGAGGAGGAGGAGGAGGAGGAGGAGGAGGAGGAGGGGAGGGGGAGAAGAAGGGGAGGAGTATGGGAGGAGGAGGAGAAGAGGGAGGAGGAGGAGAAGAGGGAGGGGGAGGAGGAAGAGGAGGGACGAAGGCAAGCCAATAACACGCAAGGACAAAAGAAATCAAAATAAATGAAATATAAAACGTTGATATACAAAAAGAAAGGAAGGAGGTAGGGAGGGAGGGAGGGAGGGAGGGAGGGAGGGAGGGGGGAGGCGTTATGCTACGTTTGGTGAAAGAATCCCTCGAGGTTATTGGTGTTGGGGATGATTTATTTGTTGGTGGTGGTGGTAATGGTGGTGTTGGTGGTGGTGGTGGTGGTGGTGGTGGTAGTGTTGGTGGTGGTAATGGTAGTGGTGATGGGTATTGGTAATACATATAGAGGTGATATTCTTGATGATTCGTACGGAGTTAGCGTTATTAGTGTTGTCGTTGTTGGTTTTGTTGTTTATCATTTCTCTTGTTTGTTGTTTCTGTGGTGGGTCTTGTTTCTGTTATGGGTTGTTGTTATTATTGTTATTTATGCTGGTTGATGTTATTGCTGTTGTTGCTTATACTGAGCTTTAGTCACCTGAGGGGCGACCTTTGGCAGTCACAGAGTTAAGACAATCTCGATTTAACCCTCTAAGAGAATTGACTTACTAGATTTACTCTGAGTGCCGCCAGACGATTTTATTCAGCTAAGGAAAACCCCCGGGTATTCAAAAGGTCAAATGTGCAATGATTAATCTCTTCTGTATTGAACTCTTCATTTGGCTACAAGGTCATAGAATATCTTAAGAAAATGTGTGTATATGTATATATATATATATATATATATATATATATATATATATATATATATATATATATTATATTATATATATATATCACCGGTGAGAAATGTAGTAACACATTTGTAAATCACAACTAACACCACAGTCGGATGGAAGAAAGAGTTGAGTAAGCGAAAACTATATATTTCGATTGCTAACTGATTAATCTCTTCTGAAGAGGATTGCAGTTAGCGATCGAAATATATAGATGTCGCTTACTCAACTCTTTCTTTCGTCCGACTGTGTTGTTATTTGTATATACATATATATATATATATATATATATATATATATATATATATATAAATATATATATTTTATATATATAGATACACCCACACCCACACCCACACACACATATATATATACATATATATATATATATATATATATATATATATATATATGTATATATACATATGCTGTACGTACATGACCTCTACTCGACCCAAAAGCCAAGCCAAATAAAATGTGCCAATAACTCATGAAGAAATAATTCGCCTCATCCTTTGAACGTTGAAGGACCTACTCGACTGAAAAAATCCTCTAGGAGCAGGGCAGCAATGATATCTTCAGGCTTCATTACAATAACAAACACATTTGAAATGAAAGACAGAATTATTGATTTAGCTGATAGACTCGTAGCTGTCTGCTCTTGGATCTAGATGTAGACTGTAGAGGAAATTCACTAAATATGGGTTAAGTCCAACCAACAATTGCAGGATGAAATCACAGTTGCTGTCGTATAAGACAACATGTCCAGTGTACACCGCAATCATTACGAAATACTTCTGGAACATAAGCAATGAGGAGACTGCAAGAGACCATAAGGTCTACACTAGGCAGTTCCATGTCGATTACCTCCTATGATCCCCCTTCTATAAAGTTATCAATAGTTTCAGCACTTACTACGTGGTTACTAAGTCTATTCCATTCGTTAACTATTCTATTGGTAAACCAGTTCTTGACTATTTCATTCTTAAACCTATATTTGTCAATTTTAATTCCATTAGGATGAAACGAGTCACTATGCATATTTTCAAATATTCTTTATTACCTTATCTTATTTCATCTTATTCTATTTGCATTTTTTCATTACTTTATTTTTATTTATATATCTATATTTTGATTTTTAATCTTATCTATTTATTCATTCATTAATTTGTTTATTTATTTCATGTTATTTGTCTGTTCGATCAACATTTGTTATGAACTGAATGAACATATTTACCACGTTCTGGACTCCTCCCCTTCGATGTGATATTCTTCTCAAAAATAGAAGCGCTGGTTATTGGTAACAAAATACTAATATTGTACATGGCAAATAGAACCTTTCACTGAATGACACCATCATAGAGCAAAGGGTTTAATTTGATAAAAACTGGATGATGATGATATGAAGCGACCAATAGCGCCTCATTCAGTATAGATTTCCTCCCTAAGCTAAATTAAAATATCGCTAACATTAAACAGAATAAAATTATATAGTATGCCAATGGCTTTAAAACAAAGGATCTCAAACAGGGGGTGATTCCCCCCAACCTTCCCCCTTCAGAAGTAATTTTAGGATTTTAAGGTGGGTGGGATAACAGGCATTTTAGATTTTCAGATTCAACTATTGGAAGAGTGATCTTGGAAAAATACAAACCTACACATTCCACAACGTACGTACTCTGCAAGACATACCACTTTAATAAAAAATATTCTATCAAACAAGAAATGAACATAAACATTTTATTTATTTATGTGAAAAATATCTATGAAGGTGATGAAGGAGAGAAGAGAGTCTGAGACAGAAAAAAAAAAAAATAAAAAAAAAATTGGAACATTGAAACAATACTCATAATCACAGATTTGAAGTGTTCATCTGGAATGTTTGGCTCCTTTAGTTCCAGGGACTACCTCTTGGCTGAAGAAAATCGCTTCGCGCTTGCCGGAACAATACCTCATAAATAGGTCATCAGGTTAAAGCTGTTGGTCGATTCGATGCAAGAGATGGAGTAATTACTTCCATATCACATTTAATGAAAACGCACAAATTGGTATTATCTGTTAAAAGTGACGTAATATTTGTCCTTTTAATGTTCAATTATTTCGAGATCGAGGGCGCGCCATCATTTCATATTTAGTATGTATATACATATATATTGATATATATATATATAATATAATATAATATATATATATATATTATATATATATATATATATATGTGTGTGTGTGTGTGTGTGTGTGTGTGTGTGTGTGTGTGTGTGTGTGTGTGTGTGTGTGTGTGTGTGTGTGTGTGATTAACCATGGTCTTGGATCACGTGTCGGACTCGTGATTGACATTTTTACTCTCCCGGAAGAGCTCAGAAATAATTTATGACCGTGTGTGTGTGTGTGTGTGTGTGTGTGTGTGTGTGTGTGTGTGTGTGTGTGTGTGTGTGTGTGTGTGTGTGTGTGTGTGTGTGTGTGTGTGTGTGTGTGTAATAAAAACACTAGAAACGTGTATTTACAAATGCGGGAGTAATCAACAGAGAAGATGAAATAACGAAACAGAGTGATTTCGTATATTTACATCTTCAGTGCTAGTACAAAGGAGTTACGATAGGTAGAAAGTACTTACAGAAATACATGACATAATAAGCCATAGCTTTGCTAGTGTTCTGATGATCAACAAAACAATTGAGACAATTGCTCACAACTGGTATTTGTGTAATGAGTGTTTTAGCAGTTTGATCAACATAACAACAAAACATTACACGAGTCAATCAACACAAGAAATAAATTAGAGAGGGAAACCAATTTAGCGGTGCATTCACTCACATGAGCAATTTTAACCACCCAGTTGACTAGGATAACGCTAATGTAATTACATATAACAACATCACAGAAATAAATTCAATTGAATGCTGTTTGATCAAATCTAGTAAGGGGGTAAATGTAAACCCCTATCAAGGTCTGTACAAATTAGATAGTTATATATATAAAACAATTTCGAAACTGTTTAAATTGTAAAATACCAGTAGTGAGCAATTGTCTCATTTGTTTTGTTAATCAACAGGACAGCGGCAAAATCATGTGTACCTCTTCTACTACCTCTCCAAGTTCCTTCTTGACCATGGCTCATTATGTCATATATTTCTGTAAGTTCTTCCTACCTATTGTAATTCCTTCTTTGCACTAGCGTTGAATATATAGATATACGAAAGCTCTCTGCTTCGTTAGTTTATCTTTCCTGGTGGAAATCTTCATGTAAAGTGGTGTAATGTGAGATAGACACATTTTGGATTAGAATTAAATATCACATTCTCAGGAAATAAGAAGTGATTATGGTCACATGTGTGCGTTATCTGTGCTCCACAGGGCGTTCCAAACAATTCCAATGCCTCACACATATTTTGTTTTAAACTAATTTCTGGGCGGTAGTCTCTGATTAATAAAGCCTCCAAACATTTTAGTTTCCTCATAAAACTACATTTTAACCATGATAGTTGTATTCAAGTTTAGGTCGTAAAGGGTTATTTTTATATTACGTTTATTCTTGAGGTGTGGTTTCACTACGCAGTTCTGCAAATGAAAAGTTAGTCTTTGTAATAATGTTTGGGTTGTGTATCCTATGAATTCACAGTCGAATAGTGCATTGTCTTTGTTTTGCTTGCATGAGTATCTTGACACAATCTTACTTTGTTTCATGAAACCTGAAGTCATATGAAGAATATCATCAACGCTGAGCATGCTGTATCTTTCAGCCAGAAATGCTTACAATAAAAAAATGCCCCAAATTATATACATATATATATGTATATATATATATATATATATATATATATATATATATATATATATATGTGTGTATATATATATATAAATATATATATATTATATATATATATACTGTATATATATATAAAATATATGTATATATATATGTATATATATACACGCACATATATTACAAAGGATTACAAAGACGGAGCACGCCGACAGGTGACCTTTTGGTCCATAACTATGTCGGATGCGAAAAAAATATATAACTATGACAAAAAAAAAATAATAAAATAAATAAATAAGTAAAAATAAAAATGAAAAATAAAATAAATAAAATAAAAATGATAAAATAAAATAAAATAAAAATAAATCAAATGAAAAATATAAAATAAAATAAAATAACTTCTGCTGGGGCACATAAACTAGTTCCCATAAGAATATGCTGTTTCATATACAAATATCATCCTTCAAGTGTCATATCACATCAAATGGTTTTGACCATCAGATGGTCTTTATTATTCAACTGGTGATCATATCCCGAGCTGTTCGTATCGCCCTCGGTCTAGTGGTTATATAACAGTTGAACAAAAACGTTGTTCTGTCAAGTTTCGTCTCCGGGTTCGTAATGTGAACCAACTCCGTATCAAATGATCCTTATGCTTCTGTTCTGGCTGCGTTTAGGCTATTTTATTCAACTGTGTGGACCTTTCTGTATCTGGTGATTCTTGATTTTCGAGTCTAGTATGTACCAGGGCAATTTATTAAACTGCGTCTGGCAACGTCGATAGCGCTAGCGACGTGGCAATCTTTCCAGAATATCTTTCCAGGATAACTTTCCAAAGTTCGAACTGTTGCTAGCGATAATTGGTTTCGATACACTTTATCAACGCCTCTCTCATGAGCTTTTGCTTTTATAATGTGGACAAACACACACTCACTCTTCACCTCAGTTGGGTTATGTGATGTCTTCCTTTAATCCTTTCGTTACGGATCTGGAGGAGTCTCTTCATCTACATGAGGTAGCCTGACGTCACTTGGATGGAATAAGCGCTGAAGCCCTTAAACGCAAAGAAAGGGTTAAGTGTTTTTTTTAAGTAATTTAAGTGATTTTGCTCTGTCGTATTGGACAAGAGCGTGCGACTTTGATGATTGCATCATCTGGACTGTAGTAATTCATAGAATTTATATATTTTTTTTTTCTTGATTGACACTTATTCTTATATAGTTTAAAATGGTCTTTAAGGCCTAATTGCCGGTAATCTAGAAACCTTTACTAAGGCCCTGAACTTGACATTCTCACCCCATCTTCTTTCTGTGTGTCTATCTCTTTGCTATGTTGGCATCTTATATAACCTAGAACGTAATTTTTCTTTATGCTGACTCCAAATCCAGCGAGTTCTGGAATTATCTTAGTAGGTGATTTAATTAAGCACCAATCAGGTATCAATCATACTGATAAGGTATTTTTGGTCCCACCTATCCATATGATGTATATTAATGCGCAAACCGAAACGTTGTCAGAGTGCAAATTCGATCCGGCTTGTATCTCATTATAAACATTATATGTATATATACATATACAGTGTACACACACACACACATATATATATATATATATATATGTATTAGTGAACTTAGGGAGCAGGTTTTCATTAATACATTTTCTATTAAAAATCACTGCATACTCTGCGTTGGTGATCTTCTTCTTAAGACTTTCTATTTTCCTCAGTATTTTCTTCTCTGAAGCAGGGAGAGAAAATATCACATTTCCGAACGAGTCCATGTTTGGAAATAAAAAACAACATTTAACGACGTTTCGCCTATAAACATATAACCTAATGTTGAAGCATGGTTGATGACATTTTACTAAAATCTAAGAGTTATACTAGGCAAAAACCCATAAAGATTCCTGGCACTGATTTCCCAGTGCCAAGAAATGAAAATAAATACTTGAGTGTAATTTGAATATACCCAAATTCATC